>NC_138995.1:53064697-53254697 GCF_964341445.2 Mesoplodon mirus
GTGTAACCTTACCTGCTGCCATGTCTTTAAAGGTCTTTGTGGAGGCCTAGCCAGTGCAGCAATATATCTTTTTTTTTGGCTGCACGCCTTGCATTGGAAGCATGGAGTCTTAACCACTGGACCGCCAGGGAAGTCCCTGCAGCAGTGTATCTCAACACATCTTCCCTGGCCTCCCGTTTTTTCCCCTCACTCTCACCAGCCTGGGCTTACACCTCTTAAATAAATCATTAGAACCATTAACTTTACTCTGCTTCCTAGCCAACAGTTTTCTAGAAAGATCTGCTGTTAGTACTGGGGGTCTTTGGGTATTTTCTTTCTCCCCTGGGCCTCAGCAGCACATTTCATACAACGAAAGGGCTGACTTTTACGTGCCAGAGGGCTTTATCATTTGACATGTAATTCATGTGACCCAGTCTCTCTCTCCTGTGTCCACCCATGTGTCTGGGGAATCTAAATCTACAAAGAAGCAACAAATACAATTGTTAAGAAGGCTCTGGAGGTAGACTGAATTTGAGTTCTAGCTCCTTGGTCCTCATTCTTCCTGGCTGTGTGACCCTGAGCAAGTGACTTGGCCTCTCTGAACCTCAAGCTCCTCCTATGTAAAACGTGGTAACAGTATCTATTTCTGTATAATCATGAGGATTAGATGACTTAATTCAAATAAAGCAGGTAGAACAGTGCTCTTAAAAAGCATTCAATAAATGTTATGTTTAATAATATACCTGCCCCACCTTTGACAGGGAAGGGGTACAGGAGTCTAGGGAAATTACCAGGTCCCTCCCACTGACCCACTGAAGTTTAGAAACTTTAGGCAACACCACTCCTTCCAAAGTACTTTTATTAAAAAAAAAAATCATTACAAACAATCAAAAAACAAAAACAGAAACAAAAAACCACCACAAAACCCGCCTTTCTTTTAAATAACGTGGCATGGAGCAGTTTGGTTTCCACCCTATTGCACATGGTCCGGCCTGGTCATGAATCAGGAGGCTGCTTGGATTGCGGTCCTGTGAAGGAGGTGGGGTTCAGCCTGTGGGGAGGAGGCCAGCCCCTCCCACTACCTGGAAGTGCAAGAGGCAGAGGCTGGGTTTCCATAGCAATCAGGCGCACATCCCTGTCATCCTCTGACAGGCCCAAACTATCTTCCCTGAGGCCCCAGTGGACACAAGGGGAGTAGGAACTGGAGGGAAAGGCAGAAGAAATGTGGAAGTGGGAAACCAGACTCCCAGAAACAGAGTCACATTAAGGCATTTGGAACAGATAAATTAATTCAGGAAGACCCACCTTCACAGAAGGTTGCGATAACCAGACACACACATACATGCGAGACAATTTGGAACCCTGAAATGGGAGGAAGGAGGCCACAGCCACTGCTTAGAGCCCCCATCAAAACACACACACACACACACATACACACACAGAGTTGCATCCAGGGATTCAGCCCACCAAGGCTGCGATGAGGAAGGGCCCCCCACATCAAAGTTTTAGGATCCCAGAATGATTTCCATGATGTGATCTAGTTCATTCCACTCCCAGGACCCTGGGGCACAGAAGAGGTTGTGAGGAGGCTCTGGTGGGGCCAGTGAAGGCTCCTTCTCCACTGCAGATGTGTCAATGTCCAGGAAGAAGTCATCCAGGCCAGAGTCCCCCAGGTACCGGGAGCTCAGAGCTTCTAAGAAGACTGGATCGGGCTGGGGCAGCACTTCATTCTGAGGGCCTGGGAGAGCCACTGGATTCTGAGGGGGCTCGGTCTCATCCATGGAGGTCTCCAGCTCCCTGAGAATAGAGCCGATGGTGGCCGACAGGGAGAAGTCCTCCTCGCCCAGGAAGAGGGGCTCTGGGGGCAGGGCAGGTGCAGGAGTCAGGCAAAGCGCAGCTTGGAGCTGCTGGAGGGTATTGTGGATGAGGACATGCCTGCGAAGGCTGGGTGCTCGGGGCCCCAGGCTTCGCTGGACTTTGTCTAGGGAGATACGGAGCAGGGCTTGCTGGTAGCTCCGCAGGCCTGCCGGACCCCAGTCCCACTTCTCATCCTCCTCTTCCTCCTCCAGATCTGAGTGTTTCCTCTTCAAGCCTCCTACCATGATGCCCTGTAGAGAGAAGAGGGGCAAGTTAGACACACCAGGGCTAGTTCAAACCCTGAATCTCCTGTATGGTTGCTGTTGATTTGTAATGATCCAAACTTCAGTTCTGCATCTATAAAATGGAGATAGCATGAATACCACAAGGCTAAGGAGGAGAGTAAATGTATAAGATTAAGAAAACAAGATCTGGAACTTCCCTCGTGGCACAGTGGTTAAGAATCCACCTGCCAACGCAGGGGACATGGGTTCGAGCCCTGGTCCAGGAAGATCCCACATGCCGTGGAGCAACTAAGCCTGTGCGCCACAACTACTGAGCCTGCGTGCCACAACTAATGAAGCCCATGGGCCCGGAGCCTGTGCTCCGCAACAAGAGAAGCCACAGCAATGAGAAACATGTACCACAACAAAGAGTAGCCCCCGCTTGTCACAACCAGAGAAAGCCTGCGCACAGCAACGAAGACTCAATGCAGCCAAAAATAAATTAATTAATTTAAAAAAAGAAAAGAAAAGAAAACAAGATCCGGGGGGCTTCCCTGGTGGTCCAGTAGTTAAGACTTCGCCTTCCAATGCAGGGGGTGCAGGTTCGGTCCCTGGTTGGGGAGTTAAGACCCACATGCCTCGCGGCCAAAAAAAAGAAAGAAAAAAAAAAAGAAAACCATAAAACAGAAGCAATATTGTAACAAATTCAGTAAGGACTTTAAAAATGATCCACATCAAAAAAAAAAAAGAAAAAAAGAAAAGAAAAGAAAAGAAAACAAGATCTGGACTTAAACAGCTGGGTTTGAATCCCACTTACTTGCCCATGTGGGCTCAAGTAGTGAATTTACCTCCTTGAGACTCAACTTCCTCATCTGCAAGATGAGGATACTAACTCAAGTCCCCCTAAATCTTAAAGCTGTTCTTTCCACAATACCCTTCTTCAAATGTGACATACACAAGACAGGGGTTGAGTACAGAGACCCGGCCTCAAAGCAGAAAATCCTGGGTTTGAATTCTGCCTTTCACGCTGCTCAGCTGTGTGATCTCGGGAAGTAATGTGACATTACACACTTAATGAACAAGAGTTAGTTGCCATTTATTCATTCGATATTTTGAGTGCCTACTATATTCCAGCCACCTGGAGCCCTGTAAGGGCACCTATCTATGGACACTCGTCTTTCACAGGGAAGATGTTTCTCTGTCCATGCCCTCTCGCTAACTGACTTGGGAGCGCGCCCAATGACAGTGAAGGAGCCTCCCTCAGGCCCTCGCGGGTGCCTTCATATTACCCCAGGGCTCGCCCCGCAGGAAAACTTGCTAGAACTCGACTCAAGCCAAGCCCCGCCCCTACCGGCCCATCCAACCAGACGTGGGCCCTCTACAGGCCCCGCCCCTTTAAGGAATCTCCTTTCAGCATTCAGACACGCCCCAATTTGGCCCAGAGGCTTCTGGGAAATGTGGACCAATAGCCTCCAGGTACACGCACTGACGTTGAGCACGCACTACAATTCCCGGAAGGCTCCGCACGCCGCAGGGACTAACCTTCCCCGCCCTCCCCCTGGGCATGCGCAGAGGGGCCCGCAGTACGTGGGGGAAGGGAACCCGGACGTCCAGCGGCCGGGCGCCTGCCGAGCCCCGCCCTCCACCGCCTCCAGGGCGGAGGGTCTGAGCTCCAAGCCCGGAACACCCCTCCCCCACTCCAGACTCGGGCTGTGAAACTGCTTTTCTTCTGACCGCAGAAGGTCCTGGATTTTCCCCTCAAACTGCCCTCGGGTCCAGAGACCCAGACCCCAACACAATGCTCAAAGATTTACAAATGCTCTACGACGCACTCCGTTCGGGACACTAGGTATCTCAATTTTGAGACCTTCTCCCGTCAACTTCCCCTGTTCTCCCGTCTTTCAAACGCTTCTCGACTTCACCTCCAGTCTCCCCCTCTGGCTCCAATACCTGACAGGGAACTCTCCCCAGCACCCCCTCTCCGACACGGCGTCTTGGAGACCAAGTGTCCTTGCCCCTAGTTCTCGCGCTTCTCCAAATGGCCTGGGATCCCAGCCCAACCCCTCACACCTTTTCCTGAACACTAGAACCCCGAATTCAACCTGTTCCGGAGGCCCGAATTGTCCTAATCTTCAGATTTCCTACCCCAAAAGTTCCTTCTCTAGTTTTCTTGCTTCTCCAAACACCCCATGTCCCAGCTTCAAACTCCCTTCACTTGAAGATCCTGCCCCCAAAACTTCGCCTTCCGTCCAGGATCTCGAAACTCCGGTCCCTAACCCTCCCCTTAATCTGCGTCTCCTACTCCCACCAGTACCCAGCCTCCGCAACTCTCGGAGGCGCGCCTCCACCTCCCCCAACCCAAGGCAGATCCCAAGCCAGGCAGCCACACCTCACCTCAACTACCAGGTTCGCAATGACCACCTCCGGGAACGCCCGCGGCTTTGCGACCCTCCAGTGCTGGGTAGGGCCCTCGCTCACCTCTCCGGGGACTCTCAGTCTGGCCTCAGGGCCACCCAGCTCAGCCCGGGAGCCGAGCCGCGAGCCACGATTGGCTGGAGTGCTGCCCGCCGCGGGGCGCGGATTAGTTGGGCGGGGCCACCAGGCCGTCGCCAGGAGACGCCCCACCGGTCCTCCCCTCCCTTGCTCCGCGGACCATTTAAAGGATTGCAACTCGCTGGGAGGGGGGGGGGCCACGTCTCTAGAGTGGAGGGGATATCAACGCTGTTTCTTTCAACTCAGTTACTATCCTTGCTCCGAGATCGTCATTATTGCTCTCTACGATCTCTTTATACCAGCTTGGACCGCGTCGCGGAGCAAGAGTGCCTCGCACTCCCCACTCCAACCCGTTTTCCGGACGGGCGGGTCTGAGCCTCTCGCTGAGGCCGCGCCCCCTGGGTTCCGAGGGCGGACCCTGCGGGGCGGAGGAGGATGACGCATTGAAGACCAGCCAATAGTTTGGCGTGGCCTATGTTGCCTGGGCGATCGCAACCCCGCCCCTTCACCGCCCCTGTCCTTCTGCTCCCCCCCCACTTTACCCCGCGGCCTTCTTCTTATAAGGACTTTTCCGCAGCGTGTCCTCTGGTGGTGTCTCATACATCCTCCTGACGCCCCATCCTTCCTCTCTCAGGGTGGCAACCCCCGCTGCTGGAAACTGGTTCACGGCTCCCCACTGTCCTGGGGATAAAGTCCAAACTCATATTTTTGCCTCAAAGCCCTTCAGGTCTGGCCTGATACACACTCCTCCTTGATCCCAGCAATCCTGCCACACGGATTGACTTTCAGGTTTTCTAAAACGGCTTCAAGTGCCCTCCACCACCATGAACTCAGAGATTCTGTTTTCCTTCCTGCCTTATCCCCAGTGTTTACAACAATCTCAGGTACATAACAAGTTCTCAAAAATGAGAAAAATAAAAGGCCTCTGGATCTTTAAATTTGCTCCCCCATCCTGAAAATACACCCTCAATTCCCAGAACCCAGAATTCTCATCAGAACTCATCTCAAAGGATTTCTCCTCTCAGAAGCCCTCCCTGAGCCTCCAGGATGAGTTGGGACCCATTCTGGACTCCCATGGTGTCCTGTGCTTCCTCTGTCTTGGCCTTGACTCCTCTGCCCCTGCCTCCCCCATCTTGGCCCTGGGCTGTCTCTGTCTGGACTGTGGGCCTCCTGAGGACATGTACCAAGGTTATCTCAGTCACCCACTGCTTGGTCCACAGCATCACCTAGCACAGGGCTGGACACAAAGCAGGCACTCAGTGAAAGTTTGTTAAATGCCCAATGTGACAGAAAGAAATAAAGAGGGAAGAAATAAAACAGTGCTAGTGCCCTGAAAGCCTGAACCAGCATTGCCTCACCTCCACAACAAATTGTCACCAAGGGGCAGAGGAGACAGTTTTCTCCAGGCCGCCCCTGGGAAGGAAGGTTTAAGGCTCCTCAGACCAGTTCTCATCGGTTGGAATGTGTTAACCAAGTCATCCAGCTGTTTGCAGAAGCAGTACATGATTGGAATGGATTTGGGGGGGGCGGGGGGGTATGGAGAGGAGAGAGCACTGGCTTGCTCAGGCCTGGGAAGGGTGTTTCTAGGGAACAAAGGTAAATTCCAAAGAGGGACATGATGAGGAAGGGGCGATTCTTCCCCTTCCCCCTCTCAGACTTGCTCCTCCAGGGTTTCCTTCTCAGGGTGGCCCCTGTAAAACCCCATCTCCAGGATGTAGCCCTAGGCTTCCTTCTGGATGCCTCCCTCCCTGCCCCTCCCCAACGAACTGTCCACTCAGGCTCCCTCCCGCCCACTCTCCCTTCTCTGCCTCTGGGCACCCCCTGGGTCCCCAGCCTCCACTCTTTCATCCTCTGACCCACCTTCACACTGTAGCCAAGGGAAGCTTTAAAAAACACAAACCTGACGGTCCCCTCCCCACCTCTCCCCTGCTCCACTCCTTGCATAACACCTTAGACTAAAGCTTAAACTTTCTACAATGACCCTGGACAGTTTAGTGTCCTTCGAACAGCCTCTTGGGGCTGATTGCTTCTCTTCTCCGAGCAAAGTGTTATTAACTGTAGGGGACAGATTTTAGTTCTTCAAAGGGGCTATGTGCTCTCCAGCCTCCTGGCCTTCGCTCATGTGGTATCTTCTGCCCAGAATGCTATCATTCCTTAGAACCTTCTCCTGGCTCATTCTCACCAAACGAGGTTTCAGGTGGGATATCCCCTCTTCCACAGAACCCTGTTCACTCCTCAAGCTGGGTCCCTCAGCCCTCTGTACTTCCTCTATCAGAGTCCTGGCCACTCTGTGTTGTCACTGACAGGGGCAGGGCTGTCTTCCCCACTGGACTGTGAGATCTGTGAAGGCAGGGTCACCACTGGGTCCTCACAGCCACCACTGGGTCCCCAGCACAGGACCAAGCGAGGAAATGAATGAATGAATACCCAGAAAATCTCACACAGAGCCAGACAGAGACACTGAGACACCCAGATAGAGCCAGAGAGAGGAGAAGTCACAGAGGTGGGTACTCTAAAATAACTTGAAGCTCTTGGCTCAAGATTTATTGCTCCCTTCCTTTGCTCTCTATTTCCTGGGATGCTGTCCTCCTGGACGGGGCCAGAGTCCTACTCGTACTGATGGGAGGGGTAGGTGCTGTGCCCATTGTACTCATCAGTGGTGAGGCAGCGCAGCATGAAGTGGCCCAGGTCGTGTTTGGAGATGACCCTCGAGGGCCCTCGTCCATCCAGGGTCACTGAGTAGGCCCCAGTCAGCGGTTGGTCTCCTGCAAGGTAAAGACAAAGGGACTGGGTAAATCAGATGTCCTTTCCCCTCCTGCAACCAACATGTGATCACTTCAATGATCATCCCAGGGTGTCTACAGTGTGCCCAGCCCAGATGGTATAAGATGGTATAACAGCCAACAATGTATGAAACTCTTCCCACATGCAGGGCACTAACCTGTACTCTTTACTTCATTCTCTCTCTAAGTGAGTTTTTTTTTTTTTTTTTTTTGGCGCGGCATGCAGAACTTCCCTGACCAGGGGTCAAACCCTTGCCCCCTGCAGTGGAAGCACGGAGTCTTAACCACTGTACCACCAGGGAAGTCCCATTCGCCAAATTCTTATTGATGACTTATTATACGTCAGGTGCTGGGCACACTGAAAGGGACAAAACAGATATGAATCCCTGCCCTCAGCATTCAGACAGTCACTAGGAAAAGGCAACTAATAAGATAAGAAAGTAAAATAGACAATATGTTAGATGGTGAGAAATAAAGCAGAGAATGGGCTAGGAACTATTGTTAATTCTATTTTACAAGTGGGAAAATTGAGTCTTGGAGAGAGGAAGTTATGTCCCATGGTTGCAGAGGGTGACTTCACAGTGGCAAAGGCTACATTTGCTCTGTGCCCCCCTCGCCCTCCCCCACCATGACCTGGCTGTTACCAGGGCATCTAGCGCCTGTATTCTGACAGTGACCAACTTAACTTAGGGATCAAATGCAGCATACCAGCGCAGAGACAACCTGGGATCATGTGCAATAAGAAATACACATCCTCACCCATGTGGCAATCCTGCTAAAAAATTTTAATCTGAGTCTGTAAGAAAATAACTACAGGACTTCCCTGGTGGCGCAGTGGTTAGGAGTCCACCTGCCAATGCAGGGGACACGGGTTCGAGCCCTGGTCCGGGAAGATCCCACATGCCGTGGAGCAACTAAGCCCATGCGCCACAACCACTGAGCTCGCGTGCCACAACTACTGAAGCACATGCGCCTAGAGCCCGTGTTCCACAACAGGAGAAGCCACCGCAATGAGAGGCCTGCACACCGCAATGAAGAGCAGCCCCCGTTCACCACAACTAGAGAAAGCCCACGTGCAGCAATGAAGACACAACGCAGCCAAAAATAAATAAATTTAAAAAAAAAAAAAAAAAAAAAAAAAAAAAAAAAAAAAGAAAATAACTACAGAAGTCCAGAACGTGGGATATTTTAAAAGACACCTGGGATAACAAAGTCCTACTGTATAGCACAGGGAACTACAGTCAATGTCCTGGGATAAACCATAATGGAAAAGAATATTAGAAAGACTGTATATATATGTTAAAAAAAAAAAAAAACACCAGGCCTGTTATGTTTCATGTTATGAAAAACATTAAAAAAAAAAAAGGATATGGAGGATTGTTCCAGGTTAAATATGACATAGTGACTAAACACAACACACGATCCTGGATTGGATCCTGATTTTGAGGGGAGGGGGAGGTTGGAAGATATTTTTTGGCAGTTGGGGAAATCTGAATATGGGCTGGATACTAAATGATGTGGTAGAGTTAATATCAATTCCCTTGGTGCGATAACAGTACTGTGGTTCGTATCCAAATATTTCTTCTTGGAAGATGCCTATCAAGAGGTTCTAGGAGTAGAGTGTGCCGCTGTCTGCAACCTACTTTCAATGGTTGAGCCAAAAAAAAAAAGAAAGAAAGAAAGAAAAAGAAAAATATAAAAATACACACTTATTTAAAAAAGATATATACATTACATATGTGTTCACATATATACACATACACATTAGATGCATGCATAGATAGATAGATAGATAGATAGACAGACAGAGAAAGCAAAAAGGCCAAAATGTTAACAAGTGAACCTAGATGAAGGGTTTATGGGTATTCACAAACCTTTAATTTCTTTAACTTTTCTGGAGGTTTCAAAGTTTTCATACACGTACAAAAAAAGGACTGGGACTTCCCTTGTGGTCCAGTGGTAAAGAATCCGCCTTCCAATGCAGGGGATTCGAGTTCCATCCCTGGTCGGGGAACTAAGATCCCACATGCCACAGTGCAACTAAGCCCGCACGCCACAACTACTGAGTTCTCGCGCCTCAACGAGAGACCCCGCGTGCTGCAAACTACAGAGCCCATGTGCCCTGGAGCCTGCGCGCCACAACTAGAGAAGACAAAAACCCCGCAGGCCACAACTAGAGAGCAGCCCGAGCAGACTGCGTGCCAGAACGAAAAAGACCCCGCGTGCCTCAACAAAGATCCTGTGTGCCGCAACTAAGACCCGACGAAGCCAAAAAAAAAAAAAAAAAAAAAAAAGGAAAATAAATGAATAAAATAAATATTCAAAAAAAGAAGAACTAAAAAAAAACCTTTGTGTTAAATAATTTTTAGGCATGATCTCTCTGGATATTCACTTCAAACCTGGGAGGTCAAGAAGTAATATCCTGAACCCCGTTTACAGATGAGGAAACTGAGGTTCAGAGGCCATGGGCCTTAAGTCCACAAAGTGCTGGGGCTGGGACTTTGCCCGGCTTCTCCGCCATGCCGCTTCACTACTGATTCAGAGCTTAGGATTCTCGTCTCAACAAGAATCCTGAATTGAACCTCAACATTGAGCTTACTTGAACCTCTGTAAGGTGTGCAGGGCTCGTCTTTCTCCAAGCAGAAGGCAGAGGGCACAGCAGAAGTGCTCATCCAGCAGGCAGGCAAATGTGAAGGAGATACAAGTGCCTGGCTCGGGCATCCGCACTGCGGTTCCCTCATCCCAGAATGTCCTCCCTTCCCCCAGACACTCACCTGATTCCCCCTGAGGGGAATTGTGGCCAGGCACACACTTCCTATGCAAGAGACATCATTTAGAATGATGAATTTAGAAATTCAGATTTCCCCAACTGCCAAAAAATATCTTCCAACCTCCCCCTCCCCTCAAAATCAGGATCCAGTTCAGTCGCCATGTCACCTTTAACCTGGAACAATCATTTTTTTTTTTTAATGTTTTTCATAGCATGAAACATAACAGGCCTGGTGTCTTTTTTTTTAACACACACATATATGTATATATATATATATATATGTACACACATTCTTTTCTAATGTTCTTTTCCATTATGGTTTAGCCCAGGACATTGAATGTAGTCCCCTGACTGGGGGAATCAGGTGAGTATCTGGGGGAAGGGCCATCTCCTTAGCGAGCCTCTGCTTACAGCTGAGGCTTACTCTCTTCACCGAGTTCTTTTTGGCTGCGTTGGGTCTTAGTTGCTGTGCACGGGCTTTCTCTAGTTGTGGCGAGTGGGCTTCTCATTGCGGTGTTGCGGAGCACGGGCGTTAGGTGTGCGGGCTTCAGTAGTTGTGGCGCGCAGGCTCAGTAGTTGTGGTGCAGGGGCTTAGTTGTACCGCGGCTGGTCTGCGGCATGTGGGATCTTCCCAGACCAGGGATCGAACCCGTGTCCCCTGCATTGGCAGGCGGATTCTTAACCACTGCGCTACCAGGGAAGTTCCTTCACTGAACTTTATGGTTTCTTCATTCAGTGTAGCACGACCCAACAGTAATATAGATCATCTACTTCGTTTGTCTTCCCCGCTAGAAATGTAAGCTTCATGAGAGCAGAGACGACATCACTGGTACTTGTAATCATGGCCAGGCACACACTTCCCATGCAAGAGACATTTGTAAATGCATCTCTCTCGGTCTGACTCTCTCTCAATGTGTATTCCAGACCTGGGAGGGGAAAAGAGGGTGTGGTTCCCTCCACAGCACCACCTGGAGGTGAGGCATCTTCCCTGGTATTAGCTCATGGGACAACTATTTACTGAGCACCTACTACATGCCAAGCCCTGTTCTAGGCACTAGGAACACAGCTGTAATCAAAACAAGACAAAATCTGTGCTTCAAACAAAACTTCAGACTTCTAAATTCTAGTGTGGGAGACACGCGCTAAGTAAGATAAAGAAAGCAACGAGGGACTTCCCTGGTGGTCCAGTGGTTAGGACTCCATGTTTCCACAGCAGGGGGCATGGGTTCAATCCCTGATCAGGGAACTAAGATCCTGCATACTGCATGGTGTGGCCAAATAAATGAATAAATAAATGGGTTTAAAAAAAGAAAGAGACGATGTGAAGCATAAGTCCCTGTCCCTTGAATGTGGGGCAGCCCCAGTATAACTTGCTTCTTTTTTAAAAAAATATTTATTTATTTATTTATTTATTTTATTTGGCTGCGCCAGGTCTTAGTTGCAGGATGTGGGATCTTTTTAGTTGCGGCATGCATGTGGGATCTAGTTCCCTGACCAGGGATCGAACCTGGGCCCCCTGCATTGGGAGCATGGAGTCTTAACCACTGGACCACCAGGGAAGTCCCATAACTTGCTTCTAATAAAGAGAATACAGTGGAAGCAGCCCTGAGAGATCTGACGCTAGGAAAGGCAGCATGCAGGTGTTCCAGGGACAGACAGTCTGCACCTACCACGAGCCTTGTCGTGGCTTCCTTCCACGCAATTCTATTGCCAGCTACTGAGCAAAGGCATGCGAGACCCCAGCAAGAAGTGCCTCCAGAGCCTAGTCAGCTCCCAGTACTGAGAGAGTCATCATAAATGAGGGGTTTTGTTTTACGTTTTAAAATTTTGGATAGTTTGTACAACAGAGATAATTGAAAAGTATGTTAGAAAGGAGATACAAATCAAGCAGGAAAGAGCATAGAAAGTGTGGGAGGAAGGTTTGCAATTTTCAACTGGCCTGGGAAGGCCCAGTGAATGTCAACAGAGGACAGGAGGGGGCAGGCTGGTGGTAACCCTGCAGCTGGGTTCCCACCCACTCACCTATGTGTGGTGGCATCACAGCCACGTACTTCAGGCCCGACTGCTGCAGTATCTTGTGCATCCGGATATGGTCATCAGTCACATCCTGCAGTCTTGGGGGCACCTTGGACGGGTCCCACAGGAGGAAGGCTGGGGGCACACAGGGCAGGATCAGCCAAGGCTTGAGGACAGCCTGGCCAGGCTCATAGCCCGCAGGTCTCCTGCCAGGACCCACCCCTACGGGGGCTCACTACTGCCCTCTAGTTTCTCCAGGCTTCTCACCCTGCCTGCTCCCGTTACCTCCTGCCTAGACCATGGCAGCAGCCTCCTCCCTGGTCTCCCTGCCCCTGCCCCCCCACATTCTGTTCCCCCAGCACAGCCAGAGGGGTCAGACTCATCTGTGACCCTATCTCACTCAGGGTAAAAGCAAAGGCCGCATCGGGTCCACGAGGCCCCACGTGACCTCACCACCCAACACTCTCCCCTTCACTCACTGCTGCAGCCACACTCCCTCCCACCTCACAGCCTTTGTAAATGCTGATCCCTCTGCCTGGAGTCCCCTTATCCTCCCACTGCGCCCTCATGTCACTTCCCTTCCCTGGGAGACAATGTGTGATGGGACAAAGGTGAGGAGTGTGGACCACGGAGACAGTCCGGTTCCGCACCCCAGCTCTGCCGGCCACAGGCTGTGTGATCTCGGGTAAGGTGATGGGCCTCTCTGTGCCTCCACCCCCTTAGCTAGGAAGCAATAAGAACAGCTACTATTCACTGAGCACCTACTATGTTCCACTGTGAATATAAGTACTACTCAAAGGAGTTTGGAGAGGATTAAGTGGCATTCATCTGTAAGGCACTCACATGGTGCCGAGCACACAATAAGAGATCAATAAATGCTGTTAGCATTAACTGCTCCTGTCACACACCCTGCAGCCTTCCTTTCAGATTATTCCGGGCAACCATTGTTTAATACCATCTCCTCATAAACTGGGAGCTCTGTGAGGGTAAAGACCTGGCCTATGTATACACAGCTCTGTCATTTCCTCTATGACGCTCTCTCCCTGACCCTTTTTCAGGATGCGTCAGGCACCCCTCTGGGCCCCCAGAGTCCTCTAGGCTTCCCCTATCCCGGCCCTGATCCCTCTGCCTATGCTCCCCACCGAATCCTGGCCTTGACCTCTCTGCCTGTGCTTCCCCCAACGCTGGCCCTGACTGGTCGCTGTCTGATGATGGCTCTGTTGCCACTTCCCTCCTCCTTATGAGAACCATGAGCGCAGGGCCCAGGGCTGTATTGTGTCTCTGGCCCCATCCAGCAAGGTTCAGGCACTCAGGTGGTGCTCAATAAATACACAGTAACTTGGAGTGGCTCTAAGACCGCCTTGTAGGAGCCCCTGGGCTGCCCGTCCAGTACTTATCCCCCACTCTTCAGCCCCACCCCTATGACCCCGCCACCCACCCGAGGTGCAGGCCACGACCTTGTCCACGCCGTGGGCCTTCATGGCCGCCACAATGTTCTGGGCACCCTCGGACATCACTGTGGTAGGACCTTAGAGGAGACAGAGAGTGGCTGTCACTGGTGGGCGGCGGCGGCGGCGGCGGCGGTGGCAGGGGCGGGGCTGGGGGCGGGGGTGGCGCTGGGGGCCGAGGTGCAGGGGTGGGCCGTGGGCAGAGGGGGGGCCCAGTACTGAGGTCATTGCCGGTGCCCAGCAGCACGATGACGGCGTCCTGCCCCGCCACAGTCTTGTCCACATCGGCCGCCTGCCGAACGTCACCCACTATCACGTGGGCCGGCTGGGGCCCCTCTGAGGGCAGCCTGGAGGTGTCCCGTACCAGCACTGTCACCTCATAGCCTGCAAAGAGGGGCAGAGAGTCAGGTCAGTCGGCTTGTAGGCTGGCACTCCCAGCCTCCAGGGGCTGGGTCCTGGAGGGTGCCACGAACCCCCAAATCCATCCCGCAGGCCCCCTGTTCTGAGACAATGGTCTTCAAACATTTTCGCTGGCATACCCACAGTTGATATCCAGCTGGTTGTTAAAATAAGGTGATACCTTGATGTCGGTTCATAAATAACCTGCTCTGATGCCTCCAAGGGTCTCTTCTTCCCTTCAGTCCCCACTCCTGCAACTTCTCCACCCTCCAGCAACTAAAGGGTTAATGCCTGGCATCACACTGCCCCCCATCCATGGTCCTGGAGCAAGCTGAGGTACAGAGAAGGACATGAGCTGCCCAAAGGTTGTCCATCATTGGGTTTGGTTCCCCAGGTCTTACTTCTGAAGGGCTGGGTCCTGACTTAGTGGTTACTAAACAGTTACTAAACAGTTAGAATTTTGGATAATTTTGGATAACTCTGTAACTCTGTGTCCCCTTTCTGACACATACCCTCCCTTTTAAAGATTACAAACAACATAGTTCTTCCTTTGTTTTAAATAATGGCAAAATATATCAATGTTTATGTGTATTGCAAAAAAAAATAAAATTAGTAGTTGTAGTCTCTGTTATGGACTGAATGCTTGTGTCATATGCTGAATTCATATGCTGAAGCCCTAACCCCCAATGTGATGGTATTTGGAGATGGACCCTTTGGGAGGTAATTAGATTAGATGAGGTCATGAGGGTAGGGTCCCCATAATGGAATTAGTGTCCTTATAAGAAGAGGAAGACCAAGGCTCGCTCTCTCTCTACCATGTTAGAACACAGCAAGAAGGCGGCCAGCTGCAAGCCAGGAAGAGGGCCCTCATCAGAAACCAAACCTGTTAGTACCTTGATCTTGAACTCTCCGCTCTCTAGAACTGTGAGAAATGTCTGTTGTTTAAGCAACCCGGTCTATGGCATTTTGTTACAGTGGCCTGAGCTGATGAAGACAGCCTCTAAATAGCATTCTCATGAAAAATGAGCCAGAGCTCGTTGAAGAAATGGCCGCTTGCTGGGCCATGCCAGGGAGAGGACAAGATGAGCCTGGAACATCTTATCTTGTACCTCCAGCTGGTAAAGTGGTGTTCAAAAAATGATGGGGTGATATCAAGAGGACACAGAAGCCACTTGAAGGGGTTCCCACAAGGCAAATGGGGGGCAATATGATTTGTCCAGAAGAATACTGATGGCAAAGAAATGAAGTACATCAAATATACAAAAATCTGTGAGCTCATAATGATACTAAGAAACTTCATTGGTCATCATTGGAACCTATCAAAGGATTAATCCATTATTCTGAAAGTGATAAAGGAAAAGGGAAAACAACAAAATTGTTCCATTTCTCTCTCTCTCTCTCTCCCTTTTTTTTCAGCTGTGCCACACAGCTTGTGGGATCTTAGCTCCCCAACCAGGGACTGAACCCGGGCCCTTGGCAATGAAAGCACGGAGTCCTAACCACTGGACCGCCAGGGAACGCCCCTGTTACATTTCTCTTGATAGCTGTCATCATATATGTAAAAAACAAATGATTAGAAATTTGTACACTCTGGGGCAGTGATAATAATAATAATGATACATAATACTTAGAGAGCACTCACTATATGCTAGGTGCCAAATTCCTTACATTTATTTGCTTATTTAATCCTCAAAGCAATCCTGGGTTTGAATTCTGTCTGGCCCTACCACTACCTAGTTGTGACACTGGGCAACTCACTTAACCTGCCTGGGCCTTAGGGCCTTCATTTTTAAAATGACACTAATAATAGTCTCTACCTTATAGGGTTATTGTGGGTTTAAATAACATTTCTTTTTTTTTTTGGCCGCGCCATGCAGCTTGCAGGAACTTAGTTCCCTGACCAGGGATTGAACCCAGGACCACAGCAGTGAAAACGCCGAGTCCTAACCACTAGACCACCAACGAACTGCCTAAATAATATTTCTAAAAGTTTAATGTAGTTGGTTGATTTTTGACAAGGGTGCCAAGATGATTCAATGGGGCAAGTACAGTCTTTTCAACAAATGATGCGGGGACAACTTGATATCCATATGTAAAAGAATGAAGTTGGATCCCTATTACCTCACACCATATACAAAAATTAACTCAAAATGATCAAAGACCTAAATGTAAGTGCTAAAACTATAAAAATCTTAGAAGAGGGCTTCCCTGGTGGTACAGTGGTTAAGAATCTGCCTGCCAATGCAGGGGACATGGGTTCGAGCCCTGGTCCGGGAAGATCCCACATGCCGAGGAGCAACTAAGCCCGTGTGCCACAACTACTGAGCCTGTGCTCTAGAGCCCGTGAGCCACAACTACTGAAGCCCGCGCGCCTAGAGCCCATGCTCCGCAACGAGAGAAACCACCGCAATGAGAAGCCTGCACACCTCAACGAAGAGTAGCCCCTGCTCGCTGCAACTAGAGAATGCCCGCACACGGCAACGAAGACCCAACACAGCCCAAAATAAATAGAATAAAATAAATTAATAAAAAAAAATCTTAGAAGAAAACATAGGCATAAATCTTTGCGTCTTTGGATTAGGCAATGGTTTCCTAGCTATGACACCAAAAGCGCACGCAACAGAAGAAAAAACAGATACACTGGACATCATCAAAATTACAAAATTTTGGGGCTTCCCTGGTGGCGCAGTGGTTGGGGGTCGGCCTGCCGATGCAGGGGGCGCGGGTTCGTGCCCCGGTCCGGGAGGATCCCACGTGCCACGGAGCGGCTGGGCCCGTGAGCCATGGCCGCTGGACCTGCGCGTCTGGAGCCTGTGCTCCGTGACAGGGGAGGTCGCAGCGGTGAGAGGCCCGTGTACCGCAAAAAAAAAAAAAAAAAAAAAAAATTTTGTGCTTCCAAGGACACTATCAAGAAAGTGAAAAGAAAAGACAACCCACAAAATGGGAGAAAAATTTTGCAAATCATGTATCTGATAAGAGACTTGTATTTAGAATATATAAAGAACACCTACAACTTGATAATAAAAGATGAATATTAAAAGCTGGGCAAGGACTTCCCTGGTGGTCCAGTGGGTAAGACTCCACACTCCCAATGCAGGGGGCCCGGGTTCAATCCCTGATCTGAGAACTAGATCCCGCAAGCCGCAACTAAGAGTTCGCATGTTGCAACTAAGAAGTCCGCATGCTCCAACTAAAAGATCCCACGTGCCGCAACTAAAAAAAATAAATAAATAAACAAAGATCCTGCATGCCTCAACGAAGATCCTGCATGCTGCACCTAAGACCCAGGACAGCCTAAATAAATAAATTAATTAATTAAAAAAAAAAAAAAGCTGGGCAAAAGATCTGAATAGACATTTCTCCAAAGAGGTTATACAAATGGCCAATAAACACATGAAAAGATACTCAATATCATTAGCCATCAGGGAAATGCAAATCAAAACCACAGCAAGATCCCATTTCATACCCACTAGGATGGTCATAATCAAAAAGACATAATAAATGTTGATGTGCATGTGGTGAAACAGGAACCCTCACACACTGCTGATGGGAACGTTGAATGATACACCTGCTTTGGAAGATAATCTGGCAGTTCCTCAGAAGGTTAAACATATTGTTACCATGTGACCCAGCAATTCCACTCCTAAGTATATGCCAAAGAGAAATGAAAACAGCTGTTCACACAAAACTCATACGTGAATGTTCATAGAGGCACTACTCATCATAGCCAAAAAGTGGAAACAACCCAAATCTCCATCAACTGAATGGATAAGTAAAATGTGGTATATCTAAACAATGTAATGGTATTCAACAATGAAAAGAAATGATACACATGCTACGATATGGATGAACTTTGAAAAAACAATTTTTTTGCTAAGTGAAGGAAGCCAGTCATAAAGAGCCACATAGTGTATGATTCCATTTATACGAAAGGTTCAGAACAGGAAAATCCATATAAACAAAAAGCACGTGAGTGGTTGCCTAGGGCTGGGGAAGGGGTTGAGCAGGAAAACGGGGAGTGACTTCTAAGGGTTCCTTTTGGTGGTGATGAAAATGTTTCCAACTGATTGTGGTGAGGTTTGCACGAGTCTGTGAATATGCTAAAAACCACTGAACTGTATACTTTAAATGGGTGAATTGTATGGTATGTGAATGATATCTTTAAAAAGCTGCTATTTAAAAAATGCAAAACGAAAACAAATGAAAAGATTAGAAGAGTGTCTGGCACAGGAAAGAGCATTATATGGGTGTTGGTTGTTATACCTTTTCACCATCTCACAATTTTTTTTCCCGTCCTGGTCTAGTATTCCCTGGGCTCCTGGCCTCTCTCAACCCCTCCAACCCATATTTCACATGGTAGCCAGGTAGAGCTTTCCACTGTTATATCAAAGTGCCCTTGGCTCAGATCCGTCCCCTGACCCCCCCAGTGCCCTGAGATAGTCATGTTCCTTATGACAGACTTCAAGGCCCCCCAGGATATGGCCTCTCCTCTCTCACCTATGCTGGAGCCATGGCCCTTTTCACACACTGAACTTCTTTCAGTTCCTCAAATGCATCACGCTGTTTCCTGCCTCCTGGCCTTTGCACGTGCCCCTCTGCCTGGAGCACCCTTACCCTCTTTCCCCAGAACCCCCAGCCAATTGTGCTTCCTCTGTCATGGCCCTACTTATGCTGACCTGGAGTCAAGCAAGGGCCCCGTGGGTCCAGGGACTGTGACATATTCGCCACCATCTCCCTGACTTTTATATCAACACAGAAGGACCTGGGTTCGAACTCTGGCTCTACCTCTTTTTTTTTTTTTTTTGGTCCAGCCGGGCATGTGGGATCTTAGTTCCCTGACCAGGGATCGAACCTGTGCCCCCTGCAGTGGAAGTGTGGAGTCTTAACCACTGGACTGCAAGGGAAGTCCCAGCTCCACTTACTGGCTGAGGAACCTCAGGAAACACCTTCCCTGACTGGCCCTCAGTCTCCTCTCTAAAGTGAAAATCACAATCCCTAGCATCCCCATCCTGTGTGACCACCTTTCATAAGGGAATGACACCTGTGTTGCCCTCACACACATCAGGGAGCAATGAAAGCTTTCATGATGCCACCGCAGGCACTGGTTAATTACCACTGTATTCGTTAAAACGGACCCTAGTAAATCGTGGGTATTTTGGAGGAGAAACTTTCTCATGGACAGTGAGAGCTCAGTGACGCAGGCCCAGCACAAGAGTGCCTGTTAATGGTACATTATTGATGATTAGTGACATTTATTGAGGGCCTCCTAGGGAATTCCCTGGCAGTCCAGTGGTTAGGATTCCACAGTCTCACTGCTGACGGCCCAGGTTCAATCTTCAATCCCTGGTCGGGGAACTAAGATCTCACAGGCTGTGTGGCACAGCCAAAAAAAAAAAAAAAAGAGAGAGAGAGAGAGAGAGAGAGAGAGAGAGAGAGAGAGAGAGAGCCTCCTATGTGCCAAGTGCTGTGCTAAGTCCTTTCTGCTGATGAATGACGTTTTTTTCCAAAAATTTTTAACACAACCCACATTTAAATTTTAATAGCAACATGTGGCTAGTGGCTACCATACCAAACTATAGTGTTAGAATTCACAGATTTTGCCCTTTACAAAGAACGAGAGCACTTGTAGGTTATTTCTAAACATTTTTTTCTTTCTTTCTTTTTTTTGTTTAAAAAATCCCTTACTTTATTTATCTTTTTCTGTTAATTTTTAATTTTGAAATAAATTCAGACCTATAGGAAGGCTGCAAGGCCTAGATTCGCATATTTGCTTTATCTTTCTCTCTGTGTATATATAAAATATACACATAACATGTATAATTATATGTGTATAAAGTTTTTTCCTAACGATGTGAGAGTCACTTGTAGAGATCATGCCCCTTTTAAGCTTTTTTGATCTCAACCCTCCATACAAAATAGATTTCACTTCCAAACCCAGTATACACAAACCCATACATATATAATTGAAACGAAAGTTTCATAAAACCAATATTTAACATGTGATACATTCTGACACTGTTGTGACCAATTAAATATATTTCAGAACTCATTATGACCCACAGTTTGAAAAGCCCCAGATTGCAACAACTCCACAAAGTAGGTTGTATTATATGCCCATTTTGAGGATGGGGAAACTAAGGCAATTTTAGGTAATTGGGCCAGGATCACACAGCTATAATCTGAGTTCTCTCAGCCAAGGAGTGCCTCTTGAGCACCAACTATATGCTGGACACGGTTCTAAGCATTTTCCATATATTGTAATATCTCATTTAATCATCACAAGAACCCCAGGTCGTGTTCTCCTAGTTTCATCCTCACTTTACAGATATCTAGGTACACAGATGACAAGGCACTTGACCACACAGTTGTTAAGTGGCAGAGCTGGGGTTTGGAATGCAGACACACAGGCACCAGAGTCTATGCCTGTCAGGACTCAGCCTTACAGAATCACTGAGGTAAATAAAAGCCGAGCTCATTCAAGCCCTTCCTTTTTCTGATGGGGACAGTGAGGCTCAGGTTCACTGTGGCTCTGAAGAGAGCTGTCAGAGCCACAGTGAAAAGCCGGGGACTCCCGTAGGCCTCAACGCTCCACACCCCCAGGTGCAGTGCCAGCTGTGCCCAGCAGGGTGGATGAGCAGAATTTCATAGAATCCAGGACTGAGAGAAAGGTAGTAACATGAGAATCCAGCCCCTCAGGGTGACTCAGCAACTCTCCACTTCTCCCTCTTACTTCCCCGCCAGGAAATGTTTACCAGAGAATTCATTTCTCCTGTCCCTACAAGCCAAGATCCTCACTAGGTCTTCCCAGGGAGGGGGAGAGCAGTGGGCCGAATGGGGAACTTTCAGGCAGAGTCCCTTGAAGGGAGAGCTGGGCTAGGAGACAGCTGAGAGTGGGAGCCTGGCGGCCTCCACCCTTTTGGGGCAACCAGATAGTCAATATCTTCAGAGTCACCAAGGCCAGCAAGGGTGGGGTGCTATATCTGGAAGTGTCAGGCTCCGAGGGGGGTTGGTGAAGTCTGGACGGTGGGGGCAGGGTACTGCTGCATGATACTGATGCCCTTTCCTGCCTCCTTTCCTGGGGCAACTGCAAATTTTCAGTGCTCATTGACTTTCCCGGGACCCGTGTGCCCAAGTCTTCACCCTTGTCTCCGTGATCTTCTTTCCATTAGGTGCCCACAGCAACCCACCCCTCAGCTTTTTCAACTTTAAGCCCTGGTGCCCAAACCAAGAGCCGGTGGACTTTTGGCAATTAAGAGCAAGCACTGGTGGGACTTCTCTGGTGGCGCAGTGGTTAAGAATCTGCCTGCCAATGCAGGGGACACGGGTTCGAGCCCTGGTCCGGGAGGATCCCACATGTGGCGGAGCAACTAAGCCCTTGCGCCACAACTACTGAGCCTGCACTCTAGAACCCACGAGCCACAACTACTGAGCCCACGTGCTGCAACTGCTGAAGCCCGCACGCCTAGAGCCCGTGCTCCACGACAAGAGAAGCCACCGCAATGAGAAGCCCACGCACCATGACGAAGAGTAGCTTCGCTCTCTGAAACTAGAGAAAGCCCACGCGCAGCAACGAAGACCCAATGCAGCCAAAAATAAATAAATAAATAAAATGTCGGGGGGGAAAGACGACCCATTGGTGGTCTCAATAAAAAACAAGCAAAGAGCAAGCACTGGGTACAAATTCCAGCACTGCCACTTTCCAGCTATGTGACACTGGGCAGATCACTCAGTGGGCCTCAGTTTTCTCACCTGTCAAATGGCGTGATACTAGCTCCTACCCGACATGAGTGCTGTGCGGATTTAACACGTGCTAAGAGAGGACAGTGCTGGGAGGCCAGCCCAATGCCTGGCTTAGTTAAGCCCTTGCTGGGTGTGCAACCACCAGCACCACGATAACAACCACATTTCATCAGAGCATTGGATTTAATTTAAACCTGTCACTACAGTCCCCCAGCTTCCTAGGGCCAATACCTGTTCCTTGGGCTCACGTAAAATTGGACCTCACAGCGTGCCCCGTTTCTGCCCCCGTGGCCACCTGTTTTGCCCCACTAGGTCCTCACACACCAAGGCACTGAGGGCCCCAACCAGCCTCGGCCCGACCCCAGGATGCCACTTCCTAAAGTTCTGTCTGTGCACCCCGTGACACCCCCTGCCCGCCCCAGCTCATGCCTGCTTGCACCGCCTGCGCCAGGGTGGTGAGCCCGGTCCTGCCGGTGGCGCCGAAGATGGCAATCTTCTTGACGGCCATGCTGCGGGGTCGTGGGGGTGCGAGGCCGCGGAGTCGCAGGACACGCGGGAACCGACTGGCGGCTAGGCCGCCCTCTCCGTCCTTCCCTAGCGGGAGAGACGGGGCGGGGCCGCTCAGAGGGCCACGCCTCAGCCAGCCTCCTGCCCCCGACTCCGGCCGAGGGGCGGGGCCATAAGGCCTCTCCTCTGGTTAAGAACGGGGTGGGCGGGGCGGGAGTCGGCTCGCCTCCGCCTGCGGCCCAGCACCGCCTTCCAGCCCGCCCCTTAGACTGGGAGGCGTGGCCGTATCTGGCGGTCTACGAAGGTGAACCCAGTGCCCCGCCTCCGAGCTCTAAACTCCCAGAGCGGGGCGGGGCGAGCGCGGGCCACACCCACATCTCCTCGCTCAGACCCCCTCTCTCAGGGCCACTAGGCTGATCTGGGACTCACACTACGCCCCAAAGCTCCTCTAGGCTACAAGGGGAAAAAGTGAGGGAGGCCAGTGTGGGTGCGTGGGTGTGACACTGTGTAACTGCGTGTCTATGTGCCCGTGTGGCCCTGTGTGACTGTGAATAACGCCAAAGGAGAGCATGATTGTGGGTGATACCATGTGCCATCCTCTGCGTAAAACACCGTATTACAGTATGAGACTGTGTGTGACACCACGTGTGGAAGACATTGATGCTGTTCTTCTGAGATCTTGTGGTGACACTGGGTGACGGTGTGTCAGTCTGTGATGCTGTATGCATCCATGCCGCTGGGGGATGTGTGAGTGTGGGACATGTGTGAGTTGTGTTATGTGGGAGTGTGTGACTCTGTTAGTGTGTGACACTGCGTGTGTCATGTAAGTTGTGTGACAACGTGCCATCATTTGAGTGTGGCTGTGGGTGTTGACTGTTGTGGTGGTGCTATTTGTGACCTGTGACTGTGTGATGTGTAAGTGGGTGACAGTGCAGGGTGTATGACCCCCATGCGAGTGTGTAAGGGATGTAACAAGTTTGAGTGTGTAAAAGTGTGTGACAGGGAAGCAGTGTGTGATGTGTGAGTATATGACACTCTTTGTGACCCCATGGAGGTGTGCAACAGTGTGTGGCATATGTGTGCTTGTGTATGAGAACGCGTGAATGGTGGTGACAGTATTTGAGTGTTTTACCGTGTGTGACGCTGTCGCGCCCTGTTCCAGGGCGGGACTTCGTGTGAGCTTATGACTGCGTGAGACGGTTTGAATATTTGACACTGTGTGACCCCATGTGAGGGGGTGGCAGTGTGAGTGTGTGGATGTGGATAATGTCTGTGACGCTGTAGGTGACCCCGTGTGTGTGTGGCAGTGTGGGACTGTGTGACCCCGTGAGAGTGTGGACTGTGTGTGACGCTATCTCGGGCCCCTGCAGCTGTGTATCACACGCCGTGGCCGGGTGTGTGACCGCGCGTGGGCCGGCGCTGCAGGCGGCCGGGGTTGGCGGGGGACCGCGGGCGGGAGGGGGTCCCGGGGGCGCGCCGAGCGCGGCGGCCGCGCGAGCGGGAGGAGGTGCGCCGGCGGCCGCGGCGCATGCGGATCTGACCGAGCGGCTGGGCCGGTGGGGCCGAGCAGAGACGGCCAGGCCGGGCAGTGGACGCCGACAGGGAGGGCGGTCGGGCACGGTCAGCAGCGGGGACAGCGGCACCGGCGGCCGCGGGCCCAGGTGAGCGGCTTGGGGATGGATAGCCCCTCCCTCCAGCATCTTCCCACCTGCCCTAGCATCCCTCCCCCGCGCGCCTTGGGCATGGCTTGAGCCCCGAGGGTCTCCTCGGCTGGGGGAGGCGGAGGGTCGAGGGCAGAATCAGCTCCCATCCCTCAACCCAGTCCAGCCTCCGTGCCATGCGTGGGTCTTTCATCCAAGCCTTGTCCTTCCCAGGCCCCTCTCCTTGGGAACGGTGACTAGACTGCAGGGAGAGAGAGAGGCGCGGCCTTGGAAGGGTTAAAGCATCCTATCTCAGGTCCCATCCCCAGCCTCGCCCAGCCAACCTTTCCTGGAGTCTGCAGGACACCCCCTTCCACCTCCGCCACCGCCTTCTCCCTTCCTTCTCCCGTTGAATCACGTAATGGCCAGGGCTGTTCCACCGCCAGACTGCCTGAGAGATCATGAAGTGCTAAGTGCCTCTCCATCTCCAAGTATCCTCCATTGAGGAAACAGTTGTGCTCACCGTTTCACAGGGAGGGAAACTGAGGCACAGAGAAGCCAAGTTAAAGGGTTTAAAGGTACGGCAAGAATAAAGCAGGACTTGGAGTTCATTTCTATCAGACTCCAGCACAGGCACTTTTATTTGCTAAGATATGTGACTGGAGGATGAATAATAATAGCAAGGCCCACGTATTGAGGGCCTGCTGTGTACTAGATACCATGTTCCCTGCATTATTAATCCTGTCATCTTCAAACACCCCTAGGAAATGGGTACCATTATCATTACCACTTTACAGATGAACAGACTGAGCCCTAGAGAGGGTAAGTGACTCAGCCAAGGTCACACAGGTGCCCACTTACAGCTTTCCATGGAAGAAGGGAAAAATAATAATGGATTTTTGAGTGTCTGTTGAAAGGGACAGTCTCCACTACACTGACCAAGACCTAGACCCTGCCTTCCTAAAATCTGGTGAGTTGGCAACTGTTGGAATATTTTGAGAATGGGGACATTGATCTCCTCCCAACTCCCTCCTTTCTTAGTCTTAGAATCAGGCCTGGGGTTCCAGAGGGTGGAGGAGATGTATCTAATGTCTCCAACACCCTTAGATTTCATATTTACAATCTGGCAGTGTTCTAGAACATAGCTCTGGAGTCAGACAGTATGTCAGTTAGCTGTTGCCACAATAATGTTGTATAAGAAACCACCCCCAAACTCAGTGTCTTAAAACACTAAGCATTTATTTAGCCTCGAGTCAGTCTGAGGTCAGCGACTTAGGCTGGGCTTATATGAGCTTATTCACCAGTTGGGATGGGTAGGGGGATGTTGACTGTTAGTTGCTCTAGCTGACCTTGGCTGTGATGAGGGCCTTGGACCTGGACTAGCCTAGTAGTCTCATGGCCACAGTCAAACACAAGCAAAAACATGCAATGTCTCCTGAGTCCTGGGCTCAGAACTCACCAGCACTTCTACCTAATACTGTTGGTCAAAGCAAGTCATGTGGCCAAACCCAGAGTCAAGGGGTAGGGCATGTCCCCCCAACCCCCTCTTCCATTCCTCCCAAACCCAGAGTGGGAGAACACTGAAGAGTTATATGGCAAAGGGTGTGGCTATAAGGATGAAGAACTGAGGGCATTAATGCAGTTATTTGATCAAAGTGACTACATTTGAATCTTGGTTACTCACTAGCTGTGTGACCTTGGGCAAGTGAATTACCCCCTCTGTGCCTCAGCTTCCTCCTCTGTAAAATAGGCTTAATAGTACCTTTCTTTACAGAATTGAATTTGTGGGAATTAAATAAGATAATGCATATAAAGTACTGAGCACAGTGCAACTGCTCAATAAATGTGAATTATTGTTATTACTGCCTTATAGAGTTCTGTTGATAACAATGTTATCTTTCTAACAATAATAACAGTGACAATTTTTTTTTTTTTGCCGCACGGCATGCGGGATCTCTGTGTCATGTGGGATCTCAGGTCCTCAACCAGGGATCAAACCTGTGACCGCTGCAGTGGAGGCGCTGAGTCTTAACCACTGGACGGCCAGGGAAGTCCCAACAGTGACAATTTGCCGAGCCCCTACCCTGCACTAAACTTGGTGCTTGACCACAGCCCTATGATGTGGTCAGGGTGAACACTATTGCCATTATTATCATGTCCCTTCTAAAGACAGAGAAACTGAAGGTGAGGGAACAGGACCCACAGCCAGTTGCTGTTAGAAGTGGGACCTCTGAACTCAGGCCCTGTTTCTAGCCCTAACCTTCCTCTCCTCATCCCCAGGCCTCACCTTCCCTGATGGCGCAGGTACCAGGGGAAGTGGATAACATGGAGGGGCCGCCAGCCCCTAACAATAACAACCCTGCAGCCCGCTGGGAGAGTCCAGATCGGGGCTGGGAGCGGGAGCAACCAGCCGCCTCCACCGCGGCCGCCTCACTCTTTGAGTGCTCCAGGATCAAGGCCTTGGCAGGTACCTGGAGGAGGGCTGGGGTGCGAGGGTGGGAGGGAAGGAAGGGAGGAAGCTGCTGGGATGGTGTCTTTGTACCTTGATGGCCTGGAGGATGGGAAGAGAGTTACAGACATTTGGACCTTGAATCTTTTTTTTTTTTTTTTTTCTCTGTGGTACACGGGCCTCTCACTGTTGTGGCCTCTCCCGTTGTGGAGCACAGGCTCCGGACGCGCAGGCTCAGCGGCCATGGCTCACGGGCCTAGCCGCTCCGCGGCATGTGGGATCTTCCCGGACCAGGGCACGAACCCGCGTCCCCTGCATCGGCAGGCGGACTCTCAACCACTGCACCACCAGGGAAGCCCGGACCTTGAATCTTTAGACCAGCACTGTCCAATAGAGCTTTCCATGATGATGGGAAAATGTTCTGTATCTGTGATGTCCAATATACTAACCACTGATACTTGTGGCTGTGAGCACTTGAAATGTGGCCAGTGCTATTTGAGGGAATGAATTTTTAATTTGATTTAGTTTTAATTAATTTAAATTTCAATAGCCACATGTGGTTTGTGGCTGCTGTATGGAGCAGTGCAGCCATAGAAACGTAGAAATGTATTAATACAATCCCAGAAACGGGGGACTTTCTAAGCATACTTCCTTAGAATCCCGAAGTGCTGAAACCTCGCATCTTAGGACCTTGGAATGTCATACCCAGAGATTCTTTGAACCCAAGACCTTTAGAAGTGGAGACTCGTGTAAACAGAACTTTATAATCACAGATCTTAAGACATTTTAATCGTTGGCTCCTAGGGTCTTAGAACATCAGAAACTTAAACTCTAATGCACAGAGATCCTTAGGGCTTTATAATCCTAAACCTATAGGATTTCAGATTAGAAACGTGGATCCTGAGCACTTTAAGAAAGAATAACCACACATTCATGTTTTTCGCACTGAAACCCTCAGTCCTGGGACAACTGGAATGGTTGGTCACCATACTTGGATGTTTTAGGACAATATAAGCAAAGACTGGAGAACTGTATAGTTATAGAGTCTTACGATCTTAGACCTTTGGAACTGTAGGCCCTTGAACTTTAGGACTTTGTATTCACGGGGCTTTAGAATCTCAGAAGTGTTTAATCATCAATAGTAAAGTTTTATGAACAAAGACCCTTCAGAGACATGTAACTCCATAATCATAAGCCTTTAAAACATTAGACCCTTAGCACAATGACCCTTGGAATGTTAATATCTCAGAAACATGGAGTGTTATACACATAAAATATATATTGTCAAGAGTCATGAAATCTTAAAATCCAAAAGTCAGAATGAGTTCCCTTAGAATCTCAGAATTTTAGTAACTCAGCATTTGACAATCATGGGATCTTCAATATTAAGATTCTTGGAAACGTATAAGATGTCAAGCAGGTTGTTAAACTCAAGGACCTCTGGGAAAGCAGGTGACATACACGAGTGTGTGGCCTGGGGACTGTGGTCGCCCTAGTCACCTGCTCTAACCATGTGGAAAGGCAGGCCCAGAGCTGCTAGCTCTGTTGTTTATCTGCAATTTCCCAATCAAAAAAAAAAAAAAAAAACGAAAAACAATTGTAAGTGCATAAAGTCTGAACCAGATTCAACTCATGGATTGCTAGCTTCCTCTGGTTTAGACACCTAGAAGAATATAAACATATACTCGTGGAAACTTAACATTTTTTTTTCCTATAAATTTATTTATTTATTTATTTTTGGCTGCACTGGGTCTTTGTTGCTGCGCACGGGCTTTCTCTAGTTGCGGCGAGCAGGGGCTACTCTTCGTTGCGGTGCGCGAGCTTCTCATTGTGGCGTCTTCTCTTGTTGCAGAGCAGGGGCTCTAGGCACGTGGGCTTCAGTAGTTGCAGCACGAGGGCTCAGTAGTTGTGGTGTGTGGGCTCTAGAGAGCAGCCTCAGTAGTTGTGGTGCAGGGGCTTAGTTGCTCTGCGGCATATGGGATCTTCCCGGACCAGGGCTCAAACCCGTGTTCCCTGCATTGTCAGGCAGATTCTTAACCAGTGCGCCACCAGGGAAGCCCAAAATTGTATTTTAAAAATTTTTTAATTTTTTATTCTTTTCTTGGCCGTGATGCACGGCATGTGGGATCTTAGTTCCCCAACCAACAATCAAACCTGAGCCCACCCCGTGTTGGAAGTGTGGAGTCTTAACCAGTGGACCACCAGGGAAGTCCCAAAATTGTATTTTTAGACTCATAGATTAAAAAACTTGGGAATGTATCTACTTAGAATTCTAGAATTTATTATTTCATCCACAAAATATTTAATCAGTGACCGCTCTGCGCCTGGCCTGTCCTGGACAATATGAGAGACATAGTAGTGACTGAGGCAGCCCTGGTCCTGCTCCTCCAGGGCTCCCAGTCCAGTGGGAAAGTTAGATCCAGCCCCAAATGATGACTCACAGGGATCAGGGCCGAGATGGGGGAGGCGCAGGCAGAGGCCAGATGTGGAAGTTCAGGGCTGTAGGAGACCAGATGAGGGGCCTGATCCAGTCTAGAGAATCAGAGTGCTTTCTGGAGGAAGAGATGGCTGAGCTGAGCCCTAATGGACAAACAAGAGTGAACCCTGGGGAGGAGAGTGGAAGAATATTCCAGAGAGAGGGAACAGAATAGGCAAGACCTCTAGAAGTTGAGAGTGGCTGGAGCGAAGTGGTGAGTAAATGATGGCAGGCAAGGAGCCAGTGGCCGCCAGATCTTGAGGGGCCTTGAAGGCCATTCCAAAGAGGGTGAGGGCACCTGGAGCTATGGTGAGATTTTAAGCAGAGGTGGGATGTGGTGACGTGAGGATCAAGGACTCCTCAACTGTTAGAACCACTGATTCAGAGAGCACCAGCCCTGGACACCTCAGACAGCACAGAGTCCAGAGAAATGTAGGGACCCAGCTAAGAAAAAAAAAAAATTCTCATACACTCCCTGTGTCTACTTAATTATTAGAACTATGGTTTTCTGTTCCGTTATGGTTTGTTATGGGATATTGAATATATTGTAGTTCCCTGTGCTATGCAGTAGGACTTTGTTGTTTACCCGTTCTAGATAAAATAGTTTGCATCTGCTAATTCCAAACTCCCAGTCCTTCCCTCCCCCATCCCCCTCCCCCTTGGCAACCACAAGTCTGTTCTCTATATCTGTGAGTCTGTTTCTGTTTCATAGATAAATTCATTTGTGTTGTATTTTAGATTCCACATATAAGTGTTATCATTGAAATATGGTTTTCTTAAATGCACAAAAACACACAGCTCTGTTTATATCTCTTATGCCTATGCTTCTCTACAACTAAAACACATTATACTGGATTCCAGACCCAAACCACAAAACCAGTAACTTCAGCTTAACAGTGACTTCGAGATGCTGCTATCCTGCTGGTCAAGATACTAACATGACGTAGACAGCTAGGGTGCATTTTCTTTTGCATCCCTTTGCCCACTTCTCTCATGGTTTTCCTCTATTCACACTAAGGCCAAACCCTTGAGCAGAGTCCTCCGTAATATGTTTTTGCATGGTTTTTTTTTTTTTTTTTTTTGGCCGCACTGTGCGGCATGCGGGATCTTAGTTCCCCAACTAGGGATCGAACCCATGCCCCCTGCAGTGGAATCATGGAGTCTTAACCACTGGACCGCCAGGAAGTCCCTGCATGAAGATATTTTTAAAAGTTGTCTGGTCCCATCCACTACAGAGAGTTCCCATAATCATGCTCCACAGTTTTTTTGTTTTTTTCCTTTTAAATATTTATTTATGTATTTGGCTGCACTGCATCTTAGTTGTAACATGCAGGGTCTTTTTAGTTGCGTCATGCGGGATCTAGTTCCTGACCAGGAATTGAACCCAGCCCCCTGCATTGGGAGCACGGAGTCTTAATCGCTGGACCACCAGGGAAGTCCCATGCTCCACAGTTTGTGTGGGGGCCCCTTTCCTCTTTTTTTTTTTAATTGGACTATAGTTGCTTCACAATGTTGGAAGCCCCTTTCCTCTTGATCTACTCCTTTATTCTCTTTTAGTCCCATATCTCACACCAATGCCTTCTGTCCTATAGGCAATCATTCTGATTGTTTTAACACAAATCTTTTTCTTCGCAACACGTGCGTTGCTAATTAGTGTGCATGTATCCATGTTTTTTTTAACTCTAAAAGGTATTACATGACACAGAAAGGCAGATATATTGTGTGTCCAGAATTTCCACAATGAGCACCCCCTTTTAACCAGATCAGGAAACAGAATCTGACAGCCCTAGAGAAGTCCCTCTCAGGCTGCCTTTGTATCATCCCGAGAGTAAACACTGTCCTAGCCAGTGTACATTCATTTTGCTAGCATTTGAACTTTATATAAATGGAATCATGCAGTGGGTACCCTTCTGTATTTGGGTTCATTCACTCAACACGCTCCTCATGAGATTCACCCATGTCTACCTGTATGTGTAGGTTGTTCCTTTTCATTGCTGTATAGTATTCCACAGTGTGAAAATGCCATGGTTTATCCATTCACCTGTTGATGAGCATTTGGTTTGCTTCTAATTTGGGGATGTCACAAACTAGACTATTACAAACTAGTGATTTGTAGTATCACAGACTATTACAGATTATTGCTGCTCTAAATATACATGTTTTGAGAGACATAGCACTCATTTTTGGGGCTTATACCCACCCAGGAGTGAAATTGTTGGGTCATAAGGTATGTGTATATCTAACTTTAGTAGAAACTTCCAGTTTGTATCATTTCACATTCCCACCAGCAGTGTATGAATGATTCAGTTGCTGTACATCCAACCCTTGGTGTGGTCAGTCTTGTAATTTTAGCCATTCTAATGGGTGTGCATTCTACTGTGGTTTTAATTTGTATTTTCCTGATGACTAAAAACAACGAATGAAGTGGAGCTCCTCTTCATATATTTACTATTTGGATAGCCTCCTGTGAAGTGCCCATTCAAGTCTTTTGCCCATTTTCCTATTAATATTCCTGCCTTTTTCTAATTGTTTTGCGGGTGTTCTTATATATTCTGGGTACAAGTCCTTTGTCTGATATATGTGTTGTGAATATTTTCTCCCACTGTGTGGCTTGCCTCTTCATTCTCTTAACGGTGCCTTTTGATGAACAGTATTTCTTAATTTAAAGGTAGTCTAATTTGATAATTACTTAATCATTATTTCCTGTACGGCTAAAATTCTGTGTCTTGTGTAAGAAATCTTTGCCTACTCCAAGGTCATGGAGATATTCTTTGATGTTTTCTTCTGAAAGCCTTATTGTATTCATTTTACATTTAGATTTATAAGCCAAATGGTATTTAGTATATTTATTATTGTGTACAGTGTGGGTCAAGGCTCTCTTTTCCCCCACATGGATGTCCAGTTGACTCAGCTCCATTTATTGAAAAGACTTTCCCTACTGAACTGCAATTTCACTTTGTCATAAATCTGGGAGCCCTATACATGTGGGTTTGTACATGCAGGTATTGCTAATCAATGCATGTTTTATCATAGTCTCGATTGCATTTTTTGCATTATGTTCTCATTCAGTGCTATGCCTTGTAGCCTCAAGACTCATCCATGTGGCTCTGTGCGCCTCTACTCTGGCTTCTAACTGCTGCATAGAGTTGATGGTGTGCACTCGCCATGTTCCACTTTCCCAGTAATGGACAACCAGGCTCTCCCCAACCCCCAACCTGTCCCTGCCCCGTCCCCGCTAATAGCACTACACTGAACATCGTCATACATGCTCTTTATAAACCAGCGTGGAAAAGTTTACAGGCCATGTACATAGGGAAAGAATTGCTGGCCCATGGCGGCTATGCACTAATTTAATTTGACTCAGATTGCCTTCCGAATGGCTGCCCCACCAGCAGGAATGAGGGTTATGATGTCCTCACATTTCCACCAATACTTAGTGTCTCTGGCTTCCTAATTTTTTGCAGACTAATAGCCAACATATCATTTACATATTGTCTCTCTCTATCCTTTCTCTGTAACCAGTAGTAGATAAGGGAGTAGTTAGTTCCTACTCTATGAAAACCTCAATGTATTAAAGATGTGAAAAATTAAAGTGTTATTCTAAGGAAATGCATTTCACTTGTGATTGGTGACTACCACAGTGGGGAAGAATATATAAATGGCAAAATAATATGAGCACAATGGCAGAGGTAGGACGTTTATCATTTGCCTTGGAGTCTTGACAACCCAAAGGTATGTGTGCCAGCTAGAGCGCCAGGAGGAAGCAGATGGTCCCCTCAAAGGGGTAAAATTAAGGAGAGTTGAATGAAGGGACTATTTAGAGAGGTGTGGAGATTCCTCCCCACCCCCAGGGACTGGGGCAGGGCAGGGAGTAGTGAGAGGGGAGAGAGGCATCCCCAGGAGGAGTGGGGGATGTAGGGAGAGGCACCAGGTCCTGGGGAAGCTGGTTAGGCAGGGAGGGAACAAGTCCCTCAGCCCTTTCTCTCTCCTCTCATCTCCTGCTAGCGAAACCCAGCCAAAAGTCTGAGGCCTTTAAGGGCCAGGGAGCCCATTCATATAGTTCACGCCAGCCAGGCTCCCTGGGCTCAGAGTAGGTGCAGAAGAGGGGAGAAGGCACCTGAGGGGCAGATGGAAGACATCCAGTGAGGTAGCCACACACACTCACCAACACAGTAAACATTCAATGTCAACTTAGGTCAGAAGTGGCACTCTGGGACACATTTGGTTTTCAGCCCCACTGTGTTTTATAAAAACGTAAATCAGTTGCCAACATTTAAAAACAGGGAGATTTTTATCTCCAGATTTTTGGCACCTCATGGGCCATCATGTGATATGGCAATGCTAGGTCTTCACTCCTGTGAGACTCCAGACGCCAGGGCCATGTGGCCGCTGCCCCCTTTTAGGAGGGCCTCGTTCTCTCATGTGGAGCCTGCCTGGCCCTGGTGGGCATTTCAGTTCTGGACCCCAGCTTCATGCTAACGAGATTGTAATCACAAACCCCCAAGTCTCACAGCATAGTCCTCTATAAAGTCACCATCCAGATAGTCCAGGATGTGTTTCTATTAATTTTCTCTGAGGATCATTGAAGTGAAGTTACAAAATTAAAAATATTCTCCTGGGTCCTTGTCTTCCAAGCATGAGTTCCCAAACACCCAGGGTCCCCCAGAACCCACTGAAGAAATCCTGATCTAGTCCTAAACCCTCATTTTGGAAATGGGAAAATGGAGGCCCAAAGAGGAGGGATGTGCTTTTGAAGTCACATAGCTGGTCATCAGTAAAAGCAGGACTGAATCCAGTTGCCCTCATTCTGCACCACGCTGGGGATGCACTCAAGTTCTACTTGGGCCTCAGCATGGACCACAATCTGCTATGGGCATCGCCTTTGGAAGGCAGAATCACCAAATACCCAGTTCAGCATCTTTTCTGTCATCACTTCCTCGTGTGTGATCCATGTGTTCACACAGGTCCCCCATCCTATCCAAACAGCACAAAACCCACACTTAGGCAAACAAGGTTGCCATTTGGATTTACTGTTTGTTTCTGCATATTCACTTTCAAATTAGAGGCAAACATTCAAGATCCAACTTGAAGCACAAAAAAATACAGGTCAGTCAGTGTGTGTTTTCTAGCAATGTGTATTTTCTACTGCCAGAGTCAAATGCAATAGGTGATAATGTTACAAATGGTTAATGTTAGGAAATAAAAGTTATTGGGAGATTTCAAGTGGCTAAAAATGGAAATAAACTGGCAATATAAATCATGATTTCTGTACTCATGGGAAACTTAAAAGTGCGACTGCTAAATTATTTAGTGATAAAATGCAAACAGTGTCTGTACAGGCTAAGATCTCTGCTGTAACAAGAGAGCCAAAAATACAGTGGCTTAAAGGAGATAGAAGCTTATTTCTCTCCCCTGGATAGTCCCTACATGAGCAGCCTCATTGGCAAGGAGGCTCTGCTCCAAGCAGTTAGTGTGGGTTCCCAGTTCCTTCTTCCATCCCGTGCTCTGTGGACCAGGGCTTCCCTGGTGGCGCAGTGGTTAAGAATCTGCCTGCCAATGCAGGGGGCATGGGTTCGAGCCCTGGTCCGGGACGATCCCACATGGCGTGGAGCGACTAAGCCTGTGTGCCACAACTACTGAGCCTGTGCTCTAGAGCCCGCGAGCCACAACTACCAAGCCCACGTGCCACAACTAGTGAAGCCCGTGTGCCTAGAGCCTGCGCTCTGCAACAAGAGGAGCCACTGCAATGAGAAGCCCCCCACACCCCAACAAAGAGTAGCCCCCACTTGCCGCAACTAGAGGAAGCCCGTACGCAGCAACGAAGTCCCAACACAGCCAAAAATACATAAATAAAATAAAAGTGGGCAAATGATTTGCATAGATCATTTCACCAAAGAAGCAATACAAACGGCCAATAAGCATGTGAAAGATGCTCAAAATCATTCATCATTAGGGAAGTGCAAATCGAAACCACCTTGAGACAAGCTGGCAGTTTGTGCCTTTTAGAAGGCTGAAATCGTGGCAGGTCCAGAAACTGATACCCAATTCCATTTCACTGGTATCAAAAAATATTTCAACTCTTATACTCTCACAGGGAGAATGAACTGTGTACTGGTCACGTATAAAGGCATTGCTTGGATAGTCTTTTTTTTTTTTTTTTTTTTTTTTGCTTTATAACAAATTTAATCAGTTATACATATACATATGTTTCCATATCCCCTCCCTTTTGTGTCTCCCTCCCACCCTCCCTATCCCACCCCTCCAGGCGGTCACAAAGCACCGAGCTGATCTCCCTGTGCTATGCGGCTGCTTCCCACTAGCTATCTACCTTACGTTTGGTAGTGTATATATGTCCATGCCGCTCTTTCACTTTGTCACAGCTTACCCTTCCCCCTCCCCATATCCTCAAGTGCTTGGATAGTCTTATACTTCAAGTTAAGGTCCAAAAAAACTCCAGCTGTGAAAGCCACATAAATGGATTCTAAACTGTACCTCATCTCATAAGTTCTCATGCCTGGAGAAACTAATGTCAACTCATCATGTGATACTCAATTTGTACAATAAATTATGAACCTGGGGGAAAAATCACATTGAGAAACTACTTCACACCCACTGGGTTGACCGTAATTTTAAAAAATAAAATAAAAAAGGAAAATAACAAGTGGTGGCGAGGATGTGGGGAAATTGGAACCTTTGTACATTGCTGGTGGGAATGTAAAATGGTTCAGCTGCTTTGGGAAACAGTCTGGCATTTCCTCAAAAGGTTAAACATAGAGTTACCAGATGACCCAGCCATTCCACTCCCAGGTTGATACTCAAGATAACTGAAAACACGTGTCTACACAAAAACTTGTACCTTATTGTTTGTAGCAGTATTGTTCATAATCACCAAAAAGTGGAAACAACCCAAATGTCCATCAGCTGATGGATAGATAAGTAAAATGTAGTATATCCATATAATGGAATATTACTTGACTGTAAAAGGAATAAAGTACTGATACATGCCACAACGTGGACGGACCTTGAAAACATTATGCTGCGTGAAAGAAGCCAGACACAAAAGGCCTGCATGATTCCATTTATGTGAAGTATCCAGAATAGGTAAATCCTTAGAGACAGAAAATAGATGAATGGTTGCCTAGGGTTAGGAGACGGGAGAATGGGGAGTGACTTCTAATGGGTACAGGGTTTCTTTTTGGGGTGATAAAAATGTTACTAGATAGAAGTGATGGTTGCACAACTCTGTGAATATACTAAAACCCACTGAATTTACACCTTAAAAGGGTGAATTTTATAGTATGGGAATGTAGCTCATACTAAAACTGTTATTTCTTTTTAATTAATTAATTTATTTTTGGCTGCTTTGGATCTTCGTTGCTGCACGTGGGCTTTTTTTAGTTACAGCGAGCGGGGGCTACTCTTCGTTGTGGTGCACAGGCTTCTCATTGCGGTGGCTTCTCTTGTTGCAGAGCACGGGCTCTAGGCACGCGGGCTCAGTAGTTGTGGCACACGGGCTTAGTAGCTCCACGGCATGTGGGATCTTCCCGGACCAGGGAGCGAACCCGTGTCCCCTGCATTGGCAGGCGGATTCTTAACCACTGCACCACCAGGGAAGTCCCTAAAACTGTTACTTAAAAAAAAGAAAATGGGGCGAGAATTCCCTGCCTGGCGGTCCAGTGGTTAGGACTCTGCGCTTCCACCGCAGGGGCATGGGTTCCATCCCTGGTTGGGGAACTAAGATCCCAAATGCCACGCCGCCAAAAAAACAACAAAAATGGGAAGAGGGAAGAGAGGTCCCAAACAATTTCTTTGCAAGCAAGCAAGGCGGAAGTTGTACACATTTCCCCTCCCCCACCTCGCTCAAGTAATCCCGTGCCTACTTCTTGCCCCAGGGATGTGGGAAACCTGGCAGTCCAGCTACTACAGAGGGGGAAATGTGGTTCCTGCTCTCAAGGGACATTCAGTCTAGCATATTCCTTCCTCTTCATTCCCCACAGCCTGTCAGTGGCTGACTCTTACTTTTTCATCTCTAAATAACTCTCCAGTATGCCTCCTTCTCCCATCCCCTCAGCTTCTGCCCTGGTCCAGCCTCTTCCTCTCTCTCCTGGGTCCTTTCCCCAGTCTCTTCCTCCCTGGGCTCTGGGCTGCTATTCTTGCTCTCTCTGATGCACCCTTCCCACAGAAGCCAGAGATATTCCTGAGACAACTCTCATCCTGTCCTTCTCCCTCCTTAACCCGCTGTGGCTCCCTAGCGTATTATGTGTCCCCACTAAACTGAGCTCTGCCTCGTATTCAGAGCCTAGAACAGTGTGGGGCTCATAGTGGGTGCTCAGGTATTTCCTGAACGAATGAACAGCGCTGACTAGGGTAAGAAACAGGGCAGCTTTCCTGTGGAAGTGACATCGCAGGAAAACTTTAAAGGACAGAGAAGCGGTCTCCAGGTGGGCATGGGTGGGGGAGAGGGGGAGGGCGTCCCAGGTAGGAGGAGCCGCCTGCCCAGAGACCTGATAGTTGCAGGGAGCTGGGCCTGAGCAGGATTTGGCTGGCGGTGGAGGGCTGGGGTGAAGCTGGAAGGGGGAGTTCCTGGAGGAGACGAGGGCTCATCAGGGCCTGTCCTGCAGATGAGCGGGAGGCCGTGCAGAAGAAAACCTTCACCAAGTGGGTGAACTCGCACCTCGCTCGCGTTGGCTGCCACATCGGGGACCTCTATGCGGACCTCAGGGATGGCTTCGTGCTCACGCGGCTCCTGGAAGTGCTGTCCGGGGAGCAGCTGGTGAGGGGGCCAGAAGGGCTGGGTAAAGGGGGCGGCCCTAGCGTCTCGGGCTGGACTACTGCAGGCCTGGCTAATGGGTGGATGGAGCAACCTAAGAAAGGCTGGGTGGGTAAAAGGCAACTCATTTGGGTGGGCGGGGCTATGGCCCACGGATGGAGCCTGGTTGTGAGGAGCCTGGGGGTGTGGCTTGGAACAGAGACGGGTTTCCGTCAGAGAGGGCTGCCCTTCGGGGCGGGACTCTGGGCTTGAGTGGGGCTCCGCTGGAAGGGGTGGGGCTATTGGAAAAGGGAGGAGCTTTATTAGAAGGGACTGGCCTGGGGTTGCGGTAGTAGGAGGCATGGCTATAAAACAGGGGCAGAACTCTTGTTGTAGGGGGTCTACGGTTGAGGGTGTGGTTGTCATCGGAAGGGTGAGGCCTAGGTCACGGGAGTCTGGGGGACGAGACGGAACTCTTGTATGGGTGTGGCTTGTTGTATGGGTTGCAGTTGTATTTCTGGGCTTGGATGGGACTTCATCGCAAAGGGTGGTGTTCTGATGGAGCTAGAGATTGATTAAAGGACCAGAGCCTGAAGCTCAGGAGGTCATGAGGGCCATGGCTATAGAATAGGAACAAACACCCTTGGAAGGAATAGAGCTATAAAAGCAGAGGAGAGCCCTGGAGTGGGGCGGGGCCTGATAGGAATGGGCGTGGCTCAAGACAGGGACCTGAAAAGGAGGAAGTGAGTGGTGGAACTAGTGGCAAAACATTGGTGGCCTGGGGCAGAGATCCAATGGAAGGGGCGGGAGTATGGCTACAGGCAGAGGGCGGAGCTTCATGATAAAAGGCGTGGCTATCAGTTTGGAGTTGGAGCTTAAGTTGAAGGGGCGAGGCCTGGAACTTGAAAAAGTCCTGAAAGGAGGTGACTTGAAAGGTTCTGGCTATGAACGGGTCAGGCCTTCTTTAGAAGGATTAGGTCCTGGGTCTTTGATAAGACTGAAGGGGCGTGGCCTGGACTTGGACATGGGGTTGGGGAGCGTAGTTATGGGGGTGGCCTTCTTTGGTAGGGGTGGGGTCGAGGGCACAGTGCTCTTGGCCAGGTGCCGGATTTCCTAATGCCCCTGCCGCCCTAGCCAAGGCCCACGCGTGGTCGCATGAGGATCCACTCACTGGAAAATGTAGACAAGGCACTGCAGTTCCTGAAGGAGCAGCGTGTGCACCTGGAGAACGTGGGCTCACATGACATCGTGGACGGGAACCACCGACTCACCCTCGGGCTGGTCTGGACCATCATCCTGCGCTTCCAGGTGATCTCCAAGTGACCCCAGCCCAGTCCACCCCCCGGGGTGGGGCCTTAGGACGGTGTCCCTCACCCACTCAATCAATCATTCCAAAAATATTCCTAATATGTTCCAGGAACCCTGTTTTAAAAAATCATTATCACCACCATCATTATGATCCTCGTTTACATAGTTTTTACTCTCTTCTAAGCACTTGGCATTTAATATGCACAGCAACCCTATAAATTAGGTACTATTCATTATTCCATTTTACCAGTGAGGTAACTGAAGCCGAGAGACATGAAGTAATATGCTCAAGATCACACAGCTAGGTAGTAGAGTTGGAACTGGAATCCAGGCAATCTTGCTCCAGTTCAGAAACAAAATAGACAACTTTTCTGTTTTATGGAGAAAGACATGGGCTGGGGGTTTAGACAGATAATAAGTAAGCACGTCAATGTGCAAACAAGACATGTATGGGAAAAGGATCAATTCTAGGCAGAGAAGTAAAAAGAGCTATGAGAAAAGAATAGATTATGATAAAGCAGTAAAAGCGATCTAAAATATCCAGATGATTGTGTTGAGATTTTAGCCTTGGGGACCAGAGAAGGGATCTCTGAGAAGCTGATGGCTGAATGAAGATGAAAGGAGAAAGCATTCCAGGCAGGGGGCACAGCAGATACAAAGGCCCTGGGGTGGGAATGAGCTTGGCATGTTGCAGGTACAGAAAGACCAGTATGGCTAGAGACTGGGAGGCGGGGGGAGACAAGGAGGAGTTGAGCTCAGAAGGGTCGGCAGGGCCTTGGTGATCTGTGATGAGCAATTTGATCTTACTCTGTTTGAGATGGGGAGAAATTAGAGAGTTTTATCAAGAGGAGGGGCATAATCAGATTTAGAAGGATCCCTCTGGGTTAGGGGTCATGGCCAAAATTGGGAGCTGGGAGCCCAAGGAAGAGACTGGAGCTGGACCACTGTGTGGCCATAGGGAGGTGAAGAGGGGGCCAGGTAGGAAAGACTCTGGGAGGAGGGAGGAGTGGACATGCCATAAGGGAAGGGGACGGGGAAAGAAGGGGTGCTCCTACCCTCAGCCTGAAGCTGCCTCTCCCGTCTCCTCTGCCACTCTCAGGCTCAAGCCTTCCACACCCCAACAGTCATGTTTTGTATCCTCACAGATTCAAGTCATCAAAATTGAGACTGAGGACAACAGAGAGACTCGCTCGGCCAAGGACGCGCTGCTCTTGTGGTGTCAGATGAAGACAGCTGGGTAAGCTCCCCCACCCCCAGGAGGGCCAGGCCCTAACCTCTGGGCTTCCCTCTGGGACAGGAGCGCAAGGGGCAGCCCAAATCCTCAGCATCAAAAGTTACATCTGAAATTAACGAACTGGTAGCAGACTCTTCTGACCTTGATGAATAAACCTGTATAACAATCCGGAAGACCAGGTTCAAATTTAGAACTCGGACTCCTCAGGGAACAATGTCAGAAGGTGGTGGGCTGTCCTCATCCTGCTCCCTTCTCTCCCCCCATCTCGTCCTGCACCTCAAAAGGCCTCATGTGCACCTGGATGGACCCCTGACCCTATTCCCAAGGTTTCCCCCGCTCCCCCACCCCTGAAAGCAGCCACCCCTCAGCCTAGGGGGGCACACACCAGGACTCAGGCAGCTCAGGGTCCTGGTACCTTCAGTGGGGTTGGGAAGAGGGGCTCGCAGACACCACCAGGCATGTCCCTGGTCCCCCTGCTGGGAGGGGCCTGACCTGAAACTGAAGTGCCCTCTGGAGAGCAGCCCTGGGAGGAAGGCGGGAGGGGCAGGTATGGATGCAGACTGGGCTTTCTCTGACTCTTGTCCTCCTGGGGCTCTCTGTCTGTCTTGCAATGCTATCTGTTCTTCCGTGTGTCTGTTTTTACCTCTATGTCTGCTTTTCCTTGTTCCGATCTCTCCCCCCCTCCTCTCTCCCCTCCTGTATCTCTCTCCCCACTCCTTTCTTTCCCCATCTCTGTGCGTATCTTGCTCTCTCTCTCTGTCTCTCTCTCTGTCCGTTCCTCTTTTCTCCTTCTTTCCTTCTCTTGCTTATTCCCTCTGCCTCTCTCTCTTTCTTGCTCCTCTCCTGTCCCCTTCCCTCTCCCTCCCTCTCTCTTTCTCTTTCCATCTTCCTGGCTCTTTGTTTCTTTCCTTCCTTCCTTCCTTCTTTCTGTCTTTCTTTCTTTCCCCTTCCTTCCTTCCTTCCCTCCTTCCTTCCTTTCTTTCTCTTTCTCTCTCTCTTTCTTTCTTTCTTCCTTTCTTTCTTCCTTATCTACTTATATATCATCTATATCTATCTACCCTTCTATCTACCCACCTATCTATCATCTATCTTTTATCATCTATCTATCTCCTATCTATCTATCTATCTGTCTATCTATCTATCTATCCAACCATCCATCAATCCATCTCTGTTTGTCTCTCTCTCCCTTCCTGCCTCTTTTCTCCTGACTCTCTCCATCTCTTCCTCTGTCTCTCCCTTCCATGCTGCCAGTTACCCTGAGGTAAACATCCAGAATTTTACCACCAGCTGGCGGGACGGCTTGGCCTTCAATGCCCTCATCCACCGTCACAGGTACCACCTGGCCTGGGGCAGCCCTGCCCTGAACCCTACCCCCACCCCCATCCCTCAGGTACACACCTGTACACGGATGTATATAGATGACACACACAGACACAGGACCCACCCCCTTCACCTCTCTGCACACATACACATTTCCGTTCACACACATGCTCTAACACACACACTTAAACAGATGCACACACAGTCCCCTGTCCGGGCCACATACCCTGTACACACATGGAAACACGTGTGCCCTTGCACAGATGTGTGCACACAGGAATATACTCATGCACATATATGGCTTCTACCTCTGCCTGCTGCTTGGATGCCCACAGGGTGGGCAGCTCACTCCCCATGCATGGTCCACTCTGGAGTGTGCATAGCATCTCCTCCCATCAGAAAGTCCTTCCTCATGGTGAGCTCCCAGGCCCCCCATCTGCCTCCCTGTGAACCCATCTATTCATACTTCAGGGCCCGGGGCTGAGCTGGCTGAGGAAGGGTACCCAGACAAATTACACCCACATCATGATTGACCATGTGACAGTTTGGGGAAACTGAGGCCTAGAGACTGGGAGGGACTTGCTCTAGTGTGAGGGAAGCCAGAACCCGTATGTACACACTCATGCACCTATGGGGAGACCCAGCCCCACCTACATACCCAGAAACCTGCAAGCTCTAACCAGGGTCCTGCTAACAAGGGAACCATTTACTGGGTGTACTGGCATTGGTCTAAGTGCGTTCCAATAAGTCATTAATATTCAATGACCCTAAGAGGCAGATGCTGTTATTCTACCCATTTTACAAACGAGGAAACTGAGGCACGAAGTGATGCAGTAGCTCACCCAGAGTGACAGCCAGGAAATGGCCAAGCTGGGGCTTGAGTCAGGAGCACTGGCTCCAGACCTCATACTTCAAAGCACTACATAATACTATACAGAAACGCACCCACGTAGACACGTGTGTGTCATGAAGTCAGACGTACATGTGCCCTCACGCAGCGCTCACACCCACAGCTAAGTGCTGTACAGACATGCACCAGCACACACAGCTTTCCCAATGGCCGGGTCGTGCTCCTCCTGCCCTCGCCCTGGGTGGGACTCAGACAGGGATGTCTGTTCATCCATTTGCCCACTGGCTTTGGAGCCTGCCTGCTGCCTGCCCTCTCTGTGCCCCTGCCCAGGCCCGATCTCGTGGACTTCAGCAAACTCACCAAGTCCAACGCCAACTACAACCTGCAGAGAGCTTTCCGCACGGCTGAGCAGCACCTGGGGCTGGCACGTCTGCTGGACCCTGAGGGTGAGCCCTGCATGGCCCCAGCCCAGATTTCCTCTTGGGGGACTCCCAACCCCAGTGCCATCCCAAACTCAACCCCATCTGGCTGCAATATCATCCTAAACCCCAAGGCCATTTCAAATTCCAGCTCGCTCCCACCTCCCTCCCCTTCCTCTTCTCCAATCCCACCTCCTTCCCATCCCCACATCTTCTACTTTCTCTATCTCTACCTCAAACCCACCCCCATCTCCATTCCTGTGTTCAGCTTAACCCCCCTTCCCCAACCCCATCCTTAATCACCTCCCCACCAAACCCAACCCCCCTCTCTTCCTAACCCCGGTCCCATCCCTGAAGCCAACACCATCCCCAACCCAATCTGCAGCACTGTCCTATTCCCATGCCCACCCCCCTCCCCATCCCCAGCCCATCCCTTTGTCTGTCCGCATCCACAACTCTGTCCTCATCCCCAACCCCTTTCCCATTTTCAGTTTATTCCCAACCCCACCCCGACTTCAACCTCATTCCCAGTCCATGATCTCACCCAATACCAACCCCCGTCTCTGGAATAATGGCCATAATCATACCCCACCAATCCCCCATAACTGGAATAAGGGTTGCTGCCTTTTTCTGAGCATCTACCATGTGCCAAGCACATGGCTGGGAATTGTATCAGCACTGTTCCCTTTCATCCTCACACTGACCTGGTTGGACAGAAGTCATCAATCCTGTTATAAAGTGATGGAAACAAAGGCTCAGAGATATGAAGTCAGTAGCCCAGCGTCACACTGAAAACCCAGTAAACAGGACTTTCTGATTCCAGAATTCATGGTCTGAATCATTCCTCTACCTTGCCTCTTACAGTGCCTGACACATAGTAGGTGTTTATTGGATGTCAGTTTCATGAGATGAGGAAGAATAAGAGCAAAGTATAATGCTGTGCATTCAATGAGTAAATTAAAATGATAATCAGGATTTACTCAGTTTCTCCTCTGTGCCAGGTTATTCTCTCTAATACTGATAGTGTTTCTAGGTGGCTGGCATTGTGACTATCCTTACTGTAACAAGGGTGGGGGGCTTCCCTGGTGGCGCAGTGGTTGAGAGTCCACCTGCCAATGCAGGGGACGTGGGTTCGTGCCCCGGTCCGGGAGGATCCCACATGCTGCGGAGCGGCTGGGCCCGTGAGCCATGGCTGCTGAGCCTGCGCGTCCGGAGCCTGTGCTCCGCAACGGGAGAGGCCACAACAGTGAGAGGCCCGCGTACTGAAAAACAACAAAAACAAACAAACAAAAAAACAATGAGGAAACTGAGCTCAAAGAAGTTAGGTCTATTTTATAAGGATATTCAGTGAGTAAGTGATTGAGCTGGGATTCAAGCTCAGGCTGCCTCCAAAGCCCGTGTCCTTGACTTCAAACTTCACATACCATTCATCACTTAGTGTATGTATTTACTGAGCTCCTACTATGTGCTGGGCATGGAAGGAACAGTGGCAAAAGACAGGCATAGCCCTTGTCCTCATGGAGCTCAAACTCTAGGTAAGAACATAATCACATAAGGGAATATGTAATTATAAATTGTGATTCGTTCTAGGAAGAAATGATAAGATGTTATGAGGAAGAATAACAAGAGGAGACCATCTCTAGACAGGATGAACAGAAAGGCTTATTTGAGGAAACTTAAGTCGAGTGGAGCCCTGAAGGATGAGTGGGAGTTTGGCATGAAGAAAAGGAACAGTGTTTCAGACAGAACAGCATGTGCAAAGGCCCCGAGGTAGAAAGTAGAATAGTGTGTTCCAGAAATCATTATAGGGGGATGTCCCTGGTGGCACGGTGGTTAAGTATCCACTTGCCAGTGCATGGGGACATGGGTTCGAGCCTGGTCCGGGAAGATCCCACATGCTGTGGAGCAACTAAGCCCGTGCACCACAACTCCTGAGCCCATGAGCTGCAACTACTGAAGCCCACGCGCCTAGAGCCCATGCTCTGCAACAAGAGAAGCCACCGCAATGAGAAAAAAACCTGCTCACTGAAAATAGAGAAAAGCCCGTGCACAGCAACGAAGACCCAAAGCAGCCAAAAAAAAAAAAAGAAATCATTATAGATAATTTCTCTATGGTGGTTTATATGTGTCAGGCACTATTTAATCCCATGACGTAGATGCCCACTGGGCAGATACAAAAACTGAGGAACAGAGAGGTTAGCTATCTTGCCCAAGGTCACACAGCAAGTAAGAGTGAGTTCTCCCTCCCACCACTTAATACCTTCTGTCTCTCTGTCAGAGCGCTCATCATCATGCTCCCTCCCTCTCCTTTAATCATCAGATGTGAACATGGAGGCTCCGGATGAGAAGTCCATCATCACCTATGTGGTCTCCTTCTACCATTATTTCTCTAAGATGAAGGCTCTGGCTGTGGAGGGGAAGCGAATTGGGAAGGTAAGAGGAGCCAAGGAATGGGGAGGGTGGGAGCCTGGGAACCATATCTGGGATGAGGCTGACCCCACCTTCCTTTGCTGGGTCAGGTCCTGGACCAGGTGTTGGAGGTGGGGAAGATCATTGAGCACTACGAGGAGCTGGCAGCCGAGCTGCTGGCCTGGATCCACCGCACCGTGGGCCTCATCAGCAACCAGAAGTTTGCCAACTCACTGAGTGGGGTGCAGCAGCAGCTTCAGGCTTTCACAGCGTATTGCACACTGGAGAAGCCCGTCAAGTGAGGCCCAGCTCAGGAGGGAGGGTAGCCGGTGGAGGTGTGGAGGCAGGGTTCCTGAGCTCAGGCCCCTTCAGGTTTCAGGAGAAGGGGAACCTGGAGGTGCTGCTCTTCAGCATCCAGAGCAAATTGCGTGCCAGCAACCGTCGCCTCTACGTGCCCCGGGAGGGCTGTGGCATCTGGGATATTGACAAGGTGAGGCTGAGGATGTAGGGGAGAGGAAGGGTTGCTCTGTGAAGTTGTGTAGGTTGTGCACTGCTCAGGGGAGCCGTTCACACTGCAGACGTCATGGACTGGATATTCATCCCGATGGTTTTTCCAGCAGTAAAGTGTCCCGAGGAGGCAACGTTTCTTTCCCATCTGCACAAAGGTGCCGCAAGTGCTAGGAGTGACCTCAAATAGAGGAGCCAGGGCCATTAAACTGTGGGCAGTTGTTGGAATCTGACTGCTTCCTCCTGCCTCCTTAGGCATGGGGACAGCTGGAGAAGGCAGAACACGAGCGGGAGGCTGCCCTACGGGCTGAGCTGATCCGGCAGGAGAAGCTGGAACTACTAGCCCAGAGGTTTGACCACAAGGTGGCTATGCGGGAGAGCTGGCTGAATGAGAACCAGCGCCTGGTGTCCCAGGTACAGGGCGTAGGGCTTGGCTCTGGGGGAAAGGGAGGGAGGATGGCGCTGATGGTCCTGGGACCAGAGAGAGAGACTTGATCTCCTAAGCAACAGAGAAGTGTTGGATTAGTCTCCTAGGTGACAAATGAAGGTGGGAAGGGAGAATTGTTTTCCTAAGTGTTTGGCGGGGGAGGGGTGTGGGCCTGCTCTCCAGGGTAATAGGAAGGTGAGACTGGTCTCCAGGGTAACCAGAGAGGACAGAAGAGGGAGAGTATTTAGTTATCTCTTAAGTGACAAAGGAGGTTGTTATCTGGTGTCCAGGGTAACTCAGGAGGATAGAATTGGTCTCCCAAGTAACAGGATATGGTAGGCCTGGTCCCCAGTCTCTAAGGAGATGGAAGGATGGGGCCTATTTCCTGGGTAACAAGTTTAGGGTTAGAGATGTAACAGGGGAGGGTGGAGCTGGTCTCCAGGGTAACTGCGGATGGTGGAGCTGGTCTCCAGGGTAACTGGGGATGGTGGGGCTTGTCTCTAGGGTAACAGGGAAGGGTGGAGCTGGTCTCCAGGGTAACTTGGGGTGGTGGGGCTGCTCTCCAGGGTAACAGAGAAGGATGGGACTGGTCTCCAGAGTAACAGGAGCCAGTGGGGGAGTTTCCAGGGTCACGCAGGCTCAAGGTAACAGGTTGACTGCTGAGGCAACGCGGATGAGTGTCTGTGGCCTGCCCTGCCCCAGGACAACTTTGGGTATGAGCTGCCAGCAGTGGAGGCAGCCATGAAGAAGCATGAAGCGATTGAGGCAGACATTGCAGCCTATGAGGAGCGGGTGCAGGGCGTGGCAGAGCTGGCCCAGGCATTGGCGATTGAAAGCTACTATGATGCCCGCCGAGTGGCAGCCCAGCGTGACAGTGTCCTGCGGCAGTGGGCCCTGCTGACTGGGCTGGTAGGTGCCCGGCGGACACGGCTCGAGCAGAACCTGGCCCTGCAGAAAGTCTTCCAGGAGATGGTGTACATGGTGGACTGGATGGAGGAGATGCAGGTAGGGGCCAGATCGGGGGCCAATGATGGGAGTGGCATGCCAGGAGGGGAGGAAAGGGTATATACACTGAAAGAGTTGTCAAAGATGGAGAGGGAAGGGGAGAGAGACAGAAAGAGGTAAAGAGAAAAGGGGACAAAAAGAAAGAGTGAAAGATACAGAGAGAGACAGAGAGGCAGAAAAAGAACGTGTGAGAAAGAGAGAAAAATATCTGGAGAAATAGATAAAAATACACAGTAATATGGAAACAGAGCGAGTCAGGGACAGAGAGACAGAGAGATTAAGTCAGAGGAAGATCGCGACAGTTTGAGAGAAAGAGAAATCAGAGAAAGAAAGAGAGAGAGCTGGAGAAGCAGACCCAAAGGTAGCAACAGAAATCTAAATGGCTACAGAGAAAGACACATAGGAAGATGGAATCCATGTGAGAAAGAGAGAGACCTACTGGAGACAGATAGACAGATACAGAGCAAGATGGAGATAAGGATGGAAGCAAAGAGAGAGAGAGAAATACAGACACGAAGAGAGACATGGAGGGACTTCCCTGGCGGTCCAGTGGGTACGACTCCACGCTCCCAATGCAGGGGGCCCAGGTTCGATCCCTGGTCAGGGAACTAGATCCCACATGCTGCAACGGAAGATCCTGCATGCCACACCTAAGACCCAGCACAGCCAAATAAATAAATAAATATTTTTTAAAAGATTAATTAATTATTTTTGGCTGCATTGGGTCTTAGTTGAGGCATGCCGGATCTTTCATTGTGGCGCTCAGGCTTCTCTGTAGTTGTGGCATGAGGGTTTTCTCTTCTCTAGTTGTGGCGCACAGGCTCCAGGGCGCATGGGCTCTGTAGTTGTGGCGTGTGGGCTCTGTAGTTTTGTGGCACACAGGCTCTCTAGTTGAGATGTGCCAACTCAGTAGTTGTGGCGCGTGGGCTTAGTTGCCCCGCGACATGTAGGATCTTAGTTCCCTGACCAGGGATCAAACCTGCGTCCCCTGCATTGGAAGGTGGATTCTTTATCACTGGACCACCAGGGAAGTCCCAATATTTTTTTAAAAAAGAGAGAGAGACATGGAAAGAAAGAGATAGAGGTCGAGATGGAGACAGAAGTGTAAATGAGAAAGGGGGGAAGGCAAAGAGAGACAGAAGAAGGGGGAGATGGAGGCATAGAGAGGGAGACACGGTGAGATAGACAGAGCCCAGAATTGGGGAGATGATGAGAGATGGGACATCCAGAGAGACAGAGATGGAGAGAGATGATGACAGATACACGGAGACTGAGACAGATCAGAGTTCAAGTGATGGAGTAGAGAAGCAGAGGGCTGGCATGGGCGATGCGGGGGGCGCGAGTGGCCTAAGGGCCAATGCCAAAAATATACTCAGGGCTGCCCCTACTTGTAGGCTCAGCTGCTGTCCCGGGAGTGTGGGCAGCACCTGGTGGAGGCAGAGGACCTGCTGCAGAAGCATGGACTGCTGGAGGGGGACATCTCGGCCCAGAGTGAGCGGGTGGAGGCGCTCAATGCTTCTGCCCTGCGTTTCTCCCAGCTTCAGGGTGAGTCTGAGGTTGGGGATTGGGGTGGAGACTTTCAGGGCTGGTGCTAATAGAAGCAGAATGTCTCCTGAGAGGCAGAATGAAGGAGTGAGCTCCCCATCTTTGGAGGCATCCAAGCACCAACTAGGATCACACTCCATCAGGGATATCACATGGGAAATTAGTGCCTTGAGTGAGAGGTTGGACCACATGACTTCTTCCTGTTTTGAGATTCTGCAGTAATAGTTCACGTTTCTTGAGCACTTGTTATGTGCTAAGCCTTTCACAACTCATCTCAGTGAATACCATAAAAAGACTGGGTAAGGTAATTATTGTCAAGGCCTGTTTAGCATCAAGTGAGAGAAACTCAATTCAATTCACTTAAGGAGGAAAGGGGAATGTACTGGCTGATGTAACTAACTGTGCAGGAAAGGATGAGCTTTGCTTCAGGTATGGCTGGATCCAGGGATAGTTCAGTGATGCTTTTAAGACTCCATCTGTTTCTGACTCCAGTCTTTATGTTTGTGTCACTGTTGGGCTGTCCCTCCCCTTGTGGTGTAAATCTGGGATCATCCAGCAGCTTCGCAGACCCAGCAAGAGACAGGCCCCTTTCTCTCAATATCCTGGCAAAAGGTCCAAGGAAAGTTTTCATTAGCCCACTGTAGGTCCCGTTCCCATCACTCAGCCAAGCATTATGGCCCCAGGCTATCCAGTGATCTAATTGGCCACATCTATGTGACATGCCCTCCCAGAGCCAAGAGTGGGGTCAGCTCCCTTCAAAGACATGAACTGAGAAGGAGGGGGGTGGGGCGCCATTATCAGATGCAGGGACATGGATGCTGATAGGCAAAACCCAGACTGGCTCTAAAAATGTTCTCATTTTACTGATGTCAACGCCCTCCAGCCAAAGACCACCAGGAACCCTGCTGTAGTCAAACCAAGCTGGGTTTTTTGGTTCTTTGCACACACCAGGGGAACCATGGGGCATCTTAGTAAGAGGATGTTAAGAGGGGCTTGTTATAGGATGTGGGCTTGTGTTAGGTGATTTGGGATGATTTAACATAGTGTGTTTTGCTGCAGATTGGATGCTGTCAGGAAGTGGGGGTAATTAGATGATTGCACATCTTAATCATTTTTATCCAGGTAGTGGGAGGAACAGGATTGGCAGGAGTGGTTCACCTTGGCCAGGTGAGGGGGCGGGCAGGGGGGTGGCCATTTTTGTGGTTTGCACAGTGACTTTGTTTTGGGTGCTCTCAGACGTGATTGTGGAACGGTCTTGTCTTCGTCCCGCTGCATCCCTATTGCAGAGTGGTCTTGTCTGATGCTGTGTCCTGTGCAACTGTGTATGAGTGCTGACAGCATCAGGGCTGCTTTTTTCTTTCTCACTGATGAGTAAACTGAGGCCCAGAGCCGCAGAGCTGATCAGAGAGAGGGCTTGGAGGCTGAGTCTGTCTGTCTCACTCCTTTATCTGGAGCCATGGCCCTTGGGAATCCTGGAGCATTGTTAGGAAAGGAAGACGCTGTCCAGCTTGCAGGATGGCCAGGGGTTTCTCACCCTCATGGACTGGGTCATGTCCTAAGAGCAAATGTTGAGGTCTCCTTCCAAGCCCCAGTGCAGACATCCCCATCCTAGCTCAGCCCATCACCAACCTCATGACCCCACGAGACACTGTGGGGACCCTCTCCTTCATCTTCACTCTTCATCCTCATTCTTACGGATGTTTGTCAGGGAAGCTCCCTCGGTCTTTTCCCTGTGAGGTCTCGGTGCCTGGTGACAATGTGCCAGCAGCACCGTGGAAACAGCAAAGAGACTAGTGTGTGGGGGGGTGTTGTCATGGTGACGGGAGGCAGCGCTGTCTGATAAGTGGTCCAGAGTGTGGCGTCCTGCTCAACTAATTCTTAGCTGATCCTGGGCAAGTAGCTTCCCTCCCTGGGTGTGAGTTTCTTCATCTGCAAGATGAGGCTAGGGAGGATACTGGCCTCATAGAATGGTTGTGAGAATTAAATGACAGTGTGTCAGAGTAAGGGCCAGATACATGGATGCTGTTGATGTTTATTATTCAGTTGGATGCCTCCATATTTGGGTCAATTTCAGTGAATGTCCAGGAATGCAGAAATCCCACAGGCCATCTAGGGCAGTGTCTCTCATACTGTTTTGACCCAGTAAGAAATACATTTACCTCATGACCCAGAGTTCACAGGCACACGTGCAGACACACACACACACAGACACACAGAGACACAAAGTCTTTATAAAACAATGCTTCTCCTTACCTCTGATATTTTCTATTCATTCTATTCCATTTCATTAAAGAAATGCTGGCTGCAACCCATTAAGTTAATCTCACAGTTCTTAGTCACAAACCAGAGGTCCAGGAGGAAGGTGAAATATTTGAAGACAAAAAAGGAGTTTAGGTCATCACTGGGTTAATAGATAAGGTGACCGAGGATGAGAGAGGGAACCCAGAAGCATAGCTTAAGAGTAGAGAAGTTTCATCGGGTCCATTTCTGAAGGGAAAACACTGTATATTTACACTAAAATATATACATTCTAGGATTCTCTGAATCTCTGTTTCCATTCATCATTCAATCAGTAAGTCACCGTTTTCACTAGGTGACTGCTCTGGGCTCCACCCTGTGCTGGGCAGTGGTGGGGACATGGTGTGCTGGAGACAGTCCCTGGCCCTGTCCTTACGGGGCTCCCAGTCCGGTAGGGGAGACAGACTGTCAGTGACGGCCCAGAGGGTTCAGAGCTGGGTGAAGGAGTCACAGGCAGAGTGGTCCGGGCTGGGATGGGAAGCAGAGAAGCCTGGGAGAGCCAGAGAAGGCGCCTGCTCCAGATTTGGGGTGTCAGGGAAAGCTGCCTGGAGGAGGGGAGGTGTAACCTGGCATCTGATAAAGTCGGGCCAAGGACTAGGCAGGTAGCCTTGTACCACCCTCTCTTGGACGCCCCCTGGCCCGTGCCCAACCCGGGATCTGCCCCTTTTCCTGGTCCAGGTTACCAGCCCTGCGATCCGCAGGTCATCTGCAACCGCGTGGACCACGTGCACGGCTGTCTGGCGGAGCTGCAGGAGCAGGCGGCTGGGCGGCGCGCGGAACTGGAGGCCTCGCGCAGCCTGTGGGCGCTGCTGCAGGAGCTGGAGGAGGCCGAGAGCTGGGCCCGCGACAAGGAGCGCCTCCTAGAGGCGGCGGGCGGAGGCGGCGCGGCGGGAGCGGCGGACGGCGCCCACGACCTGTACAGCACCGCGCGCCTCCTGGCTCAGCACAAGATCCTGCAGGGCGAGGTGGGCGGGCGGCGGGCGCTGCTGCAGCAGGCCCTGCGGCGCGGCGAGGAGCTGGCCGCGGCCGGCGGCGCCGTGGGCCCGGGCGCCGAGACGGTGCACCTGGCGGGCCTGGCGGAGCGCGCGGCGAGCGCGCGGCGGCGCTGGCAGCGGCTGGAAGAGGCGGCGGCGCGGCGCGAGCGGCGGCTGCAGGAGGCGCGGGCGCTGCACCAGTTCGGTGCTGACCTCGACGGTCTCCTGGACTGGCTCCGCGACGCCTACCGCCTAGCAGCCGCGGGCGACTTCGGCCACGACGAAGCATCCAGCCGCCGCCTGGCCCGCCAGCACCGCGCGCTCACCGGGGAGGTGGAGGCGCATCGCGGGCCCGTGGGCGGCCTGCGGCGGCAGCTGGCGGCACTGGGGGGCGCCAGCGGCGCCGGGCCACTGGTGGTGGCACTGCAGGTGCGCGTGGTGGAGGCCGAGCAGCTATTCTCCGAGGTGACCGAGGTGGCTGCTCTGCGGCGCCAGTGGCTGCGGGATGCCCTCGCTGTCTACCGCATGTTCGGCGAGGTGCACGCGTGCGAGCTGTGGATCGGTGAGAAGGAGCAGTGGCTGCTCGCCATGCGTGTGCCCGATTCACTCGACGACGTCGAGGTGGTGCAGCACCGGTGAGCGCGCACTGCTGGGATTCCCCGGTCCCCTTCCTCACGCACACAGTCTCGCGTTCCTTGGTTCAACAGTTCCCATGGCCACTCACCTGGAACCGGGGGTTCCAGTAAAATGGGAATGATATTAGTCCCAACCTCACAGGCTACTGGAGAACAATAAATGGCTTAGTATGTGCAAACTACTTAGCAAACGCCTGGGTCCAGGGAGCCTTCCATGAGCGGCTGCTATTATTACTATGAGGCTATAGTCACCTGGCACGAAATTAACCTGAGCTCCTGCAGGGGTGTCCCAGCCTGACCCCTCTCCCTGGGACTCCCACTGCCCTTGCATAGATGTTACCTCCCTAGCTATAAAGTTGTTCTGACCCTTGTCACTTTCTCTTCCCTCACCCCACTTCACATTTCTTCACAGCAGTTACCATCATGTGACACATTAGATACTGATTTGTCTGTCGGCAGATTCAGAAACGGGTTGTTAAGATAGCGGATGAACCCTCTGCATCTCTCTCTGAGCACGTTCATGCATCCACTCATTCAGTGGGTACTTATTGAGCTCCTGCCCTGTTCCAGGTCTTGGGCTGAGCATTGCTGGAAACACAGGCCTGGTCCCCGCTGTTACTGTGCCCACAGTTACCCAAGCCACAGCCTTGGGCATTGTTTTAAACAAGGGAGGACCATGGCCAACTTAAAACAGATTTCCCTGGCTGCCATGTGGAGGGTAGGTTGGAGGGGGTGAGAATGGTGGCTGGGAGCCCAGAGAGGCAGCTGGGGTGAGGATTCAGGTAGGAGAGGACAGGACTGGACCAGGGCTGGAGCCCAAGTAGACAGGCCATGGGGGCAGACAGGCTTGGGGGGACTGTATGTCCAAAACAGAGCCCAGGGAATGGGGGTGGGGGCTGTCCCTGAGATGGAGACCCAGAGGGAGAACAAACTGGGGGAGATGTTGAAGCTAGTTTGAGTACAGTGAGGACCCTGGAGGAGATGCACAGCAGGCTTTAATGTTGGAGACAGGTTCAAAAGGAATGAGGTTGAAGCTGGAGACAGATGTGTGGGTGATGGGTTCAGGGGCAAGGACTGTGGGAGTGGGTGAGATGGGCCAGGCAGGATGTGAGGGAAAGCTCAGAGGGCCCAGGATGGAGCCCTGAGGAATCTAACATTTAAGGGGCAGGTAGAAGAAGAGGAGCCAGCAAAGGAGCCTAAGGAGGTGAGGTTGGAGAGTTAGGAGAAGAACCAGGGGAAGGCAGCTTCCCAAAAGCCAGTGAACAGGTCCCCAGGGTCCAGGCCTCTCTGAGCACGTCCATCCTTCTCCCGCAGATTTGAGAGTCTGGACCAGGAGATGAACAGTCTGATGGGCCGTGTCCTGGATGTGAACCGCACAGTTCAGGAACTGGTGGAAGGAGGCCACCCCAGCTCAGAGGAGGTGCGCTCCTGCCAGGACCACCTCAACAGCAGGTAGGTGAGGCCTGGGGCTGGAAGTTCTTCTAGGTATCCCACACCAGTTCTTCCCATCATTCTTTTCCTCATTCACCAACTGTAGAAATCAAGAACGTGCACTTTCAAATCCCCGAGATGATAAGGGCCATCTAGTAAATTAGCAAAATCTTGAAAAAATTAAAATACCCAGTGCTAGCGGTGATGTGGTAAAATGAGGACACGATACATTTCAATGGGGTATTAACTTACTTGTTCAGAAATGATTTATTGAGTATCCACTATCTGCCAGGAAATTTTCCAAGTACTTTGGTTTTATCTCCCAATATCCCAATTTCCATAGTAACGTTTCCAGAATTCAGAAGTCTTTAAGAATAGCAACAAATTAAATCTTTCCCGCTAGAACACTGCCAGTAGCTCTTGCAAGGTAGGGTTTATGGATAAAGACACAGATCCAGAGAGGTGAAATCCTTATTCAAGCTTACTCAGTCTAGTAAGTAGGAGTCAGGCCCAGTTCTGCCTGAATCCAGAACTGGGGCTCTTGATCGTGTATATATATATATATATATATATATATATTCAGTCTTCTCGGCAATTCTGTGGGGTGTAAATTACCCATGTGAGAGAGGAGGAAATGGGGGCTCAGAGAGGTGAAGGTGGCCTGAGGTCACATGGCAAGTTATGGGGATCAAGCCTGGATTTGTCTGACTCCAAAGATTGTGCCCTTAACTGCTGTGCTGGAAGATCCCAATATCCAGTGATTTCCAAGTCTCTGTAGACTCAACGATCCCAGGGCACCAGGGCCTAAAAAGATAATGACAGCAATAGTGATTTACGCCGTTTAGTGAGATGATGTGCTAAGTGCTTTAGCCACATGAACTCATTAAACACCCAATGAAGTGGACATAATTATCCCCATTCTCCAAATAAGGAAACAGGATCAGAGATGGAAATGATTTGCCCAAGTTCACATGGCAAATCTGGCCAGAGCAGAACTTGAACTTGAGTCCTTCTGCTTTCAGAGTCCTAATTTCTGCCCTTGTGGTGTGTCCATTCTAGAGGTGACAGAGAGTTCACAAATAGACTAATACATGGACAAGATATTTAGAGAGTTTTAAGGATTTATTTAAGGATTTATGACCTGGTAGGGCATAACTGGAGCTTGGGGGTGATTTTAGATCTTGTGGTCAGCCATAACATTTTGAGCTGGGCCCTCAAAGGGGATGAGAAGGCAGCCAAGGAAGGTCCCCCCATCAGGTGGGTCCTCCAGGTGAGGGACCCGGGGGGCTCGGGTGGACCTGGGGGAAGCCCTTTTCCTTCAGCTTCCCTGAGAAGGGAGGGCAGCCTGCTTTGGGGCCACTTCCCTGGGGGCTGGCTGAGAAAAGGATTTCAGGATGGTGAGGGCAGAGCTTAATAAAAGGGGTGGGGGGAACGAGAAGGATCCAGCCACAGGAAGAGTACAGATGGGGGAGGGGAGGGAGGGTACCGAGCATTCCAGGCAGGGAGCACAGCCAAGGCAAAGGCCCTGATATGGTCTTCGGGGCCATATCAAGTCCCCATATCAATAGTGGGGACTATTATCCCCACTCAATAATAATAGCTAACAGGTACTGTTTTAAGCACTTCACAAACCATAACTCATTTGACTCTCACAACACCCCTATGAGGTAGATACTGTGCTATGTCCATTTTACTGGCGGGGAAACTGAGGCACAGACAAGGTTACTAACCAAAGGGTACATAGCTCAGATTTGACTTTGAGCCTGACACAGCCAGGCAGTCTGGCTCGGATTCTGTGCTTATAAACTGGACCATACACTGCCTATGAAAGGGAACTGAGGCCCAGAGAAATATCATCACTTGCCTGAAGGCACAGGGCAATGTGTAATTTTCCCCATTTATTTATTTTGGAATGAAACAGGTTTGCCTTAGCACCCGGCTTATAGTACATGCTCAGTAACTATTCATTGCATCCAATGTATTATCTGATGTCATAAGCCAGCAGTTCCCACACTCTTTGGTTTCAGAACACTTTGCACTCTTAAAAACTATTAAGGACCCCAAAGAGCTTGTTTTAGTGGGTTATATCTATTAATATTTACTATATTAGAAATTAATACTGAGTAATTTAAAAATATTACGTCGTTAAAAATAACAATAATAAACTTAGTCTGTTAACATAGCTAACATGTTTTAATGAAAAAAAACCTTTCAAAACAAAAAAAATGTAGCGAGAAGGATGGTGTTGTTCTGCGTTTTTGCACATCTGTTTCATGTCTGGCTTAGGAGAAGGCAGCTGAGTTCTCAGGTCTGCTTCTGCAGTCAGTCTTTATCCTGCAGCCTCTGGAAAACTCCACTGTGCACTCGGGACAGAATGCAAGTGAAAAGGCAAATAGCATCTTAGCATTTTGATGAAGATAGTTTTGCCCTTGCTCAGATTACATTTTGAGAACCGCTGTTCTAAGCAAATGTACCCGGTAGAGTCCATTTTACACAGACAGAAACTGGGGCTCGGTGAGATAAGGTGACATTCTAAGGTCACACAGTGGCCGGGTTCTACCTAGGGTCGATGGGCCCTCCACACCCAAGAGGGGTCTCCGTCCTCCTTAAGCCGCCCTGCTTCCCCTGGGCAGGTGGAACCGCATCGTGGAGCTGGCGGAACAACGCAAAGAGGAGGTGAACGCGGTGCTGCTGGTGGAGAACCACCTGCTGGAGGTGGCGGAGGTGCGCGCCCAGGTGCGCGAGAAGCGGAGGGCTGTGGAGAACGCGCCCCGCGCGGGCGGCGCCTTGCAGTGGCGCCTCAGCGGCCTGGAGGCTGCTCTGCAAGCGCTAGAGCCGCGCCAGGCGGCCCTCCAGGAGGAGGCGGCCCTGCTGGCTGTGCGCTTCCCGGCTCAGGCTGCGCGGCTGCATCAGGGTGCCGAGGAACTGGGTGCCGAGTGGGGCGCGTTGGCTAGCGCGGCTCAGGCCTGTGGCGAGGCGGTGGCGGCGGCCGGGCGCCTACAGCGCTTCCTACATGACCTGGACGCTTTCCTGGACTGGCTGGTGCGCGCCCAGGAGACGGCGGGCGGCGGCGAGGGGCCCCTGCCCGGCAGCCTGGAAGAGGCGGACGCGCTGCTGGCGCGCCACGCCGCCCTCAAGGAGGAAGTGGACCAGCGCGAGGAGGACTACGCGCGCATCGTGGCGGCCAGCGAGGCACTGCTGGCGGGCGACGGCACCGAGCTGGGTCCGGGCCTGGCACTCGACGAGTGGCTGCCGCACCTCGAACTTGGTTGGCACAAGCTGCTCGGCTTGTGGGAGGCGCGCAGGGAGGCGCTGGTCCAGGCGCACGTCTACCAGCTCTTTCTGCGCGACCTACGCCAGGCGCGGGCGGTGCTGCGCAACCAGGTGCCCGCTTCGGGGTTGACGCAGGCGGGGGTCTGAGGCCGCGGGGGATTTCGGGGAGAAGGGAATGTATGGAGGAGTGTGTTTGCGGGGACCACTGGCTTCGTGGCTTATCTGCTGTCAGCGGCGGTGTGTGTGTGTGTGTGGCAGGTATCTGGTACGGATGGCTGGGTTTGTGGAGCATCCGGTGTGAACATGTGTGGGTGGATGTGTAACAGAATTTGAGGATTACGATGAGGATTACGATGTGTGGGGTGGCGTCTTATTTTAGGTGACTAACAGTTTATGGACTATTCTGAGTAAGTAATGCATTTGGGTGTTCATTGGAGTGGCTTCTTGGGTTTGTGGATTATCTGGAAGGAAATAAGAGTATGAGGTTGATTGGTGATGGTCAATGGGGTTTAAAGAAGATCTTGGGGTGGATAACAGAGGATGAAGATTATGGTAGAGGGAATTCAGGCTGAGAGATTATTGGGGTCAGTAAATGATGGTGGATTAAGTGGTTCTGGGGGCCTAAATTAGCAGATTATCTTCTTATTGGGAATGGTAATTTGCAGATTTTCTGGAGAGGGTAACTGCCTTTATGGCTTGAGGAATCAAGTGCCGTGGTTATCTGGTAACAGCTAATCCATTTGGGGGGTCTTGCTGGGATGGGAACCAAATTTGAGGATTTGGACAAGATGGAACACCCAGTTTTCAGATTGTCCAAGAGTAGGTACCAGCTTTTAGGGATCATTTTATTTATTTATTTGGCTGCATCGGGTCTTAGTTACGGCCCGCAGGATGCGGGACTTTTCGTTGTGGCATGGGCTTCTCTCTAGTTGTGGCGCACGGGTTCCAGAGCGCGTGGGGCTCTGTAGTTTGCGGCACACGGTCTCTCTAGTTGAGGCGTGCGAGCTCAGCAGTTGTGGCACGCGGGCTTAGTCGCCCCATGGCATGTGGGATCCCAGTTCCTTGAGCAGGGATCGAACCTGCGTCCCCTGCATTGTAAGGTGGATTCTTTACCACTGGACCACCAGGGAAGTCCCTAGGGATCATTTTAGAAAGCATGACTACCTGTGCTGGTTATCTAGAGAAAGCTGACCCAGTTAGAGGATTATCTGGAGAAACAGACCAGGGACCCCTGGAATCATGAGGTTACTAAACATTGGAGCTGAGGTGGCCTTGAGAGACCCTTTCTGATCTACCAATTTTACCAGTTAGAAAACTAACCCCAGAGAGGGAAAGAACTTCCTTGAAGTCACACAGGACCCAGGTCAGTCTTCATCAAATAACCAAATATTTACTGAGTGCCTCCTCTGTGCCAGGCACTATTCTGCGGCTGAGCACAGAGGAAACAAAACACAAAACCCCACCCTCGTGTGGCTGGCATTCTAGTGTGTGTGTATATATGTGGGGGAGGAGATGATAAACAAGTAATAGCATATATAATATCATGTCAGGTATATGCTATGAAAAATAATAAAGCAGGATAAAGGGATATGGCTGGGGGAGGAGGATGCTATTTTTGACAGATGGTCAGAGACCTGAAGAAAGTGAAAGAGCCAGCCATGGGGCTATCTGGAGGGACCAGCATGGGAAAAGGATCTGAAGTGGGACCATACCTGGCGTGTTCAATGCTAGAACACAGTGAGCAAGGGAGAGGAAAGTGGTGGCAAGGCAGGCCGGCAGCCTCTCCCTGGTCCTGGAATGAAGCAGGGCTAAACGGAGCATCACCCCTCCCCCATTCCCAGGAGGTGGCACTGTCGGGTCTGGACCTGCCGGGCACCGTGGAGTCGGTGGAAGAGGCACTGAAACGGCACCGGGATTTTCTCACCACGATGGAGCTGAACCAGCAGAAGATGCAGGTGGCCGTGCAGGCTGCTGAGAGCCTGCTGAGACAGGGCAACGCCTATGGGGAGCAGGCCCAGGAGGCCGTGACTCGGCTGCTGGAGAAGTAGGTCCCTCAGACCCCAGGGGCACAGGGGGTGGGACCTCGGCACAGGGGAGGGTCGAGGAGGCCAGAATTCCCTTTCTTTCCATCACATTTCTGCTCTTCTGTCTCTCTCTTTTTCTTTTCTTGGCCGTGCCATGCGGCTTGCGGGATCTGAGTTCCCTGACCAGAGATCGAACCCATGCTCCCTGCAATGGAAGCGTGGAGTCCTAACCACTGGACCTCCAGGGAATTCCCTCTCTGTGTCTTTGATTTCTATTTAATTCCATATTGCTTTAGATTCGCTTTAAATTGATGATCTGTGAAAAGGTAACTTGTGGTTGATAACCCAAAAGCTGCAAAAGGATATACAATGAAAAGTTTCTCTCCCAAGCCTGCCCTCAGCCTGGGATAGCCGGACTGGTTGTTAAAATGTTAACATCTACTGTGTGCCAGGCACTATTCTAAGCCCTGAACAAAACAGCAACCCTTCCCCACCCCGCAAAAAAAAAAAAACCCAGCCCTCAAGCAGAGTCCTTTATAGGATTTCCTTCAGGCCCGCTTCTTTCTTTCCGTCATTGTTGCTGTTTCTGCCCGTCCTGGTGACCCCAGCTTTCTCCTCTCTGGCATGAGCGAGGCAGGAAGAGAGCCCAGTGCTGCTCCATCTTCTGTCTCCTGATGGAAATCATTCCCAGTCCCTCCACCACCGTCCACAGCCCCGAGGCCCCAGCCCCTTGGCTTTTCAGTCTCTGGCTTCCCTAAATTCATTTGAGACAAGGTTGGAGTTTCCTAAAGGAAAATTTTTATGGAGATTCTCATCCTGAGGATGCAAATTCATGATCTAGCATCCTCCGCTCCAGGCCTGGCCCCTTCCTTCTTTTACCCAGCATTTCTTGAGTGTCTGCTCTCTGCCGGGCTCTGCAGAACGAGGAGGTGGAGCCTGGAGGGCTGTTCCTTCTGAGTCATGCCTTCATTCCTTTGCAGTCATTAATGGCTCCTTTCATTCTATTGTTTATTCATTTATTCTTTTAAAAAATATTTATTTATTTATTTGGCTGCGCCGGGGTCGTAGTTGCAGCACGTGGGAGCTTCGTTGCCGCGTGCGGGATCTTTAGTTGCGTCATGTGGGATCTTTAGTTGCAGCATGTGGGGTCTAGTTCCCTGACCAGGGATCGAACCCGGGCCTCCTGCATTGAGAGCACAGAGGCTTAGCCGCTGGACCACCAGGGAAGTCCCTATTCATTTATTCTTCAGCCAATTAAACAAGTACTGAGTCCACGCTTTGTTCCAGGCCCTGTGTGGGGCAATGCTGGGCGCGCAGCGGTGACCAGGACAGAATACGATTCCTGCCCTCATAGAGCTCGCATGCTGTCTGACAAGGATGGCCCAGAATGGTCAGGGCCAGGATGGGAGAGATGCAGGGGGCCGTGGGAGCCCTGGGGTCAAACAGGGCCTGGTCCTAGTCCCAGCTCTGCCTCTCAACCTGTAGATTCAGAGCAAGTCACTTCTCTCTCCACGAGCCTCACCTCGCCTGGAACCTGGCCCAGTCCTGCGTGCAGGGCGCTCTTGCATCTTGTCTGCATTGGGCACATGAGGCTCAGAGAGGGGAACAGACTTGCCAGAGGCCACAGCTCTTTTCTCACCCTCCCAGAAACAAGGGATTTTCCTCACCCCTAGGACTGATGCTTGACAAGTTGGCTGCTGAAGGCCTGGAGGGATTGAGTGTGGTTCAATTTCAGAGGCATTTCCTATTTCCTGGTTCCTGAGCTGAGTCTTGGCAGGAGGGAGTACATATTTTGCTTGTCTCTGGCCCTTCCATCCAGCTCTGCCCTTGGTTCTCTCTGTAACTTGCTCCCACACACTCCATCTCTTTGCCTCCATCTCCCTGTACAACTATGTATCTCTGTTTCCTTGTCTCTCTCTCCTTGTTTTTTCTACCTATATCTGCATCTCTCTGTCTTTTTTTCCTGCCTCTTTCTCTCTCTCTCTCTCTCTCTCTCTCTCTCTCTCGGATATTTTACTTTTATTTCTGCCCTCCCTCTTCTCTCTGCCTCTCTGTCTCTCTTGCTTTCTTTCATTCATAAAATATGTATTGAGCACCTACTGTGTGCCAGCTCCTTTTTCTAGGCATTGGGGATACAGGTGTGAGCAAAACAGACAAAAAAATCCTGCCCTCACGGAATGACATCCTGGGCGGGAGACAGACAAGAGAAATATGTAGCATATACAGTATGTTAGATAGTGTTAAGTGCAAAGGAGAAAGTTAAAGAAGGAAAGAAAGCCAGAAAGTGTTGGGGAGTGATCAGCAGGGGTCTCGCTAAGAACGTGACATTTGAGTACACTTTGGAGGGAAGACCATTCCACGCAGAGGAAGCAGCCAATGCCAAGGCCCTGAGCTGGGAGTTGCTTATTCAAGGCACAGCAAAGAGGGACCCCCTCAGCCCTCTCCACCAGGCCTCTTGGGCACTTTGCCCTGCACTGTGGGCAGGAGGCCAGACTGCCTGGGGCTGCGGTGCTTGCTGGCTCCGGGGTGGCGGGGCCTGGGTCCAGCCCGGCCAGTTCACTTAGGCCAAGGGCCTGCCCCTCCTTGCCTCCGTGTGGCTCCAGCTGCATCTATCCATGCCCTGCTCTCATCCCTCTCTCCAACTCTGTTGCAGCCTTCTGTCTGTCTGGCTGTGTCTTTTACTGGGGGCATCTGGCCACTTCTCTTCCTGTCCCTTTTTGGGCTGTCCCTCCCCGGACCCTCTCTGTCACTTTCCTTCCCTCTGCTTTCTGTCTACTGCTCTCCTCTCTGTCTCTCTATCTCTCTCGCTGTCTCTGGCACTACCCTTGCTTCATTTCTTCCCTTGTGTTTTCCTATTTTCTCTATCTCTGGGTCTCTTTCTTTGTCTGTCTCTAGTCCAAGTCTCTGTCAATCATTCCCTCTTGAAGTCTTTGTTTTTCTTTATCTCTGGTCTTGTGCCTGTATGTGTTCCTGTTTATCTCTCTAAGCCTTTGCATACCCCCACCTCCCCGCCCCCCCCGTCAATCTATCTCTCCCTCCTGATCTCTCTTTCTCCCTAGGTGTCTCTCATTCTCTAAGTTTTTATCTCTCTCGGTATCTCTTACTCTGTAGGTCTGTTATCTCTCTCTATGGGATTGTGTCTCTCTAAGGGTATTTCTTTCTTTTCAGATATCTGTCTGTCTCTGTCCCTCTCTCTCCCATTCTCTCTCTCCCCCGCCTTCCTCTCCCTCCCTCCTCTCTCTTCCTCCCCCAGCTCTGTCCCTGGCTTTGCCCCCACTGATGTTTCTTTGCCTTTACTCCCATCCCTACCTTACTCTCTCCTCTTCCTCGCTCGTACGTATGCCCCAGGTTCCTAGCCCTGCCAAGCCAGACGCCCTCACAGCCCTACTGCCAGCGCCCCCAGACACAGGCTTCCCCCAATTCCTATCTCCCCACCCCCAGGAGCCAAGAAAACCAACTACGGGCCCAGCAATGGATGCAGAAGCTACACGACCAACTTGGGCTGCAGCACTTCCTCCGAGACTGCCACGAGGTAGGAACTCCACCTGTGCTGGGGCACAGGGACTTCTTTCCTAGGCAGGGAAGTGCTCCAGGACTGAGGCGCAGTGGGGGAGGGGACGCCCCGTCTAAGTCGGTCGCGGAGCGAGGTTCACCTCACGCCGCCAGGAGGCGTGCGGATCCTGGCCTCAGTGCGCATGCTCCTCAAGTCTCCTCCACCAACGCGCTGGGGAAGGAGGGAGGGGCCTTGGGTGCCCCTGGCAACGGCGCGCGTCCGCGCCCACAGGTCCCGCGGGGACGCGCGCTGATCTCACCTTTCCCCGCCGGAGGTTCGTGAGAAGCTCTCTGCTGGGGAGAGAGGGACGGGAGACAGGAGAGGGGTGGGGGGAGCCGTGGGTGGACCAGAAGCCCAGAGCGCAGCTTCGGTCAGAGACAGTCCCCGGCCAAGCCTTCGCCCCTTTAACAGTGTCCAGGAATCAAGCTCTGCCCCTTTAGACATGAACTACACAGCCGTTAGGATCAACCCAAATCAGAGGTGGTCCAGGTCCCCTTCTCCATTAGAGACAGCCCAGGAGATACGCTGCCTTTCTCTCCTTACCCTGCATTCCATAGAAACTATTCTGGACCCTGACCACATAAGAGATGGCCCCATGAGAGATGGCCCAGTAAACATTTTCCTACTCCCAAACAGAGATGGTCCTGGTCTCATCTATCTACCTGACTCAGGATAATTAGTACCCCCTCCGCGATGATACATCTTAAGTTTCCCCCAACCAAAGATGGTTCAGGAACCAGGTCCGAATCTCCCCAATTAAAGATGATTTGATTCCCCCCATGGTGAACCCCCATGTTCTCCCCACACATGAAATGGATAAGGGCTTCCATGTTCCCCCTCCCAACTCAAGTCCATTAGAGATGGGTCTGGGACTCGAGCCCACTAGAGATGAGTTCAAGAACCCCCTGTCCCCCTTCTTCCCACTGGAGATTATTCTGGACTGAAGTCTTATAAGAGATATTTCCGGCTCCCTCCCATAGTTTTTACCCCTGTATAGCTGAGGTAGCCAGGAATCTGAGCCCTTTCCCACCCCACCTCACCCCTTCACATAGCTGAGGTAGCCCAGGCCCCAGCCTACCCCCTCTCCCCCCGCGCCGTTTGATTTGGCCCAGGAGCCCCTTCCCCCTCTCGTTAGATTGTTCTGGACCAAGCAGCAATCATCTGAGATGGCGCAGGAACACCCCCTCCCCATGCTTTAGGGAGGGTGATGATTTCTCCTCTACGCGCATCTGGGGCCCGGCAGAGAGGCGGGCACGTAGGCAGGCAGGGGGCGCGCGCGGGCGGGCGCGCTGCCGCTGCGCGGTGGCGGGGGAGGGGGCGCGCGTCCGCCGGAGACTCAGCCGTCACCACCGCTGCTGCCGCCGTCGCGGTAGAGGGGCAAGAGCCCGCCCGCCCGCCCGCTGCAGGGACCGCCCGCCAACGCCTCCGCCACTTTCAGGTCTCGGGGGCGCCCAGGGGAGGGGGCTGACGCGCACCCCCGCCGAGGCGGGCGGCGGAGGGGGCTTGGGCGCGTGCTCGCCCGCCCGCCGCGGGAGGGAGGGGCGCCGGCGGCGCGGGGGCGGGTCGGTAAGGCGCAGGGACCCCAGCCCTGGGGAGGGGCCCAGATGCCGGGAGCTGTCCGCGGTGCTGCTGCGGGCCGGACTGAGGGGCCGGGTCCCAAGGGAGAGTAGCGGAAAGGGAGGACTTCTAAGGCTACTCCTGGGGTAATGTGGATTTGCCCTGGGGGTTAAGGGGGTCCCAGCCTCTCTAGGGGCCTCTCCTCTGGCTAATGGGGCATCTGAGATTTGCCCTGGGGTTGGGGGACTCTCAACCTTTGGAGAGATTCTTCCCTGGTTCTTGCAGAATCTGTGTTAGCCTTAGATGATGGGGGCGAATCACTTTTGCGGGGGTCTGCCTTGGGCGATGAGGGTCTTGGACTCGCTCTGGGTCTGGAGGGCTCTGACATTTGGGAGCTTTTTTCCTGGGTTGTTGGGGACTCTGGCTTTGCCCTCAGTGATGGGGGTCAATCACTTTTGGGGGGCTTTACCTTGATGACAGAGTACCTCTCCTTCAGGGGCTTTGCCTTCCCTATGAGCTGTGGCTGCCATTGGCAAACTCTTCCCTGCTTGTCGGGAATCTGATAGCATTGGGGGATTCAGCATTTGACTTGGCTCGTGCGTGTGTCTGTGTATGTATGAGGGAGTATGACGCTGTCCTGGACCCCTGGGGAGCACATGCTCAGGGGACATGGAGTGGGGTTTGGCCGACTGGGAATTTGTCCTTGGCTATGACTGTAAGCCAGAGGCCGTGGTTTTTTGTTGTTTTTTTTTTCCCAAGAGGGAGGAGGAGGATCTTGTGACTGAGGGGGGAGGAGAAAGGGGAGGAGCAAACTGCCCAGGTGCCAGGTTTGGTCATTAGTGGGGAGGTTCCTGCTTGAGGGACAAGTCTCATTGGGAGGGAGGGGTGGCTCAGAAAGCAGCCCCGTGACTGGGCCTGCTGAGGGTAGTGAGAGGGGCCCACTCCTGTTGCTTGCATTTGGGATGACTGGTTTTGTTGGTGAGTGGGGGCGCTGGAAATGGCTTTAGTTTGGGGGGGGTGGCTGCGGAGGTTCCGTCTGGTCCACGCTGGAGAGTGTGATGCTAGATTTGCAGCATCTCATTTGGGGTAGACTCATCTGGGGAGCCAGAAGGTAGCCCTGATGCTTGCATTTGGGGGGTTGGCTTTGGCTGGGGGCCAGAATGCATCATGGTTTTGGTGAACTGTGGTCTTGGGCTGGATCCTCAAGGTTGGATTTGGGGAGTCCTGTGGGCTCATCAAGGAGGCTGGATCTGGGTTGCAGGGGAGGGGTCTACCCCACACTGGAGGGATGGTTTGGAGGGAACTAGACTTGGCACTAGTTGGGAGGTTTTTTAGGGGTTCATCTGGCCATACTGGGGGTCTGGGACTAGATATGGGGGCTTCACCTGATACTTTTGGGAAGGGGTTGGAGATCTTGAATTGGTCCTTATTGGAGGTGGCTGAGACTGAATTGAAGGGTCTAAGTATTGCTGGGGGTGAGTGGTGCAAGACTGAATTGAAAGTGAGCTAAATTAGGTTGGAGGGCTTGTTTTGGAGGGCTGATTTGGCTATGGGTGGGAAGGCTGGCCTAGGAACCCTACCTTGGGGCTTAGGGCTTATGAGGAGTTGAGAGGGGCTGACCTGAGGACAGAGGGCTAAGAGATGATGCATTCTGGGGACCCTTTCATCCATCCCCTACTCCCTAGGAAAGGGCTTAAGCTGCACACCCCTGCCATAAAGGCCTCACTTGCACAGCTTTTTCCATCCCACCCTTCTCTCCCTCCCCAGTCCTAGAAGCCTAGGCCCTGAACCTGGGACATTGTGGAGGGGATGGGGGGCGGGCTATGGCAGGTTGTGGGAATTGGCTGAGCCCCTCCCCCATCCTGCACAGCTGGATGGCTGGATCCATGAGAAGATGCTGATGGCGCGAGACAGCACGCGGGAAGACGGCCACAAGCTGCATAAGAGATGGCTCCGGCATCAGGCGTTCATGGCAGAGCTGGCTCAGAATAAGGAGTGGCTGGAGAAGATTGAGAGGGTGAGTATGCAGAAGGACCTGCTGCCCATGCCAGGTGCCAGGGGCCTCCAGGGAACCCATGTTTCACCTCCTTCACCCTCCACTGCCAGCCTGCTCCTCTCATACCCCTGAACTGGTTCAGATAATTTCCACATCTGCTCCTAGTTTTGTGGCCTTGAGTAATTAATGTAACCTCTTTGAGCCTCAGTTTGCCTGTCTATAAAATGGCCAACATCTCTTCTGAATGGTTGTTAAATATTTCACCCCTTCTTATAATCTCCCCCACCAGGCTTCCTTCCACACCATTTGGAGCATTTAAAATAGAAAGTCAGGTAGTCAGGTTGGGGCAGGCCTGGGAAGCTGGGGTTAAAGTGAACAGTGGGTTCCTACACCCTTGGGTTCTCATTCAGTCTATGCCTGTTACCAGCTCTGGGGCCTTGGGAGAATTGTATTAACTTCTTTGAGCCTCAGTTTGCTCCGCTTTACTTTTTAAATTTTAAATTTTTTATTAAAGTATAGTTGATTTACAACGTTGTGTTAGTTTCTGGTGTACAGCAAAGTGATTCAGTTATATATATGTGTATACATATATACATACATATACATGTATATATATTATTTTTCATATGGTTTATTACAAGATTTTAAATATAGTTTGCTGTGCTATACAATTGGACCTTGTTGTTTATGCTCTGCTTTAAAATTAGGAAATAATAAATATAGGCTCTTGAGTATATAAAGTGCTTATTAACACAAGGCCAGGCACCTAGGAGCTGTAATTGCTATGGTATTGTTATTTTTAATATGTAATATGATATATGTGGCTCTAGGCCAACATATATTGGAGCTTGACTTCAGCTTGGAGGGACCCAGGCAGATTTTTGCTCTAAGCATCAACCCCCAAAACTGCCCCTAGACCTGCTGCCCTGGATCCCCCCACTCTTTTCACTCAAACAGAGGCACCCAGGTGGGTCTTAAACCCTTAAATGGCCACCGATGCCCCATAATGGTGGCACGTGGCAAAGCCACTCTCCTTGACTTTGAGTTTAATGGAGGTTTGTTCTCTCTGCCTCTCTCTCTCTCTGTCTCTTTCTTCCATCTCTGTCTCTCGCTCCCCTTCTCTGTCTTATGGTCCTCTTCCCATGTTTCTAACTTTGTGCACGTCTCTGTATCCATCACTCTATGGCTATCTGTCTCTCTCTGTCTCCTTCTCATGCCTCTGTGTTGTCTGTCTCCCTCTCCACACCTCTGTCTGTCTGTCTCTCCTCGTCTCTCTTCCCATGCTTGGTGCTTTCTCTCCAACCACCCTTCATGTCTCTGTCTCTCTGTGTGTCTCCAACTCCTTGATTCTATCTCTCTCTCCACATCTCTCCCTATGTTCTGCTGCCCCCATATTTCTCTGTCCCTCCCCACCATCCACTCCCTCCCTCTCATTTCCTGTCTCCCGTCGTCTGGGGCAGGAGGGCCAGCAACTGATGCAGGAGAAACCAGAGCTGGCAGCCTCGGTGCGGAAGAAGCTGGGTGAGATCCGGCAGTGCTGGGCGGAGCTGGAGAGCACCACCCAGGCCAAGGCGAGGCAGCTCTTTGAGGCCAGCAAGGCCGACCAGCTGGTGCAGAGCTTCGCTGAGCTGGACAAGAAGCTCCTTCACATGGAAAGCCAGCTGCAAGATGTGGACCCTGGTGGGGACCTGGCCACTGTCAACAGCCAGCTCAAGAAGCTGCAGGTACGGCCTGGCTGACACAGACGGGGGCTTTCTAAACACAGTGGGGCCAGAGTCAGGGTCAGATCCCACTTGAGATATTTCAGACAGAAGGGATTTAAGATAAGGGTTTATTTCAAATGTGTTAGAAGAGCTGGAAACAGAAAGGGAATACTGAGGCAGTCCAGCTAGTAGCCACTGTTGGAAGCACCCACCACCCCTAGGGCATGGGGTACAAAGGGGGAGGAGAGATTTAGAGCCAAAAAGCAGTAGGTAGATAACAAGCACACTGCGGGTTTTCCAGGACCCTGACACCTGTTTCCTGGATGGAGAAACCAAGGCCCAGAGGTGGGGGGCTGGCTTTGCACAGCATAATAACAGCATTCATGGGACTTCCCTGGCGGTCCGATGGTTAAAACTTCACGCTCCCAGTGCAGGGGGCACGGGTTCAATCCCTGGTGGGGGAACTAAGATCCCCATGCCACTCGGGCAGCCAAAATAAATAAATGAATAAAATAACGGCATTCATGGAGTGCTTCCCCCACCAGCCTCTGTGCCGAGCTCTCACTGACTCCTCCCAGCAACCCTAAGAGATTGGTACTGTTATTATCCCCCATTTGACCAACGGGGAAACTGAGGCACGGAAGGTAGACCGCCTGGCCCAAGGACACACAGCTAGCCAGTGTCTCCAGACGCAGTGTCTGCTTTATCTCTGCTCCTAGGCTGGCAGCCTGTGGTGCTCGGTATCTTAACTGTTTGATGCGCTGACTGGAGGTGCCAATGTAGGAGTTGCATCTCACCTCCCAAGGTGTGACAGCTTCTGCCTTTACATCCCAGGAACAATGCCTGAGGCTCTGGGAGGTGAACTAATGGCCCAGGGTAGCCAGTGGCAGTGCTTGGATTCAAATCCAGGTCCCTCAACTCTTCACCACTCCTGCATAGTTATGCTTCCAAAGTGCTTGACATAGTGTCTGGCAAAGAAAAAAAAAAGTCGACTGATAATAAAAGCACATGACACTAATTAGTATTTATTCAGTTATCTATGCAGCAGATCTTTACTGAGCACCTATGTCAACACGCTAGGCGCTTTTCTGGAATACAGCAGTAAGCAAAACTGACAAAAACTTACGGCCCCCGTGGGGCTCATATTCTGGTGAGGGAGAGGGGCAAAGAAGCAAAGAGCAACAGATCTGAATAGAATGTCAGGGACATCATTGCTTTCTGTACCCCAGCGGTTCTCAACTGCCTTGTCTCCAGGATCCCTTTACCTCTTACAAATCACTGAGATCCCAGAGAGCTTGTTTGCGTGTTTAATATTTACTATATTAAAAAATGAAAACTGAGACACATTTAAACGATTGATTTGTTTTAAAACAACAACAATAAGTCAATCACATATGAACCCCAAAGCATTATTTTATGAAGAATAACTGTATTTTCCAAAACAACAAAAAAACGTAGGCAGAAGATTGGCATCGTTTTCAATGTTGCAGCTCCCTTTCATGCCTGGCTTAAAAGAGCACTGGAGGAGGCTTCCCTGGTGGTGCAGTGGTTGAGAGTCCGCCTGCCAATGCAGGGGACATGGGTTCATGCCCTGGTCCGGGAGGATCCCACATGCCGTGGAGCGGCTGGGCCCGTGAGCCATGGCCGCTGAGCCTGCGCGTCCGGAGCCTGTGCTCCGCAGCGGGAGAGGCCACAACACTGAGAGGCCCGCGTACAGCAAAAAAAAAAAAAAAAAAAGAGCACTGGAGGGAATTCCCTGACGGTCCAGTGGTTAGCACAGGTTCAATCCCTGGTCGGGGAACTAAGATCCTGCATGCCACCCGGTGTGGCCAAAAAAAAAAAGAGCGCTGGCTTCTCACCTCTGCTTCTGTATTCAGTGTGTCTTGCAATAGCACTGGTCATACGGTCCCTGCAAAACCCTGCTGTGCACCTGGAAGAGAATGAGAGGGATGAAGGCAAATCAGCAGCTTAGTATTTTTTTTAAACAATGTTGTAACCTTGCAGACGCCTTGAAAAGATCTTGGGAATCCCCAGGAGTACCCGGACCACACTTTGAGAGCCGCTGATCTGTGTTCTGTGCCAGCCACTGCTAACCTGTCCCTCCTCCCCAGCAGCCCTACGAGGGAAGTGCTGTGGTTTATCCTCACTGGACATGTGAGGAAACCACAACACAGAAAGAGTCCTGGCTCTCCCAACGCCACACAGCCGCCAAGTGGCCATTCAGGACCACATTTAGTTCCCATCCACCCTCCTCCCTCAATACTCCCAGACCATAGTGGGGAACATGACCCTCTCACTGGCCTCTGAAAAATCCATCAGTGCCTGAGGTCCACACTGCGTTAGTTGCACAGGCAGTGGTCACGCAGGGATGACCCGGCCCCAGGTCTGCTCTGAGGGATCACCTGGAACATTGGCAGAAACAAGTGGTGGCCTGGATGGTCAGACAGAGGAGGGAACAAGGAGTAGTAGCAGCCAGGGGCCAAGCGGTGAAGGCCCTAAGGGGTGGCAGACAGACCTGGGTTCAAATTCCAGCCAGGGCACAAGTGTAGTCCCTCTCTGAACCTCTGTCGTCTCATCTTAAGTAGGACCGCCTCAGCGCGGGCATCCCAGGGCCAGGTGAAGGTGTGCACTGGGATGTGGTGAGTTCCCAGCAAATGGGGATCTGTGACTGTCAGGGTCCCAACAGGAAACAGAAGGCATGCTCCACTGAGGACGATTTGAAGAGGGCCTATCGAGAGTCTTGACAAAGGTGTGAGCAGGGAATGGGGAAGCCTTGGGGCCAGTAGGAGGGAGCTTCACTTCCGGGCAGGAGTGAGGGGGGTGGGGGAGGACAGGGGTGCAGAGTCGCCTGGAAGGAGCGGGCACCCTTAGGCAAGAATGGCCGCTGCTGCAGGGAGGAGCCGGGAAATGATAGGTCCCCTCCGCTTAGTTCACAGGACTTACTTCATGGGTGCAGTCCCACGGGACCCCACACTCAGTTTTATGCTCTGCTGTCTTGTTTTGAAATTCTTTTGGCCGTGCCGCGGAGCATGCAGGATCTTAGTTCCCCGACCAGGGATAGAACCCGTGCCCCCTGCAGTGGAAGCGTGGATTCTTAACCACTGGACCGCCAGGGAAGTCCCTGTCCTGTTTTGAAATTCTTAACATTTGAATCAAGGGACCTGCATTTTCATTTTGCACTGGGCCCTGCAAATTATGTAGCCAATCCTGAGCCCAGCCCACCTGGAAGCCAGAAGGCAGGGGAGCCAGTTGCTGTGGTCCATACAGGTCAGCCCACCCCACTCCGCCCCCGCCGACCCCGGGGCACAGAGCAGGATGGAGAAGCTTAGACTGTGGGTCAGGAGGGGCAAATGGAGACCTCCAGCACAGCAGCAACTATTACTAGGATTATTCATTGTCTTACGATGATTACTAACTCTTCCTCAGCAGTTTATTGCAGTGAATAAAAGCACAGACTCGGGACTCAGCAGGTGTGGGTTTGAATCAGCGCACTGCCACTTACGAGGTGTGTGATGTTAGGCATGTGGCTTTGCCTCTGGTCTGAGCCTCAGGCGCCGCCTCTGTGCAAAGGGAAGGACCCTAATGCTAAGCCATTTGGTGACAGCGGGACTCTGGGTGGCAGTACATGCCAAGGTCAAGGCCATGGATGCTGGAGCCTGGCTGCCTGGGGTCAAGCCCAGCTCTGTGACTTACCAACTGGCTAACTTGGAATTATTTCTCTTTCTGTGCGTCAGTTTCTTCTTCAGTCAAATGGACATAATAACAGTAGTGATTTAATACGAATGTTGTAAAGATTATAAGATGTACTGCATGATGTAGTTTCAGAATTGCTGACCCAGCAAATCTAACTAAGAGACAATTCTTGCTTACAGGTTTTAAATTTTTAATTGTCTTCCACCAGAGGGCACATCGTCACTATACTGTGTTCAAAAGTTGGGTTATTTCTCTGCCTTCCATAGATTATGTTATTTATGTGAAATAGTTGTTTCATTTGTTTCTGATTATATTCCAGTTTGGCACTTCCCCCCATCCATGTAGCTTTTAAAAAATGTATTTGGTGGGGCTGGGGGAGGTGCTATATGAGACGTTAATATAGCGCCGAGAGTTAGAGCTGTCAGTTTATAGTTCACCTGGTTGTGACAGATTGCTCGCCTGAGTCCTGATGCCATTTCATGCCCTCGCCCCAGCAGCAAATGAGAGCTCCTGTTTCTACCCATGCTTGCCAACACTTGGTGTTGGCAGACTTTTTAGATTTTTTTCCCAGTCTGGTGAATAGGCAGCATATCTCACTGTGGTCTTTGCATTTGCATTCTGGGGGGAACTGGTGACCTTGAGCATCCTTGTCTCCCTTTTTGGCCATTTAGGTTTCAGAGGGAAGGTTTGGGGCCTCCTGCCCTAGACAAGTGCAGAGCCGGCTCTTCCCTCCACATGGAGGGGGTTAGGCCCACCAAGCCCTGGGGACCAGGAGGTGAGGTCCCCATTGTTTAAGGGAGACACTGAGGCCCGGGGCGGATGAGAGCCTGGTTGTGGCGGGGGGGGGGGGGGTCACGCAGCGATGGGTAGGCCCAGCACAGGACTCCTGGCCCCTTTCCCCAGCAGAGGGAGCCCGAGGTGGGGAGTGACTCGGTGGGCCAAGGCCCCCATATGGAGTCCAGCTGGGCCTCAGGAGCTGCCACTGGGGAGAGGAGTGGCCTCCCAAGGCCTTGCTGTCCCCTGGGGCCCGCCTGAGATCCCAGACACTGGGCATATGCAGGAGGGAAGGGGTCGGTCCAGCCGGGCGCATCTCCTGGCTGCTCTACCCCTCAGGGCACCAGGGCCAGGCTGGGCTGGGGGCGGTGCTGGCTTGGTGTCCGAGGGGGTGTGGCTGTGAGAGTGATCTCTTCCCCCTCTGCCTCACTCTGGGCCTGTCTCCCAGTCCTGCTCCCCCAGTTCCTCTGTGTCTCTGTTTCTCTTAGTTTTTTTCTCTCTTTCTCACCTGTCTGTCTCTGTCTCTTTATCTCTCTCTGTCTTACTCTCTCACTCTCTTCTCTCCGTCTCTTTTCATTTCAGTTCTCCATCTCTGCCCCTCTCCCTTGATCTCTCCTCATCCCTGTGTCCTCCTCGTGTCCTTCCCCTTGTCCCCCACCCCAGCTGCTGCAGCAGCCTTCCTGGAGCCCCGCCTCCCAGGTCTAGGCCATGTGACCCAGAGTCCTCCTTCAGGGCCTCCTCCAACTGTCCTTCCTGGCTGAGGGGCCAGATGGTAGAGTCCCAAACCCCTGCTTTCCCAGTCCCAGGGGTCTGACCAGCTGGCCTGGCTCAGCCATGGGCTCTTGCTTGGGGAGGGAAGTGGGGAGCTGGTCTCCTGCCATCTAAGGGGGACCAGTCAGGGGAAGATGCACTTGGAGTCTTTGCAGCTGCTGAGCTGCGTCCGTAAAGACTACCTCCCACCCTAAGCCAGGCTCTTTTCTCTGGCCGAGAAAACACCCTCTTCGCCCCTTTTCATTCTTTGCCCCACATTTCTTCATCTGGCTCATCATGGCCCAGAGTCAGGAGCTACACAGTCCAGGGTTTGAACCCTCGTTCTCCTACTGTGTGACTGAGGACAAGTGACCCCACCTTTCTGAGCCACATCATCCCCAATTACAGAGAAGCAGAGTGACTGAGGGCCACTAGGGTTTCGTGGTCACATGGTCCTGGGTTCAAATTCTGGTTCTGGCAGTTTTTACTCTGGACCAGGCATTGATCGTCTCTGAGCCTCAGTCTCCCCAGCTGGAATACGGGAAGACAGCAGGTGGATCCGAGTAGGAATCAGGTTGATGTGGGGGTCAGGGCTTGTGTGTCACCATGTGGCAGAGCGCCTGAAGCTCTTTTGGAAGTAGGCTCTTCTGTCTTTTGTTTGTTTGTTTTGGTTTTTACCTTTAACGTCTTTTTTCATCTTTTTTTTTTTTTTTTTTTTTTTGGCTGTGCTGCACGGCTTGTGGGATGTTAGTTCCCCGACTGGGGATTGAACCCAGGGCCTCAGCAGTGAGAGCACGGAGTTCTAACACTGGACCACCAGGGAATTCCCAAAATACACACTCTTAAAGTACAATTCAGTGATTTTTAGTGTATTTACAAAGTCAAGTGACTCTCACCACTATCTAATTCCAGAACATTTGCATCACCCCAAAGAGAAACCCTGCACCCATTAGTTCCCTCTACTAGTCTACTTTCTCTCTCTGCAGATTTGCCTATTTTGGTCATTTCATATAAATGGAATCGTACAATATATTGTCCTTTGTGTCTGGCTTCTTTCGCGTAATGTTTTCAAGAATCATCCGTGTTGTTTCTTTGGTTTTAACGTTTAAAGCTAGTTTACTTTTCTTTTTAATGTTAACCTTTAATACCAAGAGACGCAGAAGAGCGTGGTGACCAATCCAACAAACAAAATCAACACACATTCATGGAGACTTACTCTGTGCCAGGCGTGGAGCCAGGAGCTGGGCTCCAGTTGTGAACAATACAAACATCCGCATCTTCCCTGACCTCATATGCTGTTGTGAGGATTAAACTAATTCATTCTTGTCAAGTGCTTAGAGCAGTCAGGGTGTGTTACCCGTTATTGCTGTTATGGCAAGAAGTTCAAACAGAAGGGTGTGATGTGAAAAGTGAAGTCTTCCTTCCTCCTCCACATGCAAGTCCCACTCCGCAGGGGTGTAACTGCTCTCAACTGTTTCTTCTCTATCCTTCTAGAAATATTCTATGCATACCCACACACATACACACGACATACAGACTATAGCGAAGCTTGCCTTTTCACTTGACAAAACACCCGAGGCATCCTTCCTTGTCACAAAATCTAGGATATAGTCTGTCCTTTTAAACGGTTGCATGGTATTCCAGGGGTAGTTTGACAATGTCATTCACCAGCCTTTGAGAAACCTTCGGGCTGTTTTCAATCTTCCGCTCGTATAAATAATGCCACAACAGACATCCCTGTCCATATGTATTTGAGCCTACGTGCAAATATTTCTGTAGATAATAATCAAAGTAAAATTGTGGGACCAAAAGGTGTATGCATTAAACTTTTTGATAAATATTGCCAAGTGTTCTCCTGAAACGGCAGTGGACACACCTGCAGTGTGAGAGCCATCCATCTCCCCACATGGCTGACATCATTAGGTATTAGCAAGCTTTTTCATCTCTGCTAATCTGAGAAGTGAAAGATACTATTTCGTAGTTATTTGAATTTGCATTTTCCTAAATATTGAAGGAGGCTGAACATCTTTTCATGTGTTTAAGGACCACTGTACTTCTGTATCCTTAGCCCATGTTTGCAGGAAAGGATACACATTAAATGGGTGTTCAAAATACGTGGCATTTTTGTAGAAGTAGAAAAGTGGCAGCCCCTGGAATTATTCCATCTCGGGTCACACGGCCACTTGCTGGAGAGGTGGTAGAGGAGTTTTCATTTCATAGGCAAGTGGAACTTATAACCTTCATATTTCAGACTATATTTGAAAGTTTCCTGAATTCTAATGCATTTTTATTTTCCTACACATCACTACAATGTTTCTCTTAGCGAAAACGTTTTGGGGATGACTATTTCATTTTTCTTTGATTTCTGCCACTTATAATTGTGCCTTTAAATTTTTTTCCATTGTACATGGTTTTGACTTGTTATAAGGTTTGATTTTTACCCATTTTTATGACTCCTACAGATTGTGAACTGTATCAGCTGGGATTCTTTGGGGTGCAGTTCATAGGACTTAGGCTAAAAGGGGACAGTGTTGGCTCACATAGCTGGAAGATCCAGGGGGCATGAGCTTGGGGCACGGCTGGATCGGTTCCTCAAATACGTCCTCAGGAATCTCTCTGTCTTTGTTTCTGCACCCTGCTTTTCTCTGTGTTGGCACCGTCACTGGGGAGCCTGTTCCCTCTTGGTGGCAAAATTGTCTCCAGTATCCCAGGTCTGTGTTCTTCTACCTTTAGGAATACGATGAGAAGGAGGCCACCCCTTTTGAGCTCACACACCTTTCCAGCAAAAGTGGGAAGAGTTTTCATTGGCTGATCTTAGGTTACATGCCATCTCTTACCCAATCCTTGTGGCCAGGGTGATTCAGTGTTCTCATTGACCAGGCCTGAGTCACATGGCCATTCTTGGACCGCTTGGTTTCATCAGCCCCTTAGGAAGCAGGAATAGTTTTCATTGGCCCAGCTTAGGTAATATGACCATCCCTGACCCAGTGTTCTGATTGGCCAGGTTTAGATCATGTGGCCACCTTGGCCCTCTAGGTTTTATTAGTTCCTCAAGAAGTTCAGGACCTGAGAGTGGATTTTCAGGTGCTGCAAAGGAAGGGATGGATGTTAGACAGGCAAAACCAACCCCTCTGCACTACAGAACCTTCCAACAAAAGTCTTGATTTGGTTCTTAAGTTTCCAGCTTTGGGTTTCAGTCTTTTGCTGTAATCTGTTACCACTTAATTTCATTATTTTGTTTTCTTTTCTAGATTTCCCCCATCTGTTTAGAATCACACAATACGTAAAATTTGGGGGCGGGGGGAAGATCCTACTAACCTAGATATCTTCGGTAAAACATAAAGTCTCACTTCAACATGCCTCCGGATCCCACACTCCAAAGGGGACTTCAACTATTACTTGGTGTGCATCCTTCTAGATCTCTTTCTATGTGTTAATAGATGTACCTATATGGATTACCAATGGTTTTATTTTCTTTGGATTTCATGCTTAACTTAAATTCTTGAATAAATAAATATCATGGTTCAGACATCAAAAACTATATAAAAAATCCTATGTGAAAAGTCTCTCCTTCATCCCTGTCCCCATTCACTAAATTCTCGTCCCCCCAATAGGTACCATCTGTTATTAATTTCTTGTTTATTCCAGGGAATTTTTATGCATGTGTAATCCACTACAAATATCTATTCATAAGTATGTTCTAAATTTTTTTCCCTCTTAACAGTAAATCTTGGGTATTATTCAATACTGATGTGGATTTGTTTAACCATTTCACTCTTGATGAGCATCGAGGTTGTTTCCATTTTTTTTCCCCATTATAAGCTCTGCCATGTTGAGGTCTTTGGACAAACATCTCTGCTATGATGAACATCCTCAGACAAACATCTTTGTGCATATGTGCCAGTGTTTCTTTTTTTTATTAATTTAGGTTTTTTATTATTATTAATTTTATTTATTTTATTTTTGGCTGCGTAGGGTCTTTGTTGCTGTGCATGGGCTTCCTCTAGTTGCAGCAAGTGGGGACTACTCTTCATTGCGGTGCGCAGGCTTCTCATTGCGGTGGCTTCTCGTTGTGGAGCATGGGCTCTAGGCGCGGGCTTCAGTAGTTGTGGCATGCGGGCTCAGTCGTTGTGGCTCGTGGGCTCCAGAGCGCAGGCTCAGTAGTTGTGGCGCACAGGCTTAGTTGCTCCACAGCATGTGGGATCTTCCCGGACCAGGGCTCGAACCCATGTCCCCTGCATTGGCAGGCAGATTCTTAACCGCTGCGCCACCTGGGAAGTCTCTGTGCCAGTGTTTCTTTAAATACATTCCTAGAAGTGCAAGTGCCTGTGCCGGATCAAAGCATTTTGACACATATTGCATTTTGATAGGACCTGCCAAACTGCCTTCCAAAAAGGCTCTACTAATTTACACCACCACTGACAGTGGCTGAGTGTGCCCATCTCCCTGTATCTTTGCCAACACTAGATATTATTGATCTTTTCAATGTTTGCCAATCTGTTGAATAGAAAAGGATACCTTGGTTTAATCTGTATTATCCTGCTGATTAGTGAGACTGGGAATCTTTTCGTGCGCTTAATTTTTCTTCTTTACGTTGCCTGTTCACATCTAATGCCCATTTCTCTTTGGGGCAACCTCTCTTTGCTGATGTCATTCATTTGTGCATTGAACAAACCGCAATTGAAGGCCTATTACATGCTGGACACTGTTCTAGGCACTTGGGAATACAGAGGTGAATTGACACTAACATTCCAGAAGCAGGAGACCAATAAAAAAAAGGCCTCACAAGTAAAGACAGTTATCCGATGATGGTTAAGTGCTGCGGAGACAAAGGAAGCAGGATAAAAGGGAATTCTTTTACTGTTAAAGAAACTAGTGCCTTGCTCTAACACATATTATTTTTCCAGCTTGTCATTTGCCTTTAACTAAATCTAGAAATTTTGGTTGTTGCAAAAGTATTTTTTTAAAAACAAAAGTATTTTTTGTGGCCAAATTTATAAATCTTTCCCTTTACGGTTTATGTGCCTGGAAAGATTGTCTCCATCCCAAGGTTATAAAAGCATTTGCCCCGGTTTTCTTAGTATGCCTTATGGATTTACTTATTCCACTTAAGTCTTTAATCCATCTGGAATTATTTTCAGCATAAAGAGTGAGGAAGGGATCCAGCTAAATTGGTCAGCGACTTGGCCCCTGACCATTCATTGAATAACCCATCCTTTCCTCAGAGGTTGGCAATGGCATCCATAAACTGTATGAATTCTCCTGTGTATTTGGGTCTGCTTTTCCACTTTCTGTCTATCCCTGTGGCACATCAACCATTATAGCTTTGTATTTATTTTTGATATTTGGAAAGGTTGACTCTTTGGACAAATTACCTAACTTTTCTGGGCCTCAGTTTCCTCCTCTGTAACATAGGGATACCACCAACCTCAAAGGGTTTTTCTGAGAACTAATGAACTAATGGGCCACTTTAGTCCAGGGGGTCAGGAAAGACTCTTTGAAAAGGTAACAGCTGAGCTGAAATCTGATTGACTGGGAAGAGCATGCCTGGCAGAGGGAATAGTTACGGCAGAGGCCTTGAGACAGGAACTAGCTTAGTGGGTTGCAGGATCAGAGAGGAGGGCAGCGCTTCTGGAAGGAATTGGGCCAGGGGAGAGTGGAATAGTGGGCCTCGATCAGGGGTTTGGCTGCTACCATAAAGGTACTGGAGAGCCACAGCGGGATCAGGAGGGAGGGTGGGGCCTGCTGACCCTACCCTTGTCCCTACAGTCGATGGAGTCTCAAGTGGAGGAGTGGTACCGCGAGGTGGGAGAGTTGCAGGCGCAGACGGCGGCGCTGCCGCTGGAGCCGGCGAGCAAGGAACTGGTGGGCGAGCGGCAGAACGCGGTGGGCGAGCGCCTGGTGCGTCTGCTCGAGCCGCTGCAGGAGCGCCGCCGCCTGCTGCTCGCCTCCAAGGAGCTGCACCAGGTGGCGCACGACGTCGAGGACGAGTTGGTGAGGATCTGCGCGGGGATCTCGGGCGGGGCCAGGATAAGAGGAGGGGTGTGCGAAGGTGGGGCGGGGCAGGAGGCCAGAGGCGGGCCAGCGGGCAGAGGGGGTGGAGACTGGGATGGGGGCGGGGCCATGGGACTTAGGAGGGTTCAAGCGTGGAGATGGCTGAGGGACCTATCCACTAATAAGCAGATAGACTCAGTCATACAGTCCTTAACTTTTTCACTTACTTATTCACTCATTCATTCACTCTTTCACATTTCATTAACACTTTCAATCACTCATTGATTTATTCATGAAGTTATTGATTTATTCATCCACTCATCCTTTATTCATTCTTTCACTCATTTATTTATTATTCACTTACTCGCTTGTCACTCATCCATTCATTTCCTCATTCAGTCATTCACTAATTTGCTCATTCACTTGATCATTCTGGGCGCAACCCTGTGCTTACATGATGCTAGGTCACAGGAGTGGCCAAGGCAGACCCTGTTCCTGCCCACAGATGAGTCCAAAGGGGAAAACAGACTTGTCCTAAGTCAGTGACAACCCAGTGTGGTTAGGAATGTGATGCGGGAAGCAGGGGGCTGTGAAAGCCGGGAGGAGGCATCTGGCCAAGTTCCAAAGTCAGGGAGAGTTTCCTGGAGGAGGGGATGTCTGAGCTGAGACGTGAAGGAAGAGTACATTTGAGGGAGCCTGCTGAGGGAATGGGAAGGGAATTCGAGGAAGCAAGACCTGCCTGTGCAAAGGCCACAGGTAAGCATGAGCCTGGCTTGAGTGCAGAGAGCAAGACAGAACATGTCCAGAGAGGAGGCTGAAGACATGAGCAGACTTCTAGGTGAGGAAGGGCCTTGGATGCCGGGGAGGCTTGGATGCTTACAGTTTAGTTGGGAGGGAGGGGTACTTGCCCTGCTCCCTGTGTCCTTCCCTTGACCTGCTCCCTGATTCCTCTCCAGGCATGGGTCCAGGAGCGGCTGCCACTGGCCATGCAGACAGAGCGAGGCAATGGTTTGCAGGCCGTCCAGCAGTACATCAAGAAGAACCAGGTGAGCAGAGCCACGGCAAGGGAGTGGGTTAGGACACATCTGGATACGAATGATAGAAAACAGCTCAAGGTGGTTAAAGCCAAAGAGAGGAATAGGCTCTTGTAATTGGGGAGACCGTGGACCGCAGATAGATGCATCAGGTGCTTCCAAGATGTCACGAATCTCTCATTTCCATATATTTTTTTCCTGTTAGCTTTGTTCTCAGGCCAGCTTTCCTCTCCTGCTGGTAAAAGAACTCCAACAGATTCAAGTTTCTATCCCACCAGTAAAACTGAAGAGAATTTTTCTCTCTCAATAATTTCAGCAGTAGTCCCAGGAATAACTCTTTGGGGCTCAACTTGAATCACATGTCCATGCTGAACTAATCATGGTGGCCAGGGATTTAGACAGCTCTGAATGGCCTGGTCTGGACTAAGGGCTCACCCTTGGAACCTGTAGGTGGGGTCAGCCTTAACTTTATCTGGGCTGAGATGGAGGCAAGGGGATTCCCCAAATGAAAATTAGGGTCCTGTGACTAGAAGTAAGGACACTGGCTACTGGGCCACGAAAAAGAAAACAACAAACCAACAAGAACCGCAGACACCTATAGGGAGAGAGGACAGAGATAATCGGAGGCTGACACCTACACCGAGCACAGTGGGGGGCTTCTGAGCCACTAAAAATCTCTGGACCTTTATTTACTTCTCTGAGACTCAATTTCCACATCTAAATAAGTAGAGACTTGGTCTAGAGCCGTGGTTCTCCAATTGCTTAGGGAACCCTTTTGCAGAGGAACCCAATTGCAGAGGAACCCTTTGATCAAAGCCACTCTTTCACCAAAGCCCAAAGTAAGACATATATAAGAGAGGTAATAATAATACAGTGATGGGACCTCCCTGGTGGTCCAGTGGTTAAGACTCTATGCTTCAAGAGGGAGGGGATATGGCAATATATGGATACATATAGCTGATTCACTTCGTTATACAGCAGAAACTAACACACCATTGTAAAGCAATTATACTCCAATAAAGATGTTAAAAAAAAAAAAAGAAACTCCCATCCTCCCAAAAAAAAGACTCTACACTTCCGCTGTAGGGGCACGCACAGGTTCAATCCCTGGTCGGGGGAACTAATATCCCGAATGCCACGCGGCATGGCCAAAAAATAATAATAATGATAACAATAATAATAATACATCGATTAAAGACTTACTATGCAGGGAATTCCCTGGCAGTGCAGTGATTAGGGCTCTGCGCTTCCACTGCGGGAGGCACAGGTTCGCTCCCTAGTGGGGAGCTAAGACCCCGCAGGCCATGCGGTGTGGCAGGAAAAAAAAAAAAAGAGTGGCTACATTATGCAAAGCCCTTACTTAGCAAAGTGTCTGGCAGGCACTTGGTGTTGGCTATTATTATTAACTCCATTTACCAGTTGGGGAACCGAGGCATAGGAGAGGTTAACTAAAGTACTCAGCAATTACAGCGCTGGTGGAGAGAACCTTCTGGGGGTGACGGAAGAATTCTGTATCCTGATCTGGGTACACAGGTGTATAGTGTGTAAAAGTGTGTCGAGCTGTACCCCTAAGATTTGTGCACTTCCCTGTATGTAAATGATACGCATGTAAATGATACCTGTGTTTGGGCCTGTGTTGCAACCATTAGGGGGGTAATCTTGCTGTCATCGGGCATCTTGTTTGAGAGCAGAGTCTCTGGATCCAGCCTCCTGTGTTCAAATCCTGTCACCCCCTTACTAGCTGCTTGTTCTCTGGCAACGTACTTCACCTCTCCGTGCCTGTCTTCCCACCTGAAACGTGGTGGTGGGGGGGGATGAGTGATCGAGGAACCGCAAAATGCTTAAGTGGTACCCGGCACGTGGTGGGCCATCTGCGGCTGTTTGTTATCCTCTCCTGGGCAGCGCCAGTCATGGAGGCGCCCTCTGAACGCTCCTCTCCGCTCCCACCCCCAGGGCCTGCGGCGGGAGATCCAGGCGCACGGGACGCGCCTGGAGGAGGTGCTGGAGCGCGCGGGCGCCCTGGCGTCGCTGCGCAGCCCCGAAGCTGAGGCCGTGCGCCGCGGCCAAGAGCAGCTGCAGAGCGCCTGGGCCGGACTGCGGGAGGCGGCTGAGCGGCGGCAGCAGGTGCTGGACGCCGCCTTCCAAGTGGAGCAGTATTACTTCGACGTGGCCGAGGTGGAGGCGTGGCTGGGTGAGCAGGAGCTGCTCATGATGAGTGAGGACAAGGGCAAGGTGCGCCCGGGCTGGGGGTGCGGGGGGGCTTGGGGGCGCTGGAGCCCGGGGCCGGCCCCTGCCGCCTCATCGCGGGCGCCGTGTGCCCCCAGGACGAACAGAGCACCCTGCAGCTGCTCAAGAAGCACCTGCAGCTGGAGCAGGGCGTGGAGAACTACGAGGAAAGCATCGCGCAGCTGTCGCGCCAGTGCCGGGCGCTGCTGGAGATGGGGCACCCGGACAGGTGGGCGGGCGGGGGATCGGGGCCACGCAGGGGCGGGGCCGGTTCTTGGGGGATGGTCCAGCAGGATCTGGAGCTTCGCTGTTGGAAATTGGGGCAAGGCCAGGATTGGACATTGGGGTGGGAGGGGTCCCTCATTGCCCCGGGCTGGTGCTTTCGGATTTTGGCAAGTGGCTGGGGGCCGGGAAGAGAGGAGCGCTGCGCAGGGATGTTTGAGGGGGTGGGGCCGGGAGCACTGGGATTTGAGTGTAGGGGAGGGGGGTGATGTCTAGGTCTGAGGGGAGAAGTAAGAGCTCAGGACAGAGAAGGGTCCTCTCCCTAGGACAGAAAATCCTGGAGCACTGTGATTGGGCATGGCCTGAGACCTCTTGGACAGCGGGTCATATGGCCTCCCTGAGTTTAAGTGCAGGGCCCACATCTAGGAGGCTGGGCCGAGGGGTGAGATCTGAGACAGAGGCACAGAGCTAGACCTCTGTCCGCCTGAGCCTGGAGACTGGGACTGGAGGTGAGGTGGGTTGGCTGGGGACCCAAGTAGGGGGTCTGGAGTCCCACTCAGGTCGCTGGAGGGGCCAGGTGTGGGACCACAGACTGGAAGGCTGGGAGGGGGTGAGAGGGGGTGATGAGCTTATCAAGCTTAGGAAAGCAGAATTGTCCCTGAGCGCTGAGATGCAAGTGCTGGGTTGGCTGCATCCAAGGCTTGCAGAACATAGTCCCTCGTGAAGGAGTCTGACGGGACTCAACCCTGCCTGAAGGGTGGCCTGCCTGAAGGGTTGCACGGCTCTGCCCTGAGCGAGGGGGTGGCAGGGGGTCAGAGCTCTGTCCTGGAAGTCTCAGGGGGCTCCATCCCTGCCCCTCCCTGTCCCCCAGCAGCGAGCAGATCAGCCGGCGGCAGTCTCAGGTGGACCGCCTGTACGTGGCACTCAAGGAGCTGGGCGAGGAACGCCGGGTGGGCCTGGAGCAGCAGTACTGGCTGTATCAGCTCAGCCGCCAGGTGGACGAGCTCGAGCACTGGATCGCAGAGAAGGAGGTGGTAGCTGGCTCACCGGAGCTCGGCCAGGACTTTGAGCACGTCACGGTGAGCAGCATTAGGAAGGAACAATGATCCAGTGGCCACTGTGTCTGCTACTAAGGTTCTCTGGGCCTCAGTTTCCCCATCCGTAATGGGAGAATGGTAATAGCACCACTTCATGGCTCTGTTGAGACACAGATGGATTAATATGACGTAAAGCCCTTAGGACAGTCCTGAGCACACACAGGGCCTGTTCTTGTCGTCTTATTTTTATTCTTGTTACTGTTATCACTACAGAATGCGTGCTCAGTAAGCGTCAGATATTGTTTGTTCTGGTTGTCATCATTAGTGTTGTTATTATTCGCACCTGACACAAGATGGTGGGTTGGAGGGGGCTGGCGTGTACAGCACCTTTGCCCACGCTGGGCCCCCCATTTCCTGGTGGCAGGTGCTGCAGGAGAAATTCTCGGAGTTCGCCAGTGAGACCGGCACGGCAGGGCGGGAGCGGCTGGCGGCAGTGAACCAGATGGTGGACGAGCTGATCGAGGGCGGCCACACGGCGGCGGCCACCATGGCTGAGTGGAAGGATGGGCTGAACGAGGCCTGGGCCGAGCTTCTGGAGCTAATGGGCACACGGGCCCAGCTGCTGGCCGCCTCTCGGGAGCTGCACAAGTTCTTCAGCGACGCCCGAGAGCTTCAAGGACAGATCGAGGAGAAGCGGAGGCGACTGCCTCGCCTGACCACCCCGCCTGAGCCGAGGCCCAGTGCCGGCTCCATGCAGCGGACCCTGCGCGCCTTTGAACATGACCTGCAGCTCCTCGTGTCCCAGGTGCGGAGCTGGCGGCCAGGAGGGACAGGTGGGAGGGCCTGGACAGTGTGACCAAGGGATGGGGGCAGCAGAGCAGGCAAAAATCAGGCTGTGGACCACATTGAAATTAGATGGTGGGATAGATAGAAAACAGACCACGGAACAGGGAGAAGTCACATGATGTGGCAGGTGGAAAACGGACTGATGGCCTGCTGCACAGACTCAGACAGTGACGGAAGAAAAGTGGTATAGCGTGGCTGATAGAAAGTAGACAGTGTTTCCAGTGGAGATGGGGCAGGGGTTCTCCCAGAAACTGTTACCCAAATCCAGATGGAGAGTCTAAAAGGAATTGGAAGGGCGTTGAGAGAAATTTGGCTGTGGGGCAGATAGAAATTAGGCAGCAGGTCTCTGATAGAAATCACATGACTTTCCTCGAAGAAATTTGGTGGGTTTGGATTTAATGAATGGAAATCAGAGCTAATAGGAATCAAGCAGTGGGTCTGATAGGAATTAAGAGGTGGATCTGAGAAATCAGATGGAAATGAAGCTGTGGGCCTAATAGGACTCAAGCAGTAGAACCAAAGGAAATTGGGTTGCAGGTCTAATGGAAGGTAGAAATTGGACAATTATTTTATATGCATCATACAGATGACTGTTAGAAATCAGGCAGAGAGACTGATAGTGATTACATGGTGGGTCTGATACAAGTATGGTGGTCCCTCCAAAAGAAATCAGGTGGTTGAGCTCATGGAGAGTGAGCAGTGGGTCTAACTCACATAGCAGAACCAATGGAAATTGGGCAGGAGACCTGATAGTAATTGGATAGCAATTCTGAAGGAAATTGGGTAGTAGGGAGTGGGTCTGAAACAATTGAGTGGAAAATATTGGACAGCATGTCTAATAGATGTCAGGGTGGAGGAAGGGTTTCCTGAAAGAAACAAGATAGAGGTGAGCCTGAAAAAAATGAGGTGGCAGACCCAATAGAAATAGAGCTCTCAGACTAAAAGAAATCAGACAGTAGACTGAAAGAAACCTGATGGTAGGTGTAAAAGAAGTCAGAATGCAGGTAAGTCAAAGAAACATCAGGCAGCAGACATGAGAGAAATACGGTAGTGGGTCTAAAAGAAGTCAGAAAGTGGGAAAGTCAAAAAGAAATCAGGCAGCGGATAGGAATGAAACCCAGTTGGAATCTCAAGGGTGCAGGCTCCTTACTTCTTTAGGCTCTGCACCCAGCCAGCAGATGGGGGAAAGAGAGGGTGGAGCCTGGACTCCGTGGAGGGCTGGTGCTCGACCTGGCATGCCCCTCAGGTACGGCAGCTCCAGGAGGGGGCAGCCCAGCTGCGGACGGTGTACGCGGGCGAGTACGCGGAGGCCATCGCCAGCCGGGAGCAGGAGGTGCTGCTGGGCTGGAAGGAGCTGCTGGCAGCCTGCGAGGACGCCCGCCTGCACGTGAGCTCCACGGCCGACGCCCTGCGATTCCACAGCCAGGCCCGTGACCTGCTCTCCTGGATGGATGGCATCGCCAGCCAGATTGGGGCAACTGACAAGCCCAGGTGCCCCTCATCACACCTCAGGCTTCTTACTTGCCTTTGGGCAGCCACCCCCAGCCCATCAGCAGTCCCCTTCCCATAAAAAAATTTCACAATAGCCAATACCTGTGTGGCACCTCTGCCTACCATGCACTGTTCTACATGCTGCTTGTGTTTTAAGACCCCTTGTCAGGCCTGGCATTGGGGCTCAGAGCACAGTGCGTCCTCCTGCCTTTGTGGAGGTGTCACAGCATGGGATGGGCTGACTCAAGATAGGGACAGGGAGGTGTACTGGAGGCTTAACCTAGTAGGCACTGATTTATTGCTCACATAACAGTTCGATATAAGTATCCAGCAGAAGCCTGTCCCACGGTGATTGGGAGCCAGTGTTCTTCCATCATCAGCCCTGGGGTGATTTGCTGGACCTTCTGCATCCAGCTACAGATGAGAAAAAGAGAGCGGGAGGATGCCGTGGGACCTTTTAGAGATTAAACCTGCACTCACGTTCTCTTGGCTCAGTGGTCCCAACGTATCTGCTAGAGAGGCTGGGAAATGTTAGCCCAGCAGTGTGTCCAGGAAAACAAGGGCCTGGAGAGTGGTGGATACGTAACATTGTTTTTGTGAACTGTAGGGCCTTGAGCCTGCATTCGTTTACTCAGCAAATATTTATTGATGCCTACTGTATGCCAGATGGTGAGCAAGGTCCAGACCCTGCCCTGATGCAGCTTACATTCTGAGGGAGGAAGCAGGCAACAGATAAGTAAATAAACAAACACGTAATGTTCTTTCAGAGAGTAATTAAAGAAAAATAGAGCAAGGTAAGGGGACCTGAGTGAAGTGATCGTGAGTTGGGTAAAGTTTTGGGGGGAAGGGTCTTCCAGGTGGAGGGATCAGCAAGTGCAAAGGCCCTGAAGTAGGCTGTCATCAGACATGTTTCAGCAAAGGCTAGGTGGTCCTTGTGGCTGGCTGGAGTGAGGGGGGAGAGTGGGGAATGGCAGGAAATGACGTTAGAGGGGCAACAGGGCATGCTGAGGAGTTTCCCTTTGCTTGGAGTGAGATGGGAGCCATGGGAGAGCTTAGGGCAGGGGAGTGATGTGATACGATACACATTTGAGAAAGATCACTCCGGGTACCTGTGACAAATAGATTGTGGAGAGCCAGGGTGGAAGCAGGTAGGCCAGTCAGGAGGCTGCTACCATCATCCAAGTGAGAGGTGATGTTGGCTTGGCCCAGTGTGGCCGTTGAAGAAACGAGGCAGCATGATGGATTTTAGGAATTGAAAAAACCTTTTCATTATGGAAAATTTCAACTCTACGCAGATGTAGCGGTAACACATAGGGAACCCACATGTGTACAGTGAACACCTGGCCCATCTTCATCTATACACTCCCCCACGTCCCCTCCACCCTTAACGGAGTTATTTTAAAACAAATCTCAGATTTCATATCATTTCACAGAGTATGTTTTCAAGTTATAAATGTCCAGTCTTGACTGATGGATTAGCTTAAGGGGCTGAGGGAAAAAGAGGAGTCACGGATGAATGATGGGTGGATTTACTGAGGTAGACAGTTTTGGGGAGGGTACATTTGGGAGATAGGGGAGAATCAGGGAGATTGTTCTAGGCATACGAAGTCTTAGGTAGGAATCATTACAATGTGGGACCATCAGAAATACATTTGGACATATTAAGTCTTTTTATTTTTCTTTTTTTTGCTGCACCGTGTGGCTTGTGGGATCCTAGTTCCCTAACCAGGGATCGAACCCAGGCCCTCAGCCGTGAAAGCGTGGAGTCCTAACCACTGGGCCGCCAGAGAAGTCCCTGGACATATTAAGACTTATAAAGCTACACTTGTTGACTGACAGAACCTTCAGAAATTTGGAATTTGCTTTGGCCATATATCAGCTTAGAACGGCACTGTCCAATAGTTATACAATGCAGGCCACAAATGTGAGCCACATATATAACTTAAGATTTTCTTGTAACCACATTAGAAAAAGTAAAGAGAAGCAAGTGAAAATTAATTTTAGTAATTCATTTTATTTAACCCATTATACCCCAAATGTTGTTACTTCAACATGTAGTCAATATTAAAATTATCGAGATAATTTTACCTTCTTCTTTATACTAAATCTTCAAAATATGGTGTCTACTTTACACTTGAACACATCTCAAGTCAGACCAGCCACATTTCAAGTGCTCAACTGCCACACATGTCTAGTGGTTACCATATGGGACAGCACAGACTTAGGTTCGAATCATTGGCTAGTGGAAGCTTCAGAAGTATAGCTTTAGAAAATTAGAAAAATTGGATCTTGGAATTCTAGGTTAGAATCACCAAAGTGGGACATTTTAGCCCTTTGGGAAAGTTGGAATCATTGAATCAGTGAAGAAGATTGGCCCTTCAGAACTTGATCATGGGAGGGGGGTGTCCCGAGGTGGTGTGGAATCCCAGCCTCGGGGATTTGGGCTCATCAGGAGCTGCGTATGTGGAGGGTTGGGGGAGGTCGAGGGAGGCGGCCCATGGCTCAGATTCCTACCCACCACCCACTGTAGGGACGTGTCATCGGTGGAGGTGCTCATGAACTACCACCAGGCCCTGAAGACTGAGCTGGAGGCACGGGTGCCCGAGCTGACAGCCTGCCAGGAGCTGGGGCGCTCTCTGCTGCTCAACAAGAGTGCAGTGGCTGATGAGGTGGGAGGGGAGCAGGGGTCTCCCTCTGCCATCTGTGCCCATCGGGGTGGGAGCCACCCCTGATGCCTCTCCCTCCCCACCCGCCACTCCCAGATCCAGGCACAGCTGGACAAGCTGGGAACCAGGAAGGAGGAGGTGTCGGACAAGTGGGACCGCCACTGGGAATGGCTGCAGCAGAGTGAGTGGGGCCCCAGACACACGTGGCTCAAGGGCACAGGGATATGCCCCAGCGTGTCAGGAAAAGCCCAGAGGGTGACAGTCATGCTTTGCACACCCCATGGGTCCTCAGCAGCAAACACGAAGGCCTGGGAGGGTGGACAAGGGGGCTGCCTTATCATTGACTCCCTGATGGCAGACACCTAGGGGAGGAGCTGGTGCCCTCAGAAATAGCCCCCGCCTCTCTCCTTCCTGCAGAGCCCAGAGCGGTCAGGGCTGGGAAACCAGAGCGGGTGTGGAAGGCCAGAAAAAATAGCCACTGCCCCCGTGAAGGGCCCACAGGTGCCCCCAGCACCCTTACCCCAAATGTCTCTCCTCAGTGCTGGAAGTGCACCAGTTTGCCCAGGAGGCGGTGGTGGCTGATGCCTGGCTGACGGCCCAGGAGCCGCTCCTGCAGAGCCGGGAGCTGGGGAGCAGCGTGGACGAGGTGGAGCAGCTTATCCGGCGACACGAGGCCTTCCGCAAAGCGGCTGCAGCCTGGGAAGAAAGGTTCAGCTCTCTACGGCGCCTGACCACGGTCAGCACCCCATTTCCTGCCCCAGCACCCCTCCCACAGCTCCACACCCATCTCTCTGTATGAGACAAACACACGGGCTCATCGCTGTGTTGAGTGAGAGCCGAGACACACCCTCATTGGGCTCCCAGTTCTGGGGGGTACAGGGGTGGGGGGAGAGGGTTGAAGGGGGGAGGGGACAGACCTGTCACCTGTCACCAGCGACAGTCCAGGGCTAGGATGGGGGAAGCACAGGGGGACGTGAGAGCCCAGAAACACTTGTCTTGGCCTGGGGGAGTCTGATCTGAGACTTGAAGAATGAGGAGAAGGGACCATTGTAATTAAAAGTCTTAAGGTCTGGAAGGAAGGAGGCAATGGAGGGGGGCAGAAAGGCACCTAGAGAAAGTGATGATTTAGCCAATTCTTAAAAGAACACTAGGTGTTTGCAGGAGAAGATAGGTATTAAGCTCCTGGCAGAGACAGGCCTGGACAACCTTGCTTTTTCACTAATAACTAATAAACTAGGTGGTGAGGCAGACGACCCAGAGCCACCTTCCCAGGCCCCGCCCCCACCCTGCCTTTCCACCTGAGCCTGGCCCCTCTGTCCCCAGATCGAGAAACTCAAGGCAGAACAGAGCAAGCAGCCACCCACGCCGCTACTGGGGCGCAAGTTCTTTGGAGACCCTACGGAACTGGCGGCCAAGGCTGCGCCCCTGCTGCGACCAGGGGGCTATGAGAGGGGCTTGGAGCCCCTGGCCCGCCGGGCCTCGGACACGCTCTCGGCCGAGGTGCGGACCCGGGTGGGGTACGTGCGCCAGGAGCTCAAGCCGGAGCGCCTCCAGCCGCGCATCGATCGGCTGCCGGAGGTCCCGGGGAGGGTGGAGCCCACGGCCCTGCCGGCTGCACCAGAGGACGCCGCGGAGACCCCTGGGGCCCCCGCGGCAGTGGAGCAGGTCCGGCCGCGGCCAGAGCGCCAGGAGTCCGCTGATCGCGCGGAGGAGCTGCCCAGGAGGCGGCGGCAGGAGCGGCAGGAATCGGCCGAGCAATCTGAGGAGGCTGCGCGGAGGCGGCGGCCAGAGCGGCCGGAGTCAACGGAACATGAGGTGGCACACAGCCTTACCCTGGGCCGCTACGAGCAGATGGAGAGGCGGCGCGAGCGGCGGGAGCGGCGGTTGGAGCGGCAGGAGTCCAGCGAACAGGAGATGCCCACCAGAGGAGACCTGGCCAAGGGGTGAGGCCCCATGTGCCCAGGGAGTGGAGGAAGGGGGACACGGAGAGCTCCTGGAGCCGCACAGGCCCAGCGGAGAGGGCTTCCGGGCTCAGAACTGCCTAGGGAGGGAGATATACATTTGTGGCACCCATTCTGCAGAGATGTAAACTGAGGCTGGAAGAGGTTGGGAGTCGTTCCCACTATCCCACAGTGGCAATGGCTTCCTCTAGGTGCAGGTTCTCTGCTACTGAGTTTCTGACCCCTGCATCAAATCCCCTGGATGACCCTGGGCAGGGATTTTATCCTCTCTGCATCTCAGTTTCTCCACTGGGCTAATGGTGGAACCATCACCTCCCTGTTTGGAGTTAAGACCCTTTATCACAGTCTCTCTCAACCTTATAAACTGGGTGCTGTAATCATATCCATTTTATGGATGGAGCAACTGAGGCTCACAGAGGGCAAGTCACTCGGCTTGGGTGAAGCATGACTGGAACTCAGGCCTTTCAGAATCCTGAGTGTGTTGTGCACATCACTTCAACCAGCTGTGTCCCCAGAAAGAGGCCTTTGGTCAAATACGTTTCAGTGACAATGACTTCCTGACCCCTTTTAATTTTGTATTTTGTGAACATTGGCTGAGTGCCCACTCTGTGTGTGGTATGTGCTGGGGAGAGCAATGACCCAACCAGCTCCAGCCCTGCTTTCATGGGGCTCACAGTCCAGTGGGGGAAACAGACTTGTCACCAGAGAGTGTGACCCAGAATGATCAGGGCTGGGATGGGAGAAGTCCAGGGAGCTTGAAAGCTTAGGGGGTGGGTGGAAAAAGGCAACAGTATGTTCAAAGGCTTGAAGGCACCAGTCTGCATTTTGGTCTTTGTGTTGCTTAAAACTCAAGAGGGGAGAGAGGTTCCATCTTCCATTTGGCAGACATGTGCTGAGCACCTGTGGTGTGTAAGGCAGACATGTGAGACAGGCAGCTGCAGAAGTGGACAGGGACCTGGCATCTCAGGCTAAGAGGTTGAGGCTCCTCTGGCCAGCCAGGCTGGTCTCTGGGAGAAGGCATCCCAGTTCCATTGGGTCTTTCTGTGCCCACCCCCCCACCCCCAGGAAGGCCACCCTGGCTGACATTGTGGAGCAGCTGCAGGAGAAAGAGGCAGGCCCAGGGCTCCCTGTTGGGGTAAGTTGAGCCTCGGTGTGGGTGGGGGTGTGGGGGCCCCTCTCCTCAGAACCGGAGTCAGAATCCCAGAAACACCAGTGCCTAGCCCTGCCCCCCTATCTGAACCCTGCAGAGGCTCTCGGGATGGAGAGGGCCCCCAGATGCCTCCCACAATCTGAAATTTTCTCCCTTAGAAAGATGAGGTCACCGACGTAAGAGACTCATACCGCCCTCCACACACACACACAAGTAGACTCCAGACTCTTCCCACATCTGTCCTGGACTTTTTCTCTAGCCCAGTGGGGGTCTCAGATTTCCTTACCGACAACCGTACACACACAGGAGGCCCCAGATTCCTCCTACAAAGACGCTGGGACATCTACCTGCCTGCACCCCCTACCTCCATAGGTCTAACTCCTTTCCCCCTTAGATAGAGAGGGATTCCAAACGTAGGAGTCCTGACAGACCCACTCCCAAGACCGGGGGAGCCCTTAAGAGTTGGGCCTCCAACCCTGAGATCCTCCCATACTCGCCTTCAAGACAGATTGCCCTGCAGACAGATGGGACCCCCAGACCTGTGAGTTCCCCCAGACAGATGGCTCCCACACCCCACTATGGACAGCACCCCTCTTCCCCCTCCCTTCACACAGCCGTCGCTGCCTCAGCCTCGCGAGCTTCCCCCCGGCCGCCTGCCCAACGGGCTTGAGCCGCCCGAGCGGACACCTCGGCCGGACCGGCCGCGGGCGCGGGACCGGCCCAAGCCGCGACGGCGGCCGCGGCCCCGAGAGGGTGGTGAGGGCGGGGGAAGCCGGCGCTCGCGGTCCGCCCCGGCCCAGGGCAGCTCCGCCCCCGCGCCTCCGCCACCGCCCACTCATACAGTGCAGCACGAGGGCTTCCTGCTGCGCAAGCGCGAGCTCGACGCTAACCGCAAGTCGTCCAACCGGTGAGCGTGTGGGCGGGGCTTTGGAAGGCGGGTCCCAAGCTCAGGGCCAAATGAATGAATAAGTGGGTCTGAAAAGGGGGGTGGGGCTAAATTTCAGGGCGCCCAACCCGTGGCGGGGTAGGCGAAGCCTGAAAAGGGGGCCTTAACTTCAAAGAATCAATCAATGAACCGGAGGAGCGGGGCTTAAGGTTAGTGCGTCCAATGGGTGAGTGGGTGGAGCTTAGATGGGGGCGGGACCTGAAGAAAAAGTTATTACTACTCAATCTCATAGCAACCAACCCAAGAGTTAACTAGAGCTAATAGCAAACGATGTGGGGTCTCGTCTAGAGGGTTCTCAAGGCTCGTGAGGTGGAGCCTTGAGAGGTCCTTCAACCAGTGAGTGGGGTGGGTTCATTTATTTCAATTTAAAATTGAGGAAGGGCCTGATAAGGGGCGGATCCCAAACTGAGGGCTGAGGGGTGGGGGGCACCTCATATAGGTTTCCAGATGGGAGCCTAACAGTGATGTGTCTACTCTTGGAGTCCAGCTCCCGATTGTCCAACCCTTTTTTGTCCAACTGAGAGGCAGAATGTGGGGAGAGGTGGAGCCCATAAGGGAAGCGTTGAACAAGCAGAAGGAGTTGGCAGAACAGATTGAGGTTTTGCCTGTGGAGGTAGTCTTTCCTCCTTGTGCTGAGACCAAGGTGGGAATAAACAGGGGCACCTGGATGTATTTTGATCGTGGAAGACTTCCTCCTCGGCTGGTGCTTCCGCTGAATGGGGAGACAAGAATTCGTCACTCCAGACAGTAGACCAGTAGACCAATAGATCTCCCTTCAGGGGATTCGGGGTTCGGGGTGGGGGTGGTGGAGGAGTGGCGAGGAACATGCCCAAGCAGAGGCCTGTGGAGGAGACAGCTTAAGTGTTGCCTTCAGGAAATTTAGTGTGGGCGGGGATAAGGAAGGCCAACCTCAGCAGTGGCCAGCCTGGACAAAGGCTTGGTACCCAGAGACTTAGACCCTCCTCTCAGCTCAGCAACTGCCATAGGAAGAGCACTCCAGGTGTATGGCCCAACTAGGGCAAAGGTCCAGAGGGAGGAAGGCTCAAGCATATTCAGCCCACGAAGGGTATTAATGAAGAGTACTCAGGCAGAGTGCTGCGACTCTGCCTTGAGCCCCATGTCGTCACCCCAGGTCGTGGGTGAGCCTGTACTGCGTGCTCAGCAAGGGGGAGCTGGGCTTCTACAAGGACGCCAAGGGCCCAGCATCGGGGGGCACACATGGCGGGGAGCCACTGCTCAGCCTGCACAAGGCCACCAGCGAGGTGGCTAGTGACTACAAGAAAAAGAAGCACGTCTTCAAGCTCCAGTGAGCCCCCTCAATGGGCAAGAGGGAGGGTCCAAGACCCACCTTCCCCCTCCCGGCAATACCCTGCTTCCCTGGAGGATGGTTGGTGGATGGGTGGGCTGGGCCTCTGCCTCAGAGCCCCCAGATCCTGTGTCCTCTCCCACAGAACCCAGGATGGCAGTGAGTTTTTGCTCCAGGCTAAAGATGAGGTGAGATCTGTTCCTTTCTCTCCCCTATTTGACCTCAGGAACCACCTGGCTGGCTGACTCCTGGCCCAGAGTGATGGGGCTGTGAAGAGGAGAAGCACAAGCCAGAGTTACCAGGGCTGAAACGGGAAAGCCCATGGGCAATGAGAAACCAGAAGAAGTTCCTAATCTAGCTGGGGGGAGGTGGAAGATCAGGGGCTGGCCTGGAGGCCCCAGGACAACGTCCAACCTCCTTGCCTTGGCCTCTGAGATGAAACTAGAAAGTTGGGAGGGAGTTAGCTTAAAAAAAAAAAAAAAAGGGTGAACTACAAGAGCAAAGAACCGGAAGTACAGAATCGCAAAGGGTTAACTGTGCTGGAGGAGAGTTCAAGGAGGAAAGTTCTCAGAAAGGTTCCCAGAGGCTGGATCTCTAAGGACACCGTGGATCATTCAGAGGCTGGAGTTTATTCTAAGGGCACTAGGGAGCCATGGCAGAGTTTCGAGCAAGGGAGGGTTACAGTGATGGATAAGAAAGATCCGTTTGGCTACCATGTGCAGGGTAGATTGGAGAGGGCGAGAGTGGAGGTGGCCAGGGCAGGAACCCAAGTGGGAGAGCACAAGATTGGATTAGGGCAGGCCTGTGGGGAGGGGAGGAGGAGGCGTGTGAGAGACAAGAATGAGTGGACCTTGGGCCTGGGGCTAAGGGGAGAGGTCGGGGGAGGAGGAGCAGGCATGGAGGTGGTTTGAAGAGATGCTGAAAATAGTAACACTTGTTACCTCATTCATCATCACAAGAGGCTATGAAGTAGGCCTTTCTTCCCTCCATGCCTCTTTTACTTATCTTTAAAATGGAGATAAAAATAGTTTTCCATCATAGGATTATTGTGAGAATTAAATAAGTTGATACAGATAGAGCACTTACAGGGCCCATAAAATTACAGTGCTTTGTGTCTGCTGATATTATTGCTTCTTGTTGTTTATCTCTATAGTGGGAGTTAGATATAATCCAAATGCATAGGATTAAGTGAATTAATCCACAAAAGTGCTTAGAACAGAGCTAGGCACAAAATAAGTGCTATGTAACTATTTACATCATCATCATCATTACTGTTATTATTATCCATTTAATAGATGAGGAAACTTAGGTTCAGAGTGGGCAGTCTGATTCTAGATTCATCAGTCTCCTGTCTTCCAAATATAGACTGTGTCCTGTTTCTCTCACCAGGAGGAGATGAACGGCTGGCTGGAGGCTGTGGCTGCCTCGGTGGGGGAACACGCCGAGATCGCCCGCTGGGGCCAGACACAACCCACCACGTCGTCCACAGACGAGGGCAATCCCAAGCGGGAGGCGGGGGAGCGCAGGGCCAGCGGGCGCCGGAAGTGACTTCCCACCCGCAGGGCCTGACTCACCTCCCCGCCCCTCCTCCCCGCACTGTGGGCACAAAGACACTTTCTCTTCCGCAGGGGTGGGAGGCCCTAGTCCCACCAACACTGCGGACGCGCCCTGACCGGCACCGGAAAGGAGGGGACTTCTCCTGCACCCCAAGAAGTGGTGGGGGGATTGCTGCCCCTATAGCCATATCTCGGCCCCTTCCCGCTCGCCACCTCCACCCCAGGTGCTGGGGCTCCATTATTTTTATGCAATAACTGAGCTTGTGGGGGGGGGCGGGTAAGGGGCCAGTTGAGCCAAGCTCCCTGCCCGAATGCCCAGATCCATCCCCAAGAAGCTGGGGTGGTAGGGGCGATAATTCCCGCCCTAGGGATGGGCATGGGGGCGCTGGTGAGGTCCCCTGGACCATCCAGGGTGCTAGGGGGTGGGGAGGGGACGCCCCCCTCCCCGCCTTTACCTCACTTCCAATGCTGCCTTGATCTCTGTCTGGGAAGGGGGAGTGAAGGGGCCGTAGCCCCCGCACTCCGCCGTCTCAGAACCGTGCGGTTAATTCCTGACTTAGTTTATTTTTGCAAAACGTCGACCTCCTCCTCCCCCTGCCCCGCATCCGCGAAGGCTTTTAATGGGAGGGGCGTCAAAGCACAAAACTGTCTTCCTCTCTCCTCCCCCCTCCAGCTGTAAATGCCACTTCGGGAGGGGAGGGGCGAGGGGAAGCCCTCCCCCTGCATGCTTCTGGCTGGAGCACTTTCCTGGGGAGTGGGGGAACCGGGTTGTGGGCAGCCCCCATGGCTACCTGGAGAAGCCGCTGGGACCCAGGGGTGTGGGGGCGTGTGGCAGGCGCGCACTCTGTGTACCTATAATAAATCCTTTGGCTTTGACGGTCTGTGCTGGTTTGTTCGCGTTTCATGGGCTGCGCCCAGGAGGACTGGGTGGGGCGAGGGGAAGAAACTGTCTTGCGGAGAACATTTAGATGTCCCTCTTGGTGTGGACTAATTTCGAGATCTAAACACGTGCCCCCGACTAATCACCTAGATGCCATTCCTAAATCGGGAACCCCAGAGGGATGGAGGAACGTTTTGCTATCCGTGGTAACAACTTCCCCAAAGGAGCCGTTCGGTCCGCCCCGTCCAGGACAGGAAAGGCGGGACCCTTTAAGGAGGCGGAGAAATTAACTGCGATGGGTGAGCGCTTTACCCAATCGCCGGTGGCTCCGGGAGTCTCCTGCCCAATGAGCACCCGGTGGGGGCGGGGCGGGATGCACACCCGGAAGCGGGTGCAGGCCGGCCGGCTAGCCCGGGGGCCATGGCAGCCGCAGCCCCTGCAGCAGACGGGGTCCCAGGTCGGGGACCTCCCGGGGAGGTGATTCATCTGAACGTGGGAGGCAAGAGGTGAGTGTAGGAGTTTCCTGAGGCGCTACTCTCGGGAGCGGGGAACGGGGTGGGAGTACCCGCCTCTCCAGGGGGAATTCCTGTCCATCAGGGATTGCTCCGCCCCCTGCTGGAGGCGGGGAGCCTGGATGGGTGCTGGGGGAAGGAAGGGAACTCACCGGGTTGAGATTGGGGGCCTCATTCCTCATCTTCCCTCCATCATCTCGCGTCCGCTTACGGTCCCCGCACAGATTCAGTACCTCTCGCCAGACTCTCACCTGGATCCCAGACTCCTTCTTCTCCAGGTGATTGGAAGAGCGAGTTTGGGGTGGGGGGGCGGGAGGAGAGGGTATGGGGAGACCTAATCTCCCCCTCACACACACACCCCGGCCCGTGACACCTGCTCTGCGTCCCCTCCCTGCAGTCTTCTGAGCGGACGCATCTCAACACTGAAAGATGAGACCGGAGCCGTGAGTAGAGCAAGAGCTGATATGGGGCGGCCGGTAGGAGGAGGGACAGGATCCGCACTCAGCCCCGCTCTTTGCCCTATCTTTCCTCTGCTTCCCTTCCCCGCAGATCTTCATCGACAGGGACCCCACCGTCTTCGCCCCTATCCTCAACTTCCTGCGCACCAAAGAGTTGGACCCCAGGTTGGCATGGAAGATAAAGGGGAGTCCCCCACCGTCTTCACCCCCCCGGGAAGTCTCTTCTTCCCCTCAGAATGTTCACTTAAGCTTCTTGATCATATTTAAATTATGTGTCCTTAAAATTCTCCCCCACAAAACACACACACACACACACACACACACACATTTTCACCGCCCAGATCATTGCTCCTTTAGAATCTTGATCCCATCAAAATTTTCTACCTCCTGAGATTCTCTGTGCAGTTTTGAAAACTTCGTCCTCAGAATTCTCTGTCCACTCCCACTCCCCAGACCCTGACCCCTAGTCAATTCTACTACCCAGGGGTGTCCACGGTTCCAGCCTCCTCCACGAAGCCCAGTTCTATGGGCTCACTCCTCTGGGTAAGTGGGGCCCCCTTTAGCATCCTCATCCCATAGAAAACCAGCCCTCTAGTGATGCTCCCCCTTTCCCCTCTCTCCTGAAAGAAGGTTGGGTTAGAGCTGAGAGCCCTGGGTTTGGTCGTGGGTCTCAGGAGGGTGGTGATATTCTGTGGAGAAAGAGATGGGGGAGAGGGAAAGGGATCTGCCTCAGTGTTCTCCAAGTCCCAGCCTTTGAGTCCTTCCGTCTTAGTTCGTCGTCTGCAGCTTCGGGAAGAGTTGGATCGATCTTCTTGCGGAAACGTCCTCTTCAATGGTTTCCTGCCTCCACCAGGTGGGAACTACTAAGGAATGGAGGGGGGACTAAAGACTACATTTCCCATAAGGCTGCAGCTCTTGGGTGCCTAAGCTGTGGGCCCTGAGACACTATGGGAGTTGTAGTTCCATATCAGATGCTTGGACTGATGCTTGGAAAGGAAGTAAGAAACAGCATTTCCCATGAGGCAATGGGCCAAGCTAGTCTCCCTGAGGCTCAGAAGCTTACCCTAGAGCCTAATGGGAGTTGTAGTCCAGGTTTGATTTCCTTGTAGGGAGGCTTAGGGAGAACTGGTGTCCTTTGCATGGAGGGGAGAAATATTAAAGGAGAGTTATTGACTATAATCTCCATGGAGCAGCCAGCCCACTGGCCATGGAGAATATGCACCAGTGGTTATTGGGAACTGTAATCTACTAGGCTTTGCTGATAGGTAGAAGGAACAGAGTGGGGAAATTCAGTTTATGGCTTTATTTCCCTAACCTCAGTCAAGACCTACAACCTTCCTGAAGTTTGTCAAATATGAAGACGTATCGGTCTCTTAACTTAGTTTGACCCTGTTTTTTTTAAATTGTTTTAAATAGAAGCTTTTTGTCACTATCTTCATGCCATAAATAAGTAGACGTGAAATAAACCCCAAACATAACAGTGTAATTAAACTCTGGGTAGATGCTGTTGTCTGCCAATGAGACAGGCTTCCATTTCTTAAAAGGAAAGATTGCCAAATATTGAAGAGGTATCGATATCGTGGCAGCCCCAAACTGATTCTTTCTTTGTGATGGGCTCAAAGGAACTGAAAAGGGAGCAGCTCGCTTTGTGATTCAGTCTCATTTAACGCCATGTCCCTGCACCACCGAAAATCTTTTCTCTAGGAGACGATGCTACCCACGTGGCAAAATCAGTATCTGGCACAATTTAAGTGCTTGCTATGTGACAATTATTACAATTATGACAATGACTGTCACTCTGCCCCTTCTCCCTGCCACAGTGTCCCCGGTGAAGCGGCGGAACAGGCACAGCCTGGTGGGGCCCCAGCAAGCAGGGGGACGCCCAGCCCCTGTTCGACGGAGCAACACGATGCCCCCCAACCTGGGCAATGCCGGGCTGCTGGGCCGAATGCTAGACGAGAAAGCCCCTCCCTCCCCATCAGGTACATTTCTGTCTCTTGGGAGATTGGGGCAGCCAGTGGGCCCCTGTGACCCTGCCCTGATCCCTGCCTTTCCCCCCAAGGGCTACCAGAGGAGCCGGGAATGGTGCGCCTGGTGTGTGGACACAACAACTGGATCGCTGTGGCCTATACCCAGTTTCTTGTCTGCTATAGGTGCTCAGGGAAGGCGGTGGGAGGACACCTTAAGCCCTGTTGATGGGGAGGGCTCAGGGTGAGGGGTCATGATGTCCCTCAATCTTCCAGGCTAAAGGAAGCCTCTGGCTGGCAGCTGGTGTTCTCCAGTCCCCGCCTGGACTGGCCCATTGAGCGACTGGCACTCACAGCCCGGGTGCTCAGTGGGGCCCTGGGTGAGCATGACAAGATGGTGGCAGCAGCCACGGGCAGCGAGATTCTGCTGTGGGCTCTGCAGGCAGAAGGCGGTGGCTCTGAGATAGGTATGGCACCAGGCTTTTCCCAGAACCCTTTTGCCCTTTAGAATTCTGCTCCAACTTGTGGCCTGTTAAAACAGCCCACGTGCCACAATTCTCTTTGTGTTGTTAGGATGCTCCAGCCCTTTAGAATTCCGTATCCTGTTAGCATTCCTTGGCCTGGTAGAAAAATCCACGCACATACAATTCTCTCTTCCGTCAGAATTCACTGCCCTGTTAGATCTCTTTGCTTGGGGAGAATTCTCCATGTCAGTAAAACCCCAGACCTGTTAGAATCTGTTCCCATTAGAAATCTGACTCCTTCGACTAATCTGTTCCCTAACAAATCTTAATCCTCGTGAGAATCCTCTGCCGCCCATAGAGTTTTTTGCCTTTGTTGAAAATCTTAGCTGTGTTAGAATTCCACACCCTGTTAGAGTCCCACACCGCAGCAGGAATCTGGCCCGTTGTAATCCTCTGTAATTCCTGCTGGAATCCTCTAGCCTGTAAAGATGCTATGACCAAGTTGAATCCTCTGGCCCTTGGAGTCCTTCCTGCCACCCCTCTTCTCCCCCGTGAAAGGGGGTCCTGGCTCAGCCTTCCTCACCCTGTGCAGGAGTCTTCCATCTGGGCGTGCCTGTGGAGGCCTTGTTCTTCGTCGGGAACCAGCTCATCGCCACAAGCCACACAGGGCGCATTGGGGTGTGGAATGCCGTCACCAAGCACTGGCAGGTCAGGGCACTGGCCAGCCTGGCTGCCCCTTTCTCGGGTGCCCAGACCAGTCAGACCCAGGGCGGGGTTCCTTTCTGCCCCACCCGACCTGGAGAGAACCAGGGGACCCAGCAGTGGGCCAGATCCAGGGGTGGGGTAGGATGGGGTATGATAAAGGCCAAAGGAGGATCCAGGAGGCCTTCGTGGCTGACGTGAAGGAGGGTGGGTTTGGAAAGGAAGAGAGGATTCTCCAGACACTGGGTGGGAGACCGGGTTGGGGGAGATGGTAGAGGAGGCGGAAACCCAGAGACAGACGTGCAAACGTCCGTCATTCTCTCTGCACTCGCCCCAAGCTCTGTCCAACCTGTAAAACAGAAAATATACCCACAGCGTTGTTTTCTAAAGTGTGAGCGTTTGGCTGAGAGAGACAGACAAACAGAGAAAGGAGAGAGAAAGAAACAGAGATGCAGAGAAACAGACAAATAGAAACAGGAGGTCAGAGGTGCCAGAGAGACAGGAAGAGGGTGGATGGAGAGAAACCAGGACTAAATGACTGTAGTAGATGAAGGGACACAGAGAGAAAGATGGAGATGAATAAAGAAATGTCAGAAATACAGAGTCAAGGAGAGGCCACGAGACAGAAGCGCCAACCAAGAGCCATTCAGAGACAGACGCTGATGATGCAGGCCTGGAGCAGGCAAGGCTGAGGAGGAGTGGGCCTAGAAGCTGGAGGGAGGGTGCTGGAGCAGGGAGGCATGGGCATGCCAGGGGGGGCACTGCAGAGGCAAAGGCAGGAAGGGATGGCACCATGGCCACAGCCCACCCTGCCCCACCCCCAGGTCCAGGAGGTGCAGCCCATCACCAGTTACGATGCCGCAGGCTCCTTCCTCCTCCTGGGCTGCAACAACGGCTCCATCTACTACGTGGGTGAGCAGCAGCCGGCACCCCAGCTGCCTGGGAACCTCCCCTGAGAGGTGGGAGAGGAGGGGAAAGGCTGGGGTACCTTGAACAAACCCACTCCATCCTCCCTGTCCACCCAAGATGTACAGAAATTCCCCCTGCGCATGAAGGACAATGACCTCCTTGTCAGCGAGCTCTACCGGGACCCGGCGGAGGATGGAGTCACAGCCCTGAGCGTCTACCTCACCCCAAAGACCAGTAAGCTATAGCTCAGCTCCCTGCCCTGCCGTCAGCAGCCAGCCCCGGCCGCAGCCCGGAGCTGTCTCCCCATCACTTGTGTAGCATGACCCAGTGAGATTTATGGAGAAGGAGACAGATTCAGCTCATACAGTCATTCAACAAACAGTTACTGAGCACCACTTACATATAGGCACTGTTCTAGGTGCTCAGCCACGGCGGGCCTCTTCACCAGGGGCAAAATTGACCTCTAGTAGTTGATCTTGGTGTTTCTTTCCCATATCTGTGATTAGGGCGTGATGCTTGCACGCTCCTAAAACAAAGAGGATGCATGTCTTGGGAATTCCCTGGTGGTCCAGTGGTTAGGACTCCGAGTTCTCACTGCCGAGGACCCAGGTTCGATTCCTAGTCAGAAACTAAAATCCCATAAGCTGTGTAGCGTGGCCAACCCCCCCCCCCAAAAAAACAACAAACAAAAACCCAAAACAAACAAAATCAAAAAAACAAACGATCAAACAAAAAGAGGATGCATGTGTTACAGTGGATGAAGCTGAGTTCTCTCACTTGAGACAGTCTTTGTGTTTTGTTTTCTTGATTGCAAATGCAGAGAAATAGTTTTTTTTGTTTGTTTTTACTGAGATACAATTCCCATACCATAAAATTCACAACTGAGTAATTTTAGTAGATTCACAAAGTTGTGCCACCATCACCACTATCTAATTCCAGAACGTTTTTATCACCCAAAAAGAAACCCCATGCTTGTTAGCAATCACACCCCATTCCTCCCTCCTGACAGCCCCTGGACACCTCTAATCCACTTTCTGTCTCTATGGATTTGCCTGTTCTAGACATTTAATGTAAATGGAATCATGCAGTATGTGGCTTTTTGTGTCTGACTTTGTTCACTTTGGGTAACGATTAATTTTTTTTAATGGTTAGTGCTTTTTTGGAGCTTAAGATCTCTTACCCTACCCCCAGGTTGTGAAGATTTTTCCCTATGTTTTCTTCTAGAAGCTTTGCACTTTTAGCTTTTACATGTAGGTTTCTGTTCCATTTCAAATTAACTTTTAGGTATGGTGTGAGGTAGGGGTCACAGTGAATTTTTTTCTAGCAGGCGTAAACTAATAATAAACTTAACTTCACAGCATGTCATCACATAAGTCCCCTTTCTTTTTTAAAACTGTATTTATTTATTTATTTGGCCACACCGTGTGGCTTGTGGGATCTTAGTTCCCTGACCAGGCATCGAGCCCAGGCCCTTGGCAGTGAGAGCGCGGAGCCCCAACCACTGGACTGCCAGGGAATTCCTAAGGCCCCTTTCTTATTTCATTGATTTACTCCTTTCCTCCCCATCCCCCTCCTCACCACGTGCCACTATTCTGTCGTGTTTAGCATTTATATTTTCATTTGTATGTGTCCTTACAAAATGGATATTATGGGCATGTTTTTGAATTTGCATAAGTGGTATGGGGTATATAACTCAGTTTATGTATCTTACTTTTGTCCATCCTGCCCTAGGTTAAATATCCATCCATGTTACTATTCATAACCCGAATCCATTGCTTCTAACTCCTGCATAAAACATTAAAACCACATTTTACCCACATTCCTTAAGATGGTCCATTAAGTTTGTGACGTTACAACAAACCTTTCCCCTGTGGAAATTTGGCAAGGGTGGGGAGTCCCTCAGGCACGCTGGGTCGAGTTTCATTTTCTTGTCTTGCTGTCTGTCTGGTTTTGTTTGTTTGTCTGACCCCACCCCACCATGTGGCTTGCAGGATCTTAGTTCCCTGAAGAGACTGAACCCTGGCCTGTTTGTTTATATGTCCCTTTCTATGTTTCTCTGTCTTTCTTTCTCTCGAATTCCATCTCTCTCTCTCTGTCAGTCTTTGTCTCTGTGTCCCTCCCTGTGATTTGTTTCTTGGTTCCCCGTTTCTCTATTTTTCGACCTCTCTTCCCCCTCTTCTCAGCTCTGTCTCTGTCTTTTTTAATTTTTTAATTTATTTTTTATATAGCACGTTCTTATTAGTTATCTATTTTATACATATTAGTGTACATATGTCAATCTGTCGCTCTCTCTGTCTTAATTTCTGTCTCTGGTTTCTCTGCCCTGTCCCTCTGTCTCCCATTCCTCTGTTTCCCACGTCTCGCCACCTTGTTCTCTCCACCTCTCCCTCTCCCTTTACTTTCTGACTCTGCATCTGTTCTTTGTTGCCTCTTCTCTCTACCTTGGTTTCTGTCACTCTGTGACCCTGTCCCTCTCTTCCTCCTCGGCCCCTCACCAGGTGACAGTGGGAACTGGATCGAGATCGCCTATGGCACCAGCTCAGGGGGCGTGCGTGTCATTGTGCAGCATCCCGAGACCGTGGGCTCGGGGCCTCAGCTCTTTCAGACCTTCACCGTGCACCGCAGCCCCGTCACCAAGATCATGCTCTCAGAGAAGCACCTCATCTCAGGTGAGCCTTGCCTGGCTGCCCCGCATGCCCATCTCCCTGCAGGAGGGATGGCTTAGCTGTGAGCACGAAGCCAGGTGGATGAGGGTTTCCACTGGGGAGAGACAGTGTGTGGGGAGTGGCCTCTGGAGAACTCCGTGAAGGGGACCAGTCTGGGGGAGAGTGGATTTGCCAGGGAGAGGAGAAAATTAATCAATTTAGCGATTGCCAGGCACGGGGGATACAGTGATAAGACAGGCCAAGTCCCTACCCTCGTGGAGCTGATGCTCTAGTGGGGGCAGCAGACAATAAATCAATAAAAATATAAATCACTATCTGGCAGTGGGGATGGGGGCCATGAATAAAAACAAAGCTTTGTGAGAGGCCAAGAGAGTGCCAGGATCACTGGAGAGTGCATGGTTCGGGAAGTTCTTCCTGAGGAAGGAGCTCTGAACAGAAATGAGCAGTGCAGGTCAGTGGGGACAAGCATTCCAGGCAGAGGGAACAGGCATTGCAAAGGCTCTGAGGTGGGAGGATGTTTGGTGTGTCTAAGGAAGAGCAGGGGCCCACTGGGCCCAGAGTGGAGTGGGTGAGGAAGAGGGTGGGGGGTGATGGGGTAGGTCCATGGGACCTTGTAACCCATGGAGAAGGCTTTGTCCTTAACCCTGAATGAGATGGCGCTGCGGGAGGTCTCACAGCAGAGGAGGGCTGTGACCTGACACAGGTGTCCACAGGGTCCCTCTGACTGCATGTGGGGACAGGATGGGAGCAGGAAGGCCAAGGAGGAGGCTGCTTCAATGGTCCAGGCAGGAGATGAGATGGACAGGACCAGGGTAGGGGTGGGGTGGGAGCAGTGGACAGGGAAACGTGAGAGCAGGCCCTGGAATGCCTTGGAGGCAGAGCCAACGGGATTGTTAACTATTTGGAGTTCTGGCGAAGAGAGGATTCTCTGAAAGGGAAGAATTCAGAGGGGCCTGAATCCTGACACCTTTGAAAGGAGGTCATCCCGGGGCTCAGGAAGGTCGGGCAGTGGTGATGCCACGGCCGCGCCTGACCTGCCGCTGCCCCCTGGCTCCTCAGTCTGTGCCGACAACAACCACGTGCGGACGTGGTCTGTGACTCGCTTCCGTGGCATGATTTCCACCCAGCCTGGCTCCACCCCGCTCGCTTCGTTCAAGATCCTGGCGCTGGAATCGGCCGATGGGCATGGCGGCTGCAGTGCTGGCAATGACATTGGTGCCTCCTAGCCCAGGGTCCCCCACCGCACGGACCCTGCCTGACCTCCGTTGGCCTCCACTGATCCCTTTCCTGACCCCTGTAGACCTCTCTTGACCCACCGAGCTGATGGGGTTGACCTCCACCCATCACCACCTGACCCCTATTGACCGCCACTTACTCCCAGCTATCCCAGTTGAATTCTGTTACCCCCATTGATTCCTGCTGACCCAGGATCCGCCCCCTGCCCCTGATGTGCCTGAACTGCACTGACTGTCGCTGACACCCAACCCTGTCTGACCTCACCCAACTCTAGCCACCTGGGGATGGGGACCTGGTCCTGGGGGGGAGGTTCATCAGTGGGGAAGGAGGCAGAGTCTTGGGATCTGGAGGTCACAGGGACCCCAGCTGGCCCTGACTACCCCCCTCTACCTGGCCCAGGCCCCTACGGCGAGCGGGATGACCAGCAAGTGTTCATTCAGAAGGTGGTACCAAATGCCAGCCAGCTCTTCGTGCGTCTTTCCTCCACTGGTCAGCGGTGAGGACTGTCGCGTCAAACGGTGGGGGGGCGGGGTCAGAGGAGAAGGCAAGATGCCAGGGAGGTCAGAAGGGCATCCCAGCCAAGGGGCACCGCAGGAGCAGAGGCTGGGAAGGAGCACAAGCCTGGTCCTAGATTTAGAGTTTGGGGTATCAAAGGTGTGACATGTGTGGATGGGAGTGAAGCTGGAACAATCCCAGGTGCCCCTGCTGGACCGCAAGCAGAGATGCCCAGTGTAGTCAGGGCCGGGCTGGGGGCTGGGGGTGTGTGCACAGGCTGGGGGGCGAGGGCCAGGATGGGGGAGGGACGGGAAGCTGTGGGAGCCCAGAGGCCTGCTTGCTCCAGCCTGGGAAGGGGGCCTGTAGAATAGAAGTCTCTGAGCAGAGACCTTGAGGATAAATAGGAATGAGCAGAAGAAAGGAAGGCGGGGAAAGTCTGTGCCTGGCTGAAGGGGCAGCATGTGCAAAGGCTGGAACAGCCAGAGAGGATAACCAGGGACATGCACGTGGTCTCTGGGGGCTGGAGCACCAAGAGGTGAGAAATGGGGCTGCAGAGGGGCGGAGCCTTGCCAATCGTGTGGAAGAGCTGAGACTGTCCTGAGTGTCCTGGGGAGCCATAGCCGCTCTGAGGGGGATGGACTGGAGGTTGGAGAGGAGACCAAGAGCCCAGGGAGGAGGCTGGGACAGATGCCTGGCCGGAGAGGGCAGGGCTTGATCAGGGCCAGCTGGGGAGGGGAGGAGGGGGCCGGCCATGGGGAATGCTGGGAAGTGAGGGAGGCACCCAGGATGAGTCTTGGGCTCTCCCTGAGACAGGAACAGGGAGGGCAACATGTTTGGGGGAGAATCCCATTTGGGCCCCATGGTGGGTGTGTGGGGCTGGGGACATCCAGGAGGCTCCTGGTCCCCACAGGGCTGGAACCCAAGACAGTAGATTTGGGAGGGGTGGAGAGGCTTGGGTGATCATCCGAGAAGCAGGAACTGAAACCACAAGGGCGGTGGGGACTGAGGTCTGGGAGGGGTATAAAGATGAGAAGAGGGACCAGGCCAGGCCCTGGTGTGGCCAAGGTGACCCCTGCCCCTCCCCTCTCAGGGTGTGCTCCGTGCGCTCCGTGGACGGCTCGCCCACCACCGCCTTCACGGTGCTCGAGTGTGAGGGCTCCCGGAGGCTGGGCTCCCGGCCCCGGCGCTACCTGCTCACTGGCCAGGCCAACGGCAGCTTGGCCATGTGGGACCTGACCACCGCCATGGACGGCCTCGGCCAGGCGCCGGGTACTTCCCGCTCCAGTCCCGTCCCAAGCCCCACAGACTCACCCTGCACCCTCTCCACAACCTCCTTCACCATGAGCTCCCTCCCCAAGCCCTTGCCCTCTGGCCCCTTTCCCTGCCCCCCAACCCCTCCTCGCCCTTGCTTTTTAACCTCTCTTTCTTAGCTTCTGACCCCTGTCCATCGACCTCTGCATCTTTCCTCCTATCCCGACCTCAGTCCTTGCACATGACCTTTGTCTCTTGACCTGTGCCCTTGTCTTGCCCCTGACCCTGCTTCCTTGCACCCCCCAGCAGGGGGCCTGACAGAGGAAGAGCTGCTGGAACAGCTGGAGCAGTGCGAACTAGCCCCGCTGGCTTCCTTGAGGGGCGCTCCCCCCAGCCCCTCGCCCCGGACCTCTCTCACCAGGTAGGCGTGACTCCACTTCCCCTTCTGAGCAATGGGGCGGAGGGCAGAACACGGTGGCCTGGGGGCAGGGGGGACCCAGCTCCACCCTGATGACCTGCACTGACCCTCATCACCCCCTCAGTCTCCACTCAGCCTTCAGCAGCACCTCCCTGTCTGGCCGCCGTGGGAGCCCGAGCCCCCCACAGGCTGAGGCCCGGCGCCGCTGGGGAGGCAGCTTCGTGGAACGCTGCCAGGAACTGGTGCGGAGTGGGCCGGAGCCCCAGCGGCCACCGATACCAGCCCCCCGGCCCTCCGCGGGTCTCGGGGCTCCCCTTGCACCCCCCAAGATGAAGCTCACTGAAACTTCCTTCTGAACATGGCTGCCATGGTGCCTTGAGATACCCAGGCCCTGGGGGACTCAGGTGCCTGCCCCGCTTCCTGTCACAGCCCTGGGTTCAGGGCCAGGGCCTCCTTGGAGTGGTTAGTATTACTAGGCCCCCATCATCTCCCTTTTCTGGAGCCAAAGTCACCCTTCCCTAATAAAGTTCTCACTGCCAACACCTTGGTCACATTCTGAGAGGGTTTGGGCACCCCTAGGGAAAGGGTAGGAGAGCCGTGGTGCCCAACCAGGTCCCTGGCTGTAGATTCAGGAACATCTGTCTCTCCTGGTTTAAGTAAAGAAGGGGAATTGGATTACACTCTGGCTTCAGGCATGGCTGGATCCAAGGCTCAATCACTCATCCAGAATATCTTTCCATCTTTTGGCTTTGCTCTCCTCTGGGATCATTCTCAGTCAGGTTTTCCCGCCTCTGTGCCGAGATACCTCCAGGTAGCTCCTTAGCAACATTTTTCTCTCTGGCAGCAGCAAAATCACAGGACTGATTCTCATTGACTTAAACTGAATCAGATGGCCATTCCTGAACCAATCACTGTGTCCTTCCAGGGATCATGTGCCCTCACGAGCCAGGCAGTGAGGTCAGCCCCATGTTGACAGAGTGGAGGAAGAGTTCCTGAAAGGTGATTCAGGGTACTATTACCACAAACAGGGATGAATTTCTGCCAACAGGTTGGCAGAAACACAGATGTCGGCTAGGTGACATTTGTACCCCAAACCTCACCACTGCAAACACTTTGTCCATATCCCTGGCTGCCCAGTCTTTCACCCCTCTCTTGCCCACACCAGGGAGGGTATGTAGAACAGGATCAGCTCACCCCAGCGTGACATCCTTGAGGTTTTTCCCCAGTTAATACCTCAGGGAAGTTTTCTGCATCTTTTCCTTGGGTCAATGAATAGAAGAGAAAGTGGGCCAACTAAGAACAAGGGATTTTAGAATATGCTAATCCTGGAATTCCAGAGTTTCTGGAATGCCAGAACTTCTGTAACATAGGGGAGTGGGGTCTAGAATGTTAGGAAATGTAGAACAGGAATATTCTAGAGTACTAGTGGATGAGCAGTATTAGGCTTCCTCCCTGCATATCAAAGAATCCAGACTGTAGAAGTTTCTGAAAAAGGACCTGGAAAGTCAATGATTCTAGAACAGAGGAGTTTTCTAGAATGCCTATGAATCTACACCAGTAGGAATATTTTGCAAGCCAGGCATTCTGGAATGCTGATAATTATAGGAAACAGAAAGGAATCTGGATTACTAGGAAATCTAGAGCATAGGCATATTCTGGAATGCCAGCCCTTCCCTTCTAGATCACTAGAGGATTTGTTTGCATTCGAAGAAGTCCATAATGTCAAGGGGTTCTGGATTGCCAGAGAATCTAGAACATGAGTGGGAGGCCTAAAAGGTGAGTGATTCTAAAACACGAGTGTTCTGGAATGTCTGTGATCTAGAATGTGGGGGTATTTTGTAATGCTCACAGAGCTAGATTATTGAGATTGTTTTTTTTCCATGCCAGGGAATCCAGAACACTTGTGTTTCTGGGATGCTAATGATTCTAGAACTGAGGAAGAGAATGTCAGAAAATCAAGAACACTAAAAAGATTTGTTTGTTTTCTTAATACCAGGATAAAACCCCGTGTGTGAGCACATACAATGGAGGAAGCTTCTGGAATGCCAGGGCTCTAGAGCTCTGAGGGATTCTGAAGGGTCGAGATCAGATCAGGATCCAGGAGAGATATAGAAACAACCCTGGAAGATAGTGGCACTGATGGGGGGGATTGGGAGCTGGGAACTCCAAATTCTGGGCGGGGAGGGGAAGCCAACGCCATCCCCGGAAGTTGCAGTGGTAAGCCAGAGGCTGTTGCCTAGCAACGAGCATTGAAGATGCCCTGGATCCCAAGCAGAAGGGAGAAATTTCGGCAGCGCCCCCAGCAAATGCTCCAGCCACAGGGTAGGAGACGGGGAGGGGGGCAGCGGGGGCAGGGACACACTGTCCTGCAGGGTCATGTTAGCAGGGATCGTGGGAGCTACATGAAGACAGGGACACAGGGCATATTCAGTGGGCAGAGCCAGGCACTCGATCACTGAGCTGGGACAACTCACAAATGCCCCTGAGTGGGGCCTGAGTGCCGTCGTTATTGCTCCAAGGGACTGTGTGTCCCTGGACGGTGGGTGGGCCCAGACTTCTGGTTGTCAGTTTTGGATGGATTGCTGTAGGTGACGTTAACGGGTGTGAGTGTGGCTGTGTGAATCAGGCCGTGTGCCTCAAGGTAAGGCGGAGGGTGAAGGGGGTCCCCTGTCCTCCTTGCACATCCCTTGGAAGAAGGAGCAGGAGTTGGGGATGAAGTCGAAGCTGAATTGATTGCTGTTCTTAGTCTGGAGTCAGCCGTATGGTCAGGCCTAGTACCCTGTGTGGGCGGAGGCTGGGACCTACTCGGGGCGGGGCTAAGGCTACAGAACTGGGAACCTTAAGAATCAAACTGCTTTGAGAGACGGGGTCCCCGGAGGGGGGACAAACGTGAAAGGGGTAGGGTTTGGGATCCTAAGTGTGGGGCCTTGGCCCAATTCTTATGGGAAAGGGTGTGGCCTGAAACTCAGAGAAGGGGGCAACTAGGGGGCAGGCTCTGAAGCTCTGATGCCTTTGGGAGCAGAGAGGTGAGGTTTGTAATTCTGAGGAAAGAGGGTGGGGCCTTGAATTTATAATGAAAGGGCGGGGCTGGGCTTGAGACCCTCTGAGTTGGAAGGTTGTGAGCAGAGCTTGGAGCCTAGAACCCACTAAAGCGGGTGTGGGTGGGGACTAAGGCCACTTGTGGCTTGGGGCTCCTAATGGTAGAGGTCCCTAGGAAGAGAGGGGACTGGAATTCTTTAAGGAGAAAGTGCAATTCTGGGAGTTGGAGGGGTGCGCTTGGGAGCCTTTAAATATTCAGGCAGGGAGGGGGCTGTGGTACCCTCTAGGGGTGGTGGTGAAGAGGGGTGCAAATAGGAGAGCAGAACTGGGAGCCCTGTGGGAGTGGAGTCTGTGGGTCAGGGGCGGAGCCTGGGTCCTCTGAGGGGCAGAGGCTACAGCTTTCTGAGGAACAAGCTATTGTTTGTTGAGCCTGGAACCCCTGAAACAGGGCCTTGAGAAGGGACAAATCCTTTGGGAAGGTCCAGAGTGGGCCTGGGATTCTCAGAGGGGCCGGACCTGGAGCTCAGTGCAGGATTAGGATTGGCGTTCTGCCCCCAGAATGCCAAGTCTCTCACGTGAGAAGTAGGCACCTGTGGGGTCTGCCAGAATCTATGCCAGTCGAGGAGCAAATTCTGATGGACTTCTCCCAGGACTGTGAACCAGGGGATGAGGTCTTCCAGTGGGAATCTAGTTTAGGGGAATCTGCCCACCGCCTGCGCGTCGACTGGGAGGAGTCCCAGCAACTCCACACTTGAGGCCTCTCCTTTATAACGGGGTTCACTGAGCCAGTACCCTCTACAGCACTGAAAATTTCTGGTCCCCGAAGCCCCATGCCAGGCACCTGTCTATTTAACCCCTCCCCTCTCGCCTCCTGATTGGTCGCGCGGGCAGCGCCCCCTGGCGGAACCGGGCTCTGATTGGAGGGAAGTTCGCAGCCTGAGACTGGGACTGTGGAGAAAATGAGTCGGCCTCGGGCGGGGGCGGGAGGCGGGGCCGCGCCAAGACTGACCCGCTGGACAGACTGGCCGCCTGGAGCGCGACTCCACGCCGGACACGATGCGGCTGCCTGGCCCCAGCGGCCGCCGCCCCCTCCTGCTGGTGCTGCTGCTGTCTCTCCTTGCAGCCGCCGCCGCCGCCGCCCACGCCGCCGGCCCCAGCCCCAGCCAGGCCGTCGAGGTTGCGGTGATCCCGGGCCGCCCGGCCGGGTAAGCCCCGCTGCGGCCCCCTCGTCCTTGTGCCGCCTCTACGCAATAAGTCTGGAGGTCTAGGAAGACCAGGACTTTCGGATTTAGGGGAATGTGAACCCACTGCTTCGTGATAAGGATGAAGAACCAGAGCTCTTGAATTTATTAGGGCCCTCTATTTTGTAGGGGTTAGAATCCGAGGTGTACTGAGATTTTGAGGGGAGGGATTCCCCTCCCGTGTGGTAGAGACGGATATGGCTCCAGGGAATTCTAGAGTTTATTTGGAGAAGGGTCCCAGTTTATATGGGGATGGGGCTTTGAGTTCTCCTAAGATGATAGATGGGTGGGGCTGAGCTGGGATGGGGTCCCCCAAACTAACTGGGTGCTTAGGGAGGAAGAGTATGGGAGGTTATCAGGGCACTTTAAGGGGGAGTTGACATGTCCTGGTTTTCTGGGGGGCGGGGAGGCCCGAACTAATTAAGAGACCTTTTCCTAATGAGTGAGGAAGAAGTGGAGTTTTGGGTTGATGGTGGAGGGGCTTGTGGAAATTTGTGCGGAGATGGGGGGCCCTCAGGTTTCATGAGGGTTGGGGGATGCTTTAGTTTCCTAGAATTAGCGGATTCCAGGCTTGAATGAGGTACCAGTGATTTCGCGGCAAGAAATCCAGAATTTCCTATAGATTTAGGGGGTTATAGCCACTCTTCCTGTCTACGGGTGACGAGATCGAAGGAAACAGTCTGCCCAGTACCCCCCCACCCCCCACCCCCACCCCCGCCCTGCGGCCCAGCGCTCCGTTACAAAGGCCCCGGGCTCAGCTCCCGCCTCCGTCTCTGCGAATGCGTTTAGTAACCCGAGCCGCGCCGGGGGCGGGGCTGGGAAGGGGTTAACCCGGAGAAAAGGCGGGAGGGATGACTGCAGGATCGGGGGTCCGGAAGGCTCCCACCCGGGCGGCCTCCTCCCCTACTGGGCCCCACCCATCTAAAAAGAGTCCATACGCCCGACGTCCCCTTCGCAGCATCCCCCCGCTGCCCCTCTCTCCCGGCCGGCGCGCGCGGCCTCGTCCCTCGTCCCCCTTAGCCTGGGGATAATGGATTTGTCTGGGGGGCCCCTTGGTTGCGACGCACTTGCGCCCAAGCTGAGGGCTCCGCCAGCCAGAATCTGAGACCCTCCCGGCGCGGAGATTCCTCCAAGAACGACTCCTTCCTCCTGGTCAGGCGGGAAACTGAGACCCATAGACCAGGAGACTCTGGCTCCAGGACACACAACGTGGAAGGGCAGGAAGGGGCTAGAACTCAGGCCTCGGGATTCCCAGTACTGGGCTGCGGCTCCTGTATCCCCCTCCACCTCTGCACCCTGCTGGACCCGTAGTCAAAGGAGGACCTCCCTCCCCAGCCGTTGAGGCCTGTGGAGTGGCGCCATCTGCCGGCCAACCGCGGGATGACGGCTGAGTCCAGGACAGGGAAGTGCGGGGAGGGCGGGGTTCTAGAGTCCCAGATCGGGCTTGGAAGTGCGCTTAGAAATCCTCTTTCAGTCTTCTTCTTCTTTTTTTAAATCATTTTAAAAAGACTATTAAATGTCTTTTCCAATAATACCTTACCTCAAACACTTCAGAAGAAAAATAAACGTGAGGTTGCTGTGACCTTTATCCCTGGAGAGCCTAAACCAGTTTGCCTCCTATTGTACAGATGGGGAAACTGAGGCATCGAGCACAGTGCCTCAGATTGGTCACACATCAATCTCGAGCACCCTCAAACCTTATCTTGGCTTTCCCTCCCCTATCCCTCATTGCCTTCCTTTGGGGAGTTCTACAGTGCTAGGGGCCTGAGTGACTTCCATCCTTCTATTTATAGTGTTGCTGCTTGTCGCTGCTGCCCAGGCCGATCGCCCAGGAGGAGCCGCTGCTTCAGAGGTGGGTTCTTGTAGGTGAGGTATAGGTAGGAGGGGAAAGGTGGTAGGAGCAGAGGAACTGGGGGCTCCCTTCCTCACCCCTCATCCCAGCTGCAGAGCTGGATGAAAGAGGAACTCAGTCGCCTCCTTTTCCACTTAGTCCCTGGCTGTCTCTGAAGCCTCCTGCAGGGTCCAGAGCTGCCGGCCCAGAAAGTGTGCAGGCCCTCAGTGGTGCCTGACTCCAGTGCCCCCAGAGCTGTCAAGGCCCAGCCTCAGCGTGAGGAAGAAACAGGTGTCCCTTAACTGGCAGCCACTGACGTGAGTGTGCAACCCTCCCCTACTAGATGCTCCCAACTCTGCCACCATTTCTGGCACATCTTTCTCTCTGCTCCCTGGGTCTCCTCTCCCTTGCTCTCTCTATCAACTTGTGTCTCTGTTTCTGTTTCTCCTTTTCTCGCCAATCGCTGTCTCTGGGTCTTTCCGTTTCTATCTCTCTGTCTCTGTCTCCATGTTCCTCTCTCTCTATTTGTTCTTTCCGTCTGTCTCTTTCTCTCATAGTTACCTCTTTGCCTCTGTGTCTCTCTTCTCTCTCTCCCTTCCTCATCTCTGTTTCTCCCACTGACTTTGTTTCTTCCAAGCCTCCGACGAATGCTCAAGGCCTGGTCCCCATAAAGAGATGGTGGGGGGCGTCGCAGAGCCTCCACTGGGAGACCTCCTGGTGTGGGAGGTCTCTTTCAGTTTCGGGGAGGGGGGTGTCAGACGAACCACTGTGACAGCTCCTTCTCTGCCCCCTCCCACCCAGGCTGCAGGAAGCCCGAGCTCTGCTGAGGCGACGGCGGCCCCGCGGGCCGGGGGCCCGGGCATTGCTGAGAAGGAGGCCCCCACAGCGAGCCCCTGCCGGCCAGTCCCGGGGTAAGAACATCCGCCCTTCCTCCGCCGGGGGGCCGGGGGTTCCGGGCCAGATAAAGCCGTCTGGTTCCCACGGTCCAGCCGCCGCCTAGCCGCCCCCCATTGTAGCTCAGCACCCCTCCCCAGGACGCAGCCCCCTCTAGGGACCCCGGCGTCCGGCAGCGAGAGGTGAGTCCGGGACAGGACCAGACGCTGGCCAGAGGCGCTGACCCGCGGGGGTGGGGCCGGGAAGCCAAGCGTCCGGGCTCCCCACTGCCGGTCGAAGAGGGGGGCGCTGTCCCGGCAGAGAAAGCGGCCGAACTTGCCCAGACAACAAAAGCGATTGTGCGGGTTGGCGCCTGCCTGGTTACCGAATGCCCAAAACTGCGGGGCGGCTAGGGGCCAAAGGCCTCCCACTACTTTCCCAACCGTCCTCCTGCCTTCCTCCCGCTCCGGCTCTCGGCCCCGGGGCTAGCACACCCCCTAGTCTCAACCACCCTCAGAAGTCCCCCTCCTGCTGTGGCCTTCAGCCCAGATGTGTCCCCTCCTCCCTAAAGTCTTCCAGATGTGGGCCTCCGGCCAGATGTGAAGACCCCCGCCCACAGTCTCAATCCACCGTTTCCCCTAATCCATTCTGACTTCTCCCAGGTGTGAGGGTCCTGGTTAGATGTGACTGCGTCCTCAAATGTGCCCCTCCAGCGTTCTGCCCACCATCCAAACCCCCAATTCCTTCATGTGCCCAGGTGCACCGACCCTTCTCTCCCCCAGATGTGCCACCTGGCTGCCCAGATGTGCCATGACAGCCGCCTACCCAGATGAAGCTCCTTCCTCTGTGACTAAGGCAGAGACAGCCTTTAGCCTCCTCCCCAAATGCGGCCCCCACTACTCTTTCCTCTTTATGGATTCAGCCCTGTCTGGGGGGGAAACGGGCCCGCCCCCACCTGTTCCCTTCCCCGTCGCTCCCCTGCGGGCCCCATTCACTTGTTGGTGCGAGGCGGGGGCAGAGGGGGCGCCCCCCTCCCCCCTGCGAGTCTAGCGCCCAGCCTGCGCGCCTCTGGCTGCGCGCCCGGCCCCACGCGCCCCCGCGCGGCCGCCGGGGAGGGAGTGGTGGGGAGGGGGGGGCCTGAGCGGGGGCGCGGCCGCCCACCCCCGCGGGCGGGCGGGCGCGGCCGGGCCCCTCGGGCGGGCTGGGGCGGCGGCGCGGCGGAGCGCGGCGCTGCAGCCATGGCGGGCGGCGCGCGGCTGCTCTGGGTGTCGCTATTGGTGCTGCTGGCGCTGCTCCGGCCGCAGCCCGGGCTGGGTCGGCCCCGAGAGCGCCTCCGCGTGCGCTTCACCCCGGCCGTGTGCGGCCTGAGCTGCGTCCATGGGCCCACCGGCCCCCGCTGCACCCCGACCTGCGCGCCCCGCAACGCCACCAGCGTGGACAGCGGCGCGCCCGGCGGGGCGGCCCCGGGGGGCCCCGGCTTCCGCGCCTGTGAGTGCGGGGTGGTGGTCCCGAGGGAGGGCTTCCCCGGGTGGAGGAGGATTCCCGGGGATGGGGGAGACAGTCCCCAGGGCGCGGGAGTCCAGATTCTTTACGCAGTAGTGCTGGGGAATCCCTGGCTTATTTAAGGAAGAGAGCCTCAAATTCCTGGCTTTTGGGGTTGGGTCCTGAGGGTCTTGATTTCGCAAGCAATGAGGGTTCTCAGGGACCTGTGATGTCCCATATGAGGGGATTGGGGGCTGACTTCTGTGCCTTTGAGTCAAAGTGGGGAATACCAGAATTGAGGGGCTTGGGGTCTTGGGGGAAAGGGGTCCGAATTCTGTGACTGTGAGTAGGGGGTCCCCAGAGTCCAAGGGAGAAATCCAGGGCCATGGGGGGTTTTCCACTTTCTGCTTCTTTGGGTGGGACGGATTAGGAAAGTCTAGGATGGGAGTGCCTGTGAGGAGGGGGATTGGGGTGTGGAAAGCTGATCCTGAGAGCTGAGAGGGAAAGAGTTCGTAGAAGGAGGGTCTCTGCAGGACCCTGAGTTGCAAGGGTCGCACGTGGAAGAGCAATCCAGGCAGGAGGCCTAGGGGAAAAGGCGCCCCCTGGGGGCAGAGGGGACCGGAGGAGTGTGCGCACCAGGCTCCCCTAGAGATGGAGAGCCCTTGGTGGGGGGGTGGGCCACCTGTTGGCCCCAGGGTATGGTGGTGGGTGGGCTCTCAGGGTCTGGGCCTACCTGCCCCCAGCCCCGGAGGCCCTCTGGAGTGGGGAGTGGGGGCCCCTGGCGCCGGAGAACTCGCCCAGCCTGGCCCCCAGCCAACCCAGCCCTGGCCGGCGTGAGCTCATCTCCCGCCTGAGCCCCCGCCCGCTGCCACTCCCTCTCTCCTCCCCTTCCTCCCTCCTTCCCTCTCTCCCTCCCGGCCCAGCCTCAACGGGCCTGTGCCAGGAGCCTTGCCCAGGCGGGTGCCAAGCCCCTGGAGGCACAAGGAGGGGTCTGTGAATGGGGCTGACCTCGGGAGGACCTCGATGTCCTCAGCCCCTCAGCCCTCCAAGGGTGTGGGACATGGAGTTGCCTGTGCCCATCTAGCGGCCCGCCCTGGGTGTGGAGGCCCTCAGGGTGCTGGGGGGTGGCCTACATTCAGGATGAGAGAAGACAGACAAGTGTATTTGGAGGTTAGGAAATGCCCCCAGACTTAGCTGGATTACCACCCGCAACCCCCCAACAGATTCCTATTTTGGAATCTTGTTTCCTAGTTAAGCCTCTCCTAGGCCTGCCACTTAATTAAGGACCCCTATTAGAGCACCCTGGAGTCCTGGCCTGACTCCTCTAACTAGGGGAGCCCAGAGTCTCTGCCCTCACGCCCTAAGCCCCTCTGCACCGCTATCAACGGACTCTGGAGACCAGCCCCTTCAGTGAAATTCCCTCACATTCTTCTGATGTAATCTCCCCAGACTGTGCCCCTCACCAGAGGACTCTAGTTTTGTCCCTCAGCTATTCCTCCCCACATCCAGGGGAAACCCCGGATTACAGATTCTATACAGTGATAACTGCTCCCTAGTCGAATTCTCTTCCCACAAAAGGCTCCTATTTTCTGTTTCCAAGTGATCCCCAATTCCTGTCTATCCAAGTCCTTCTCTTCCAGCTGACTCCCTCCCCAGGAACTTCTGATCCATCTGTCTTCAGAGAAACCCAGAATTGGTCTTGATCAGTGATCCTCCCAAGAGGACTACAGATACTGTGTTCCCCTCAAGCAGCCATTAATCAAAAAGACTTGGGTACCTAATCCCTTAGCTTAGAGGAGAGGGGGGATTCCACAGTATCTTACAGTCTTCCCAGACAATTGAGGCTCTCTTGGGCTGGGGACTCCCAAGAATCCCACTTCTCCATCTAAACCTTGTTCTCAGCACCCTCAAATTGGCCATTCCCTAGAAGACACTAGAGTCCTGTTTTTAGGTAACCCTCCTCCACAGGACTTAAGGGATTCCTTCTGTTGAAGGGTGCCTCCGTTTCCTCTGGGATAGGCTCCCTTTCTGTTCCAGAAACCTCCAGTGGTCTTTGAACCCCAGAGTGCTGCCTTCTAACTGATCTCCTCCCAGGAGTGCAGTCTCTTTACCCTTATAAATTGAGGGGGCTCCCTCTATGCTTTCCTGTCTCCAGTGTGTGGCTCAGAATCCCAGACACGCCTTCCTGGACGGCCCCGGCCGCCTGCCCCCTTCCTGCCCTCCACACAGCTGTCTCCAGCTGTTCCCGGCAGCCCCTGGGGAGAAAGGGAGGGGGTGCCCTCGCAGGATACGTCCGGCCTTCTTTGGCTCAGCGGGCCCGGGGCTCCCCAAGGGTCCCGAATGAGGAGCCGCCGCCCTGCCCCCGCCGCACCCCTCTTTGTTTACCCCGCCGCACAGCTGGTAGTGCCCCGCCCAGAGGTGGCCTGAGGCCCAGCGAGGGCGCGCCTAGGGGAGAGCAGGCGCGTTCCCGCTGGCCCCGCCCCGGGGCTACTGGGGGCGGGAAGTCAGAGCTAGAACTGGAGAGCCGGAGCCAAGGGGAGGTGGGAGGAGACAAAGCGCGGGGGGCGGGGGGTGGCTAGGACGTCCAGATAGCCGGGAGGTGGGGTGAGAGGAGCGTGAGCGAGTGAGCCAGGGCAAATTAACTTGAGGAAAGGAAGGTGGGTGGGGCTAAAGGCAGCAGGTTAGACGCCTTGATAGGCGGGGTTTACAATCCCTCGGGTAGAAGAAGGTGATGTGGGCAGGGTGCGTAGAAAGGGGAGGGGGGAAAACCGCACAGCCTGTGGGCGGAGCTTGAACGTAGTGGACTCTGCCGGGCGGGGTGTGAGCGTGCCTGGAATGGTAAGGAGACGGAGTTGCGAGCAAGGGGTAGTGCCAGGGAGTGGCAAAATGTGGGTTTGGTCAATGGAAGTGACCAGCGCTGGGTCTGAGGGGCTGAACAGTAAAAGATGGGCGGCGCTAAATGCGAAGGCAAGAGCTAGAGTGGGCGGGGCTGAGCCTACGGGCGGGTACAACGCTGTCTGGGCGGGGCTGGTACGCCGTGGACTCGGCCTGAAAGTGGGACTCGAGAGGGAGGGCGGGGTGAAATGAAAGTGAAGAAGGAGCTGGAGGGCGTGGCGAGTGGACCCAGTGGGCGGAGCTATACCATCAAGGGCTGTACGACTGGACCCAGCCAACGCAAGTGGCCAGGGTTAGGGGGGGGATGACTCAAGACAGCTCATGGCGGAACGACTTTGAACTGAGTGATACCTTTGATACGTGTACTTACAACGTTAGGGACTGAGCTCGTTTGAGTGCGCTCGTCCCAAGGGGGCTGCAAGGAGGGTTGCCGGCCCTGAGTGTCCTCGCTCTCCCCCTAGTCCTGTGTCCCTTGATCTGTCACAACGGAGGTGTGTGCGTGAAGCCTGACCGCTGCCTCTGTCCCCCGGACTTCGCTGGCAAGTTCTGCCAGTTGCACTCATCGGGCGCCCGACCCCCGGCCCCGGCCATGCCAGGCTTCACCCGCTCTGTGTACACCATGCCACTGGCCAACCACCGTGACGATGAGCATGGTGAGGAAAGTGCGGCCGGAGTCCCCTCCGCCCCCTCTGTCCACCACCTTGCCGTTCCTCTGACTCCCATCTTTCCTACCTTCTCTTAAGTACCCTTCTCCAGCGCGCCCTTTCCCCATTCCTACTCCCACTTTGCCCACCCCCGTGCCTCTCTCCAGGCGTGGCGTCTATGGTGAGCGTCCACGTGGAGCACCCGCAGGAGGCGTCGGTGGTGGTGCACCAGGTGGAGCGTGTGTCCGGCCCTTGGGAGGAGGCGGACGCCGAGGCAGTGGCGCGGGCGGAGGCGGCGGCTCGGGCAGAGGCGGCAGCGCCCTACACGGTGCTGGCACAGAGCGCGCCGCGCGAGGACGGCTACTCGGACGCCTCGGGCTTCGGTTACTGCTTTCGGGAGCTGCGCGGAGGCGAAGTGAGAGGAGGCCGGTGGGGAGGGGCCCGGAGCGTGCCGCCGCGCGGGGGCGCGCTCACCCTACACTTCCCCACAGTGTGCGTCCCCGCTGCCCGGGCTCCGGACGCAGGAGGTCTGCTGCAGAGGGGCCGGCTTGGCCTGGGGCGTTCACGACTGTCAGTCGTGCTCGGAGCTCCTGGGTAAGCCCCAGGATGTCCCTGAGGTGCTCGGAGCTGGGGAGGAGTGAGAACCCGGCTGCTTCTTGTACTCTGCCCATAGTTATACCCTTACACAAATTCTAGCCATGCCTACCCGTTGTGGGGATCATTTCCAGTCTAGACCTATCCATACCGTCTGGGACCACCCACCCCACTTTCTGACTTTGGCTCCCCTGTTCTCACTCGGACTTTGCGCCATAGGCCTACTCATGGAGATCGCCAACCTAAGGCTGACCTTGCACTCAAACCACACTCAACACTTTTTAGTTCCTCCCACCCCATTTTCGTCCCCGCCCACTCCATCTCGCTCCGCGCGCCCCGGCCCAACCCTCTCCTCTCTCTACAGGTAACTCCGACCAAGTGGGCGTCCCAGATGGACCGTGTCCAGCTGGCTTTGAAAGGGTTAATGGGTCCTGCGAAGGTGAGCTGGGGCAGGCGTGGGAGAAGCTTGGGACGGGGCTGGCTGGGAGCTTGCCCCTGACGCCACTGGAACCACCCCTTCCCTCGCAGATGTGGATGAGTGCGAGACTGGCGGGCGCTGCCAGCACGGGGAGTGTGCGAACACGCATGGCGGATACACCTGCGTGTGCCCCGACGGCTTTCTGCTTGATTCGTCCCGCAGCAGCTGCATCTGTGAGTCACTGGGGCCTGAAGCTGGTCCCATGTCCACCCTACCCTCATGCCAGAACATCCCTGGGTCTAATTCCCTTAGACCACACTTCCCCCAGATGCTCCCAGACCCCAGGTTCACCCAGTCACTCTTAGATCCCCCTCAGAACGTCTCATCTCAGACTCTCATTCACCCTCAGTCTCTCTGAACCTTCTTCAGCTCCTCTATGAACCCCTCAAACCTTTTGGATTAGGATCCCCAGACTTTCATCAGCTCCTCTCAAGCCCCCAAATTTCCTCCTCTCTCTCTCGACCACCAGACCTTCTTCAGATCCTGAGATCCTTCCCAGATTCTCTCACTCACCCCTCAGACTCTCCTCAAGCCCCAAACCATTTTCAGACCTCCCAGACCCCTCAGCTCTTCCTCAGACTCTCTCAGAGCTTTCCCAAATGCCCCTCACACCCACCGAACCCTCCCTGGGACCATTCCCCTATCTCCCAGATCCCCTAGTCCCACTACACTCCCAACCCCGCCCTGAAGAATTTCCTCCCCCACCCCCAGCCCAACACGTGATCTCAGAGGCCAAGGGGCCCTGCTTCCGCGTGCTCCGCGACGGCGGCTGCTCGCTGCCCATTCTACGCAACATCACCAAACAGATCTGCTGCTGCAGCCGCGTAGGCAAAGCCTGGGGCCGGGGTTGCCAGCTCTGCCCACCCTATGGCTCAGGTGAGCGCCTCCTGCCCGCCTTTCTCTAGACTTGACACAATCAGCCCCCATTCTAGGCTCCGCCCCCAGCGCCTCCAACCAGGTTGGGCCCTAGCCTCGGCCACGCACCCGGCATCTGAGACAGCCTGTCTTCAGACTGGACTCCACCCTGGCTTGCACATGACCTTGAAGTTAGGCTGCGTCTGCCGAGCGTCACCCCCCGCCTCGAACTCCCCTAGCCCTTGAGATAGGCTGCCTGCCCATCCTTGTTCCCAGGCTCTGGCTACCTCCCCAGCTTCTGAGACACTGCTTTCAACCTAGGTTCCGCCTTGGGCCCCGCCCCAGACACGCCCCTCCCGGAGACACCTCCCAGGCAATCTTGCTTCTTCATAAAACCAGACCCCACAATGGACCTGACTGTTTCCTGGCCTTCAACCCCATCCCTGTAGACAACAAACCAGACCCTGCCCTCAACTCCGGTCCCTGCCATCATCCCAAAGAGGGAAAAACATCCTTGGTCCCACCTTTAGCCTCTGAGATGTCCCATTCTTTGGCCACTGGGGCCTGAAGCTGGTCCCATGTCCACCCTACCCTCATGCCAGAACATCCCTGGGTCTAATTCCCTTAGACTACACTCCCCCCAGATGCTCCCAGACCCCAGGTCCCCCCAGTCACTCTTAGACCCCATTTCAGCATCCAACGCAAACCCCTAACACACTCCCAGGCTAAGCCCTACCCACGGTCAAGGCCAGACCCTAGCCCCCCCCCCCACCGCTTTTCTCTCTCCTTCACCCCCCTTCCCTCTCATTCCCCCCTACTCTCTTGCCCTCTCTCTGCCCATCTTCTTCCCTTTCCTGTGTCCAGAGGGTTTTCGGGAGATCTGCCCAGCTGGCCCTGGCTACCATTACTCGGCCTCTGACCTCCGCTACAACACCAGACCCCTGGGCCAGGAACCACCCCGAGTATCCCTCAGCCAGCCCCGTGCCCCATCCTCCACCTCTCGGCCACGCACAGGTGAGCTGGTTTCTGGAGGAGGGAGTGTCGTCTCCAAGGGGAGATGAGTGGGGACACCCAAACCCAGGTCTCCACTGTTGATAGCCCTTCTTTACCAGGCTTTCTGCCCACTCATCGCCCAGAACCCCGGCCTGAGCCACGGCTAGAACCGAGGCCAGAGCCCCCCCGTCCGGGCCCTGAGCTTCCCCTGCCCAGCATCCCTGCCTGGACTGGTCCAGAGATCCCTGAATCAGGTGCGGTAGAGGGAATCAGCGGCATTGATGGGGGTATTACAGGCAGGAATTCGGGGTGGGGGGCTCCAAAGTGAAGATTCTACAATAGAACAGATAAGGATGTGACAGCCAGAGGAGTTAAGGAATGGGTGGGGAAAGATAAAGGTTTGAAGGGTGGGGTGGTGGTTACATCAGGAGCTGGAGTCAGGCAAGCCTGGGTGCAAGTTCTCTGTCAATTGGGAAGGTCAACTTAACCTCCCTGAGGCTCAGTTTCTTCATCTATAAAATGCGGATCATTGTGAGAATTCAGCAAGCTGCCTCTGAGGTATCTGGCACATAGTAAGTGCTCAGTTAACATGAGACAAATAATTATTTTTCACGGAGGACACTTAGAACATATCTCAGGCAGAAGACTGGGGAGCAAAATATTAAAAAATGAAGACTTTGGAGTGGCATTATGGGAGGATTCAGGCAGAGGATCTGATGAGAATGTCCCATGATAAAGGAGAGCGACATCAGAGGGGGAAGACTGGGCTTGAGGGGGGACATCCGGGAGGGTGTTTTAGGCAGGGGATCTGAGGGAACTGAACTGGGATGAAAGGGACAGAAGATTCATAGATGGGGGAACCCTGGCTCACTGGACCCCCGCAGGTCCCTCTGCAGGCGAGTGTCAACGTAATCCCCAGGTCTGCGGCCCGGGACGCTGCATTCCCCGGCCCAGTGGCTACACCTGCGCATGCGACTCCGGTTTCCGGCTCAGCCCGCAGGCCATGCGCTGCATTGGTGAGCCAGGCCGAGGGGGAGGACGGAGGCGGGGTGGGCGGCTCTACCCTGTCACCTCCTGACCAGACCCCTCCGTACCCTCAGACGTGGACGAATGTCGCCGCATTCCCACGCCTTGTGCTCCCGGGCGCTGCGAAAACACGCCAGGCAGCTTCCGTTGCGTGTGCGGGCCGGGCTTCCGAGCTGGCCCGCGGGGTGCGGAGTGTCTGGGTGAGAAATCCAGGCCCCACCCCAGCTGGGGTCTCGCTCCAGCTCTCCCTCTGGAGCAGTTCCCGCCCTCGCACTCTTCCCCACATCCCTTCAGCCCAGCTACTGCCTTGGCCTGGCCCCTGGCCCCTGGCTCCGTCTCCAAACCAGCTCCCGCTCTCACTTCGGCCCCACCGCTGCCTCTTTCCGGCCCAGCCGGCCCTTCCCTTCGGGGCCGGTCCCTGTCGTACTACTGTCCCGCCCCTCTCCTTGACTGGGTCCCGGCTCCGCCCCTCCCTTGGCCCCGCCCCTTCAATATTCCAGACTAGCTTCTGCCCTCTCCAAGGCCCCTCCCCTGTCTCACAACTGCTGCAACCTATCTACTCACCATGACTCCTGATTTCCAACCTGCCACACCAGTACCCCGTCCCCGAACCACCCCTTCCCTCGCTCCTGCCTTCCCTTTGTTCGGTCCCCAAAGCTGTTCTTCCCGCCCTTGCCCTCCCCAGGCCCTGCCCTCCCCAAATTGCCCCCCTCACGGTCCCCCGCTCTGCCTCTGCCCAAGCTGGGTCTCCAACGCTTGTCCTGTCCTCCCCGCTGAAGCTCCGCCTCAGCCTTAAACCGAGCCCCTCCGAGCCCCTCTACCGCCCCTGGCTCCTGCCTCGACCTGGCCCTGGCCGAAGCTTGACTCCGCCCCTGCCATCCCCGCCTCCCCGCCTCCCCAGGCCTTCTGGGGGAGGCGAGGAGGCGGAGTGTCTGGCCCAGTCCCAGCCACGCGGTTTGTGCCCGCAGACGTGGACGAGTGCCACCGCGTGCCGCCACCCTGTGACCGTGGGCGCTGCGAGAACACGCCAGGCAGCTTCCTGTGCGTGTGCCCCGCTGGGTACCAGGCTGCGCCCCACGGAGCCAGCTGCCAGGGTGAGGGATTGGGCATGTAGGGGGAAGGGTAGAGTGGCAGTGGTGAGGGATGGAGACACTGAGCAATGAGGCAGAGGGAGGCTGATTGATGGGAGAAATAGGCCAGGCTCTGAGAACCAGACATGCAGCCTGTTGGGGATGGAGAGGCCAAGTGTTGGAAAACAGAAAGGCTGAGTCATGGAGGATGGAGAAGCAGAGGGATGGGGGATGGAGACGCCATTAATGGGGGAAGGGGTAGGGTTATGCAGGACAGAGTTTAAGGAGGCCCACTGATACGGACTAGAAAGACAGAGTTCTAGGAAGCAGGCAAGCAGCTTAATAGGGACTGAGGAAGTAGAGGGATGGAGGATAGAGTTAGAATGATGACGGATAAGGTGGCAGAGTGATGGAAGGTGGAGAGCAGAATCACGGGGACAGGGTGGCAGAACGATGGAGGGTGGAAGGTCAGAGCGAAGGAGGTCAGGGAGGTAGAATAGAGCATGGTGGGGGGGGGGCGGAAGGGGCATAAAGGAGGTATGACCTGGGTCCCTTGCTCTGAGCAGATGTGGATGAATGCATCCAGAGCCCGGGCGTGTGTGGCCGAGGGGTCTGTGAGAACCTGCCTGGCTCCTTCCGCTGTGTGTGCCCGGCTGGCTTCCGGGGCTCAGCGTGTGAAGAGGACGTGGATGAGTGTGCCCAGGAGCCACCACCCTGTGGGCCAGGCCGTTGTGACAACACAGCAGGCTCCTTTCACTGTGCCTGCCCTGCTGGCTTCCGCTCCCGTGGGCCGGGGGCCCCCTGCCAAGGTGAGGGTGCTGAGTCCAAAGCCACTTCACCTCCATCTGCTGTAGGGACTGGGGACAGGTTTGGGAGACAGAGAGGCAGAGAGATGGGGCTCAGTGAAGGAGGACAGGAACAGAGGCCTGGGGGTATTGAGGGGGTGGCGAGGGTCTGGCTCCAGCATCTTCTCCCCTTTCTCCAAATATGAGGGTGCTCTCCATTCCTCCTCGTGTTTTCGATGATACTCTTGTGCTTGTGGGAACCCTGAGGAAGGGACAACTCTGAGTCAGGGAAGGCAACATGCAGGAGGTGGTGCCTTAGCCGCATCCTGGCAGCTGGAGAGACCGTTAATGGGGAAACAACGAAAGGGTCTGTCCTTCTGGGAGGAGGGAGAAGCCTGAACAAAGTCCAGGACGCTTCCTCCAGAGTAGAATGTTGGGGTGGGTGGTGATGGCGATGGGTCCAGGCCCCTTCCTCAGCCCCACTGGTCTCCTCTGCCCCAGATGTGGATGAGTGTGCCCGTAGCCCCCCGCCCTGCACCTATGGCCGGTGTGAGAACACAGAAGGCAGCTTCCAGTGCGTCTGCCCCACGGGCTTCCAACCCAGTGCTGCCGGCTCTGAGTGCGAGGGTGAGGCCGGGGAGGGAGGGAGGAGTGTGGATGGGTGAGGGGGGCGTTGGGCCACTCCTCCAAAGCCACCCTCTCCTCTGTTCCCCAGATGTGAATGAGTGTGAGAACCACCTGGCATGTCCTGGGCAGGAGTGTGTGAACTCACCTGGCTCCTTCCAGTGCAGGGCCTGTCCTGCTGGTCACCACCTGCACCATGGCCGATGTACTGGTGAGATCAGGCCCTGGACCTGCATCATGCCTCCTGACCCAGATCATGACCCCTGACCTGGCCTACAACCTTCTAACCTGGATCTCAATCCCCTTACCTGGACCACAACCCCCAGAGCCTGACTGCAATTCTTGACCTAGACTATGAACCCCTGATCAGACTGCAGTTCCTGATTTGGACCAGGACCCTTGGCCCTGAGTGTGACTGCTGACTCTGTGACCAATGAACCCTCAACTTGACTGTGACATTTGACCTAAACGTAACTACTGACCACAACCCTGACTACAACCCATGACTCTGTGTGATGCTTGACCCTGCCTCTTTCACTGCCCCTGCCCCTTCTCAGAGTACCTTCCCTGGGGCCTGATTGTCTTCATGATCCTGGACCCTGACCCCTGACTAGAGACTCTGGCCCCGGACTCACCAGAATGCCATCTAATTATCCTGGTTTATAATACCTGACCCCTTACCCTAATTAATGTCTGACCCCTGTCTCAGTCCAGAGTCCCTTCACCTGACCCCAGGATCCTGGCACAGGGAGTTCCCAGAAACCCAGACTCAAGGACCCCCAACCCCAGTCTCCCCTACCCACTTCTGCCATGGAGCCTTCACCTCATATCCAACCCAAGACACTTCCCATCACCTTCTTCACCCCTCTCCCCCAGGGGGGTCCATCAGTGTGTTCCTAGACAGAACCCCTTCTGAAATCCCCATTCCCACAGATGTGGACGAATGCCTTTCGGGAGCCTCCTGCGGCCCCCACGGCCACTGCACTAACACTGAAGGCTCCTTCCGCTGCACCTGCGCGACAGGCTACCGGGCGCCACCTGGTCGGCCCGGGCCCTGCGCAGGTGGGCTGGGCGGGGGAAAAGGCTGGACAGCCTGGGAGTGGGACTTGGCTTCCTGGGTAAAGCCTGGTGGGGAGGTGGGAGCTGGACTAAGGGACTGCAGGTGGAATTTAGAAACCGGCCATCGGGGTGTGGCTTGGGGGACAGGGTTGCTCCTTTGTAGGCGGGGCATGGGTCTCGGGGGCGGGTCTGGTAACCCCGCAGCCCTATCTCTGGGTACCCTAGACGTGAACGAGTGCCTGGAGGGCGACTTTTGCTTCCCCAACGGCGAGTGCCTCAACACCGACGGCTCCTTTGCCTGTACTTGTGCTCCCGGTTACCGGCCCGGACCTCGCGGAGCCTCTTGCCTCGGTCCGTACCCAGGCTGGACCTGGATCGGGAAAGGGTGGGGAAAGGGAGGGGCGGAGTTGGGAGACAAAAGGGGAAAGGGTGGAGTGTGGATAAATTGGGCAGTGAATGGAAAGGATGGAGCCAAACCCGTCGGAGAGGTGGGGCTTGCAGGAAAGGGAGGAGCCTAAGGCAGGTGGGGAAGGCGTTAAGGTCTTGGATCTGGAGGGGCGGGGAAAGGGCGGTGGAGGGGCGCGGCTTGGAATGTTAAGCAAAGGAGATCCGCCTGCGGTTTCCGACACTGTCCCGCAGACGTGGACGAATGCAGCGAGGAGGACCTCTGCCAGAGCGGCATCTGTACCAACACCGACGGCTCTTTCGAGTGCGTCTGTCCTCCAGGACACCGCGCTGGCCCAGACCTCGCCTCCTGCCTCGGTGAGAGGCCTCGCCTCTGCCTGGTCCCTCTCCCCTCTGCGTCCTGGTCTCCCCCATTTGTCTCCCCCCTCTGCCTCTCCTCTGCTTCTTTCTCCCTCCCCCTTTCCTGCGACTCCCGCCTCCCTCTTCTGACTCTCCTCTCCCCTCCTTGACTCCCCCACCTTTTTTCCTTTCCCTCCCTGCCTCTCCCATCTGACTGCCCTGCCTCCCCGCCGCAGACGTGGACGAATGTCGGGAGCGGGGCCCAGCCTTGTGCGGGGCCCAGCGTTGTGAGAATTCCCCCGGCTCCTACCGCTGTGTCCGCGACTGCGACCCTGGCTACCACGCAGGCCCTGAGGGCACCTGTGACGGTGAGACCACTGCCCCACCCCCACGAAGAGTCGCAGAAGCCGGCTCCAGGCCTCACGGACTTGGGGGGAGGGGAGGAAAAGGGCTCCCAACCAGTGTACTTGACTCTCCTAATCGTGGTGGAAACAAGCCACCAGCGTGTCTTTATAATTTTTTGTAGAGGGGGGACAGGAGGATAGGGGAAGACACTCCTGTCAGGAAACAGGGCAAGCCTCGCTTCCAGAAGCAGCCCAGATTTGGGGGTGGGGGTGGGGGATGGTGTGTGGGTCAGCATTTTGTGGAACAGATGAAATGACTGCGGACTGCCTTGGGCTCTTGGGTTGCCAGACCCCCGATTCGTGGAAACCTGGTTTCATGACACCTCATTCATTAATTCCACAAGAATTCATTAAGCAACTACAGTGTGCAACACTGGCAGTGGAACAGGCAATAAGTAAAACAGAATCCCTGTCCTCATGGAGTTGACGTTTTAGGGGGAGAGACAGACAATAAATATGTAAATATGAACTCGATTTATTCAGCAAACCATTTGGGGGCACCTACTGTGTATCAGGCACTGTTCTACACCCTGGGGATACAATGAGGAGCAAGACAGGCACAAACCCCTGCCAACGTGGAGTTTGCATTCTAGGGAGGTGACAGTTGGCATACCAATAACTACATGGATATAAGAAGTTTAAGAAGGAAAGTAAAGCAGGATGAATGGACAGAGATGACAGGGCAGTAGGGGTAGGGGTGCTAGGTCTAGACCTAGACCCTTGAGTGAAGCAAGGGAGGGAGCCATGCAGATAGCTGAGGGAAGTGTTCCTGACAGAGGGGACAGCAAGTGCAAAGGCCCTGAGGCAGGACCATGTTTAGGCTATTTGAGAAATGGTAATGAGGCCTTAAGAGGTATCAATGCTTGTTGATTTTTAGAAGCTCAGACTCCTAGAATACCAGATTCAGAGACTTCTCAGTCATGGGAACTGGAAGCAGCACCAGGAACCTGTGAATCCAGGCCTGTGACTCCCCTCTCCTTCTCCCATCCCCTCCCCACTCTTTTGCAGACGTGGATGAGTGCCAGGAATATGGCCCAGGGATTTGTGGGGCCCAGCGCTGTGAGAATACCCCTGGCTCCTACCGCTGCACACCTGCCTGTGACCCTGGCTACCAACCCACACCAGGGGGCGGATGCCAGGGTGGGTGTCCCTGGGGCAATGGGTGAGATGTGGAGGGGATAGAAGGTCCAGCAATGGCCTGACTGTCTGGTGGTTGCAGATGTGGACGAATGCCGGAACCGGTCCTTCTGCGGGGCCCATGCCATGTGCCAGAACCTGCCTGGCTCCTTCCAGTGCCTCTGTGACCAGGGCTACGAGGGGGCGCGGGACGGGCGTCACTGCGTGGGTACGGGGCTCCAGGGGGTGGGTGGGGCCAGAGGGTGGGGAAGAGGTTGTCAGGCCCTGCTTCTCTCCATAGATCTGAATGCATGTAAACTTTAGGGGTATGGAATTTAGACCTTGGACTACAAGATCATCTTCATGTCACTCAGGAACCCCTATTTATCTAGATTTTATTTGGGGCGTGCTTTAAAAATGCATGCATAAAGTAGTAAAAGTACACTAATTTTTTTTTTTTTTGGCCGCACTGCTCGGCATGCGGGGTCTTAGTTCCCGACCAGGGATCAAACCCGCGCCCCCTGCGGTGGAAGCGCAGAGTCTTAACTGCTGGACTGCCGGGGAAGTTCCAAAACTGCACTAATCTTAAGTGTACATAAACATCCTTTATTTTTTTCCCAACATTTTATGAGGAATTTTTTGTTTTTTTTGCCGTGCCCCACGGCTTGTGGGATCTTAGTTCCTGACCAGGGATTGAACCCGGGCCACGGCAGTGAAAGCACCGTGGAAATCCCACGGACCGCCAGGAAAATCCCAAGGAAATTTTCTAAACATACAGAAAGTTAAAAGGCCTGTATAATGAAACATCAGCATACCCATGGTCTATATTCTATTATTATCATTTGGTTATGCTTGTTTCCTCACACATCTTTCCATTAATCCACAAAATTTTTTGGATAGAATTTTAAGATTAAATTGCAGGCTTCAATATACTTCCCCCTAAATTCTTCTGTGCATAATGCATGTCATTAACCAGAGTTCAATTTGTGCTTACAGATATTTTAATTTGAGGTTCAATTTACATACAGTGCAATGCATGAGTCTTAATTATACACTCACTTCGTTTTGACAAATGCAAACACAACAGGCTTCATTTGTTTAAAGGGCATTAAACTGAAGTCCTGGGAAATATTTGAACTTCAGGCATACGTGGATCCAGGAATTGGAACAAGGCTAGCTGTTCTCCCAGCTCTGCTATCCTCTAATGCATTTATTTTCAGGCAGATTCTCTTTTCACAATGACAAAAGTAGCCCTGGCACCTCTGGTTGACATCCTTAGCTTGACATCCCTGGCTACAGAGGGAGGCTCTTTCTCCATATTTCTAGAATGAGTCCCAGGACTGGCTTTGATTGGCCCAGCTTGGTCACTGCCTGTCTCTGAATCAGAGAAATGCAGCAATCTGCTTGGCCCGCTCAAAACTTAGGTTGGAGGAGCAGAGGGTTCCCAAGGGAAATTCAGGGTTTGTCACCAAAAGATAAGCAGATGATGGGATCTGGGCCATTAAAATACTCACACTCAGAGCCCAGACTTTTAGACTTACGGAATTCCAGAAGTTTACAACCATTGACTTCCTCTTCCCTGTTGTCTCCTGTTCACAGATGTGAATGAATGTGAAACGCTACAGGGTGTGTGTGGAGCTGCCCTGTGTGAGAATGTGGAAGGCTCCTTCCTCTGTGTCTGCCCCAACAGCCCTGAGGAGTTTGACCCCATGACTGGGCGCTGTGTTCCCCCTCGGACGTCTGCTGGTGAGACTGAGATCAATGTCTACTTAACTGATGGCTGCCGGCCCCGCAGAAAAATAATGGGATCTAACCATTCCTGATGTGGACAGCTGCCATCAGTTAGATGCTGTTGTTTTATTTTTTTTATTTTTTATTTTTTTTTAATTAATTTATTTATTTTGCACTGTCCTGGGTCTTCGTTTCTGTGCGAGGGCTTTCTCTAGTTGTGGCAAGCGGGGGCCACTCTTCATCGCGATGCGCAGGCCTCTCACTATCGTGGCCTCTCTTGTTGTGGAGCACAGGCTCCAGACGCGCAGGCTCAGAAGTTGTGGCTCACGGGCTCTAGAGCTCAGGCTCAGTAGTTGTGGCTCACGGGCCTAGTTGCTCCGTGGCATGTGGGATCTTCCCAGACCAGGGCTCGAACCCGTGTCCCCTGCATTAGCAGGCAGATTCTCAACCACTGCGCCACCAGGGAAGCCCCGATGCTGTTGTTTTAAACAACAAAAACCTTCAGAACACATGAGTTAACCTGGGTGTGGGACTCAGTGTCAGGAGATGTAGATCCTGGTTCTGACTTTACCAGATTCCTTCATTCAACATATGTTCACTGAGTTTAGGCCCTTTTCTGGGCCCTGGGGACACAGTAGTGACCAGGAGAGACCACCCTGTCTTCAAGGGGCTCACAATCCAGTGGGGGCAGATAGCAATATAACCTGATGGTAACAACCCAGAGTGATCAGGACTGGGATGGATGAGGCACAGGCCAGAGCAAACAAGCCTATGATGGGAAAGGCTAGGGCATGGTGGGAATCCAGAGGAGGTACCTCCCCAGCCTTGAAGGAGAGTTAGGGAGGGCTTCCTGTAGGAGGGGATGTCTGAACTGAGAGTAGTAGGATGAGTAGAAATAAGCCAAGCCAAGTGGAGAGGGAGGGCATTCTGGGCAGAGGATACAGCAAGGGCAAAGGCCTGGCAAGGCAAGAGAGGACCCGACATGTTTGAGGGACTGAAATAAGTTCAGGGTGACATGCTCTACAGAGCAAGGGGAGGGGTGGGGAGAAGTGAGGCTGCAGAAGGAGTCAGGCGCCAGACCACACTGACTTATTACCGTGGTCAGGAGGTTGGACTTTTCTTGAGGGCGCTCTGGCACCATGGAAAGGTTTTGAGCGGGAGAGGGGTATGATCAGATTTTGGAACTTCCTCTGGCTGCCATGTGAAGGTGGATTGGAGTGGGGCTGGGACCTGAGCAGAGAGGACAGGGCTGGACCAAGGCAAGGGCCATGGGAGGGGAGGAGAGGGCAGGTGGGAGAGGGGCTCAAGAGGCCAAAGTGGACAGGCTGTGGGGCTGCCTGGGTCAGGGAGAGGTGTCCAGGCCTAGGTCTAGATTTGAGTATGAAGATTCTGAGACCAGATTGGGACACGTTGGATGTGAGGCCCCAGGGAGGCCTCCAGGAGGCCAGGGAAATCCCCTCTTCTCCTACCTGAACTGCAGCTTGGATGATGGGCCGGACGCTTGGGAGAGTGAGATGGGGAGGCAAGAGGTACAGAAATTAGAGGAGGTGAGAATGGGAGAGAGATGATGACAGAGGCTGAGAGGTGTGGAGTCGGTTCTGCCACATGGGGCCTCAGTTTCCCCATCCATAACATAGGGGCTGGAGGCTCAGCCGACACTGTCTCCTCAGGCACGTTCCCGGGCCCGCAGCCCCACGTACCCGCCAGCCCCAGTCTGCCAGCCAGGCTGCCACCACCGCCGTCCCGCCGGCCCAGCCCACCTAGGCAGGGCCCTGTGGGCAGCGGGCGCCGGGAGTGCTACTTTGACACGGCAGCTCCGGATGCATGTGACAACATCCTGGCCCGTAACGTGACGTGGCAGGAGTGCTGCTGCACTGTGGGTGAGGGCTGGGGCAGCGGCTGCCGCATCCAGCAGTGCCCAAGCACCGAGACAGGTGGGCATGGGCCGCTGGGTGGACACAGGGCGGAGGGTTTGGGTAGCAATAGGTGGACGTGGGACTGGGACAAAGGGACACATTTGGACAAGGGACTGAGGTGCTGGTATTGCACGGGCCAAGAGTGAGCTGCCAGCCAGGTGGGCACGAGTCTGAGAGGTGGATACAAACAGGCACAGGGGCTAAAGACTTGGGCAGTGAAGGGTGGGCACTGAGGCAAGTGGGCACAGGCAGGCCCAAGGCAGGGGCTGGGGCACGGGTGTCTGGGCTCAGCCTTGTCTCTGTGTGCAGCTGAGTACCAGTCCTTGTGCCCCCACGGCCGGGGCTACCTGGCACCCAGCGGAGACCCGAGCCTCCGGAGAGGTAAGGCCCGCCCACCCTCAGCCCCCAGGCCCAGCTCTGTCTCGCGCTATCTCTGTTTTCTTTATCTCTGTCTCTCCCCCTCCCACCCTTATCCTCTGTATCTCTCCCTCTGGGTCTCTCTTGCCATCTCTGTCTTTCTCTTCCCTGATCACGCCCCGCAGCTACACACACACACACCCCATCCAGCCCACCCCACAACCTGGCCTGCCTCCCCCACCTCCCCCCGTCTCTCTTGATGGGGGTGTGTGTGCCTCTGACCATCCTTCCCGCAGACGTGGACGAATGCCAGCTCTTCCGAGACCAGGTGTGCAAGAGCGGCGTGTGCGTGAACACGGCCCCAGGCTACTCATGTTATTGCAGCAATGGCTACTACTATCATGCCCAGCGCCTGGAGTGCATCGGTAGGAACCCCACCTCCACCGGCACTCACACCCCCGCCTGGGACTCTCCCAACCCTTGGCCACTCCAGCTTCTCTCTGGAATGTGGCCACCACCAGCAGGAAGTCCTTCCTGGAGTCTAGACTCCATCCATCCCACCGTCAATGCACCGGGGAAATGGGAAAGGGGAGAGGGCTGCTTCTTGATCACTTCCTCCATGCCTCCCTAGATAACGACGAGTGCGCGGACGAGGAGCCAGCCTGTGAGGGCGGCCGCTGCGTCAATACCATAGGCTCTTATCACTGCACGTGCGAGCCCCCACTTGTGCTGGACGGCTCGGGGCGCCGCTGCGTCTCCAACGAGAGCCAGAGCCTCGGTAACCCCTCCTCCCGCCCCGCCCCGCCGGTTAGCCCCGCCCAGGTCTCTCCCACGCAGTCCAGCCCCTCATTACCCCCACTCAGCCTCCCGCGTGCACCCGGGGCACGCCCCTTCACGCCCCATTTAGCTTCCGGTCTCGGTGTTTGACTCTCGGAACAAGAGGCCAGCGGGCCTGGTTAAAGACGAAGGTTGTAGAGGAGCCTCCCTGCCACTTACTGGCCCTGTGTACACGTGCACGTTCCTTATCGCCTCTTGGACCCCAACTTCCTTTCTGCACATTGGGTGGATTGGCAATAGCCCCTATATAGGGTGGCTCTGAGGAATTTTATTTTTAAGAACAGAATGGGACCTGGTCTTACTAAGTGCTAAAAGTGTGCTTTCTATTATTTCCCTGTGGGTCTCTGTCTCTTTGCACCCCTCTGTGGGTTTCTGTCTTTAGGCCTTTCTCTGAATTTCTGACACTCTCTGCCTCTGTCTTTGCTTTTAGGTCTGTTTCTCTCTGCATCTTTGCTTTCCTGTGTTTCTTTGAGTCTCTCTTTCGATGTGTTTGTGTTTATTTCTTTGGGTCCTCTCTCTCTTTTTGCCCACTGACCCAAAGTCTCTTCTCCTCCCAATCCCTTTTCCTACAACGTCCTTCCACATCCTGAGACTTTATTCAACAATGCTCAGAGAGGAAAAGCAGCTGCCCTGGGGTCACAGAGCCCCTGCAGCGGCCAGTCTTGGATAGAATCCTCCTCTCAGACCCTCTCACCCTCCTATATGATAGCCTTGTGCCAGGCCAAGCCCCGTACTCGTCTGGAGCTACCTCAGAGGACTTCCGGGAGTCAGATCACAGCTGCTGAGAAGGATTTGGTGACAGGCAGAGGATGGCTGGGCTGCTCCAGTAGGGAGGAGATGGAGCACTTGGGAGGGCTTGAGTTTCTTCCCGCCTTGATGCACACTGTCTCTGCCCTCAGACGACAACCTGGGAGTGTGCTGGCAGGAAGTGGGGGCTGACCTCGTGTGCAGTCGCCCTCGGCTGGATCGCCAGGCCACCTACACAGAGTGCTGCTGCCTCTATGGCGAGGCCTGGGGCATGGACTGTGCCCTCTGCCCAGCACAGGACTCAGGTACTGCCACCTGCCTGGGCCACACTCCGAGACTCTGCCCCTCGTGCTCCAAACCCAGGTCCTCAGACTCCTAGTCTTAGACCCCAAGGTCTCCCAAAACTTGGTCCCTCAGACCCCTATGTCCCAGTGCATTCCTAAATCTTAGACCCCAAGTCATAACCCAAAGACCTCCAAGCCTCAACCCCAGAAACCCCAAGGCCTGACTCAGCAGGTCTCATAGTTCCAGTCCCAAAAGGTCCTAAGGTCTGATCTCTCAGACCTTCAACTCCTGGTCTCTAGAAGCCCAGGACAGCCCATGAGACCCCTCCCCCAAATCCTGGACCTTTAGACCTCCAATACCAGTTGCTCAGATCCTGCCATCCTGGCTCACAGACTCTGGTCATAGCTCGCAAACCTCCAAGTCCCAGTGGCTTGGATACCCACATCCAGGTGCCTAAGAAGCCAACACACAGCTCCAGAGATCTCCATGCCTTGGCTCTAAAAAGCCCTGAGTCTCCCTATTCTCAGCCCTTGGGAAACCAGTGCCAGTCCTAGGCCCTTGCTCCTCTGACTTCCAGGTCCCATGGTTCAGATCCCCTCCCATGCATCCTGACCCCTCAGGCCCCTGGTACTTCCCAGTCCTGGTCCCTAAAACACCTCCATCCCATTTTTGTAGGCCCCTAGCCCCAGATCTCATGGGCCCCCAAATTCCAGCACTTGGACCCTGATTTCTAGCCGCAGTCCTCAGTACTCCCGATCCCAGTGCCTTGGAATCCCCGTCTCAGTCCTCAGACCTTCAATCCTGGCTCCAGAACCCCTGATCCCAAGCCTGCAATCCCAGTCTCCTCCTTTGAAGCCCCTCTAATGCCTCAGCCCACGGCCCTCCCCACCCTCTCCTTCGGGCTTCTCTTCCCCGAGGGGGGACGTGAATGATGGGTGCCGAGGAAGCAAATGCTGATTGTTAGGCTTGGCTCCTGTTCGCAGATGACTTTGAGGCCCTGTGCAATGTGCTGCGCCCCCCCTCATATGGACCCGCACGGCCAGGTGGCTTTGGACTCCCCTACGAGTATGGCCCAGACCTAGGTTCACCTTACCAGGGCCTTCCGTACGGGCCTGAGTTGTACCTGCCACCCGTCCTACCCTATGACCCCTACCCACCGCCACCTGGGCCCTTCGCGCGCCGGGAGGCCCCCTACGGGACGCCACCCTTCGACATGCCCGACTTTGAGGACGATGGTGGCCCCTACGGTGAATCCGAGGCTCCTGCTCCACCCGGCCCGGGCTCCCGCTGGCGCTATCGGTCCCGCGACACCCGTGGCTCCGTCCCAGAGCCTGAGGAGTCGCCTGAAGGTGGAAGCTATGCTGGTGAGTACTGCGGCCCGAGTGATGGGGACTAAGATGAGGAGCCAGGTGTGCAGAGAGGTGGAGATGGGGAAGGGAGGAAAGGAGGGGGAGGAGGAGAGACAGAGACAGAAACGAAGAGAAGCTGCGGGAGAGACAGGCTCAGAGAGATGGGAAAACGGAGATATTGTCGGAGAGAGCGACAGAGAGCACGGATGAAGAGGAACAGAGACATCCCTGTAGACCTTCCTAGAAAGCGATGAGGACAGAAGGAAAGCTAGAGAGCAGAGCGACGTAAACATCCTGGCCTCACAGCGCCCCCCAGAGTCCTGGAGCGGGATGGGCAGTTTTAGAAGGGGACCCACCGAACCTGGGGCGCGGCCCCACCCGAACCCCGGAGTCCCCGCACTCTCCGCAGGCGCCCAGGCTGGGCCCTACGAAGGGCTGGAGGCGGAGGAGTGTGGGATCCTGGACGGCTGCGCCCACGGCCGATGTGTGCGTGTCCCCGAGGGCTTCACCTGCGACTGCTTCGATGGCTACCGCCTGGACATGACCCGCATGGCCTGCGTCGGTGAGGGGTGGGCCGGGGCCAGCATGGAGGTGGGGTACAAGAGAGGGTGGAAGCCTTTACTAGGGGTGGGTAATCAGGGACGTCAAGGAGACCGGCCAGCCCCGGTGGGGAGCAGAAAGTAATTTTTGCTCAGGGACCGGGCTTGCCTGAAGGACAGGTCAGGCTGGGAGGAAAGTGGAGCTTGACCACAGCACTGTGGCTGAGCTTGAAGCAGGATGGAAGGATAGGATCCTGCAGGCGTGATTTCTAAGAACTCCCAGGGCTACCTTGGGCAGTTTGCTTGACCTCTTTGAAGAGCTTTCAGTCTTCCCATCGAATAGGAATTATGTCTGCCTAGTTTAGACAGTAGTAAAGCAGAGTGATTACAATCAGAGACTCTGGGGGAGTTGGATAGACCTCAGGCTCAGTCCAGCAGCTTGCTGTGTGACCCCGGACAGGTCACTGTCCCTTGCTCAGTTTTTCTTACCTGAAAAATGAGTATAGTCGTAGAACCCATTTCATAGAGTCGTGAACATTGATTTACAGTGACAGTGAGGCCTGTGTGTAAAGCTCAGAGAAGAGAACTGAGTTCCTCAAAGTCTCACAGCCAAGAAATGGCAAGGGGGCTGGGCACTCGGGGTCTTTGTGAGCTGGTCTGCGAACCCCCTGGGCAGAGTGGGCTTTTTGTGTGACATGGGGTAAGGGGCTTCCCCACGCTAGGCCTCAGTTTGCACAGTACCTAGCTCACAGGGTTATTGGGAGGATAAAGTTAATACATGTAATATACTTAAAACAATGTCTGGCACAGAGTGAGTACTTATTGTTGTTGATATCGTCATTAGTATTGTTTTTCTAACAAAAACATAGTGTCCTAGGGGCTACCACACTCATCTCACAGAACACAAGGCTGAGGCACAGAGAGGTTAAGTTACTGCCCAGGCTCACACAGCCAACGGGTGGTAGTGGCTGCATTCCACTCCAACAGGAGGCTCAGCATCCACACCCCTCTGCACCAGGAGCCTCAGGGGCCAGGGACGTGGGCTCCTGGGTCCCCAGCTCTGAACAGCGCTCCTGGTATCCCCCCCCCTCCCCAGACATCAACGAGTGTGACGAGGCCGAGGCGGCCGCCCAGCTCTGCGTCAACGCGCGCTGCGTCAACACGGATGGCTCGTTCCGCTGCATCTGCCGCCCAGGATTCGCACCCTCGCACGAGCCGCACCACTGCACGCCCGCCAGGCCCCGGGCCTGAGCTCCAGCAGCCGTGGACCGCCCACTCCGCGCCTGCGTACGCGGGGTCCCTGCTGCACACACCCGCCCTCCTGCTTTCGCGCATGCGCACAGGGATGCCGGACCCGGAGCAGAGGATGGTCGATGGGACAGACGGGGAGGAGGAGTGCCCTTCCTACGGACGCCGCGGGCCCGGGCTTAGCCCATGGTCCCCTTCATATTCCCGCTCCTTTTTATAAAAATGTTCAATTAAAAAACACCTATTTTGTATCTTCTGTCTCTGTCTTCCTAATGTTTCTCCCACTTTGGCTCTAGAGTTTGTTCTTTGAGCTACTAAATCACATCCTCTCGCCGTCCCTACTTCTTCATTCCCGTGCTTCTGTCACTTGGTCTATCTCTGCCTCCCTTGGTCTTTGCTCTTCTCCTATGTCTGTTTCTTTGTCTCTGTCTTCTGTCTCTTGCCTTTCTGCTTGTTTCCTCTGCCTAATTCTCCGTGTCTTTTGTCTTTTGGTCTCTGTTGCTGTGTCTTTCTCTTTCCCTATCTCCCTGTTTTATTCTCTCTCTGATCTCGAGAGAAGTCTTACCTCTGGATTTTTAATACTCCTGACCCTCTCAGTAGATCCTGTCTGTAGCCCCCACTTCCCCCTGTGTGAGGCCCCAGGAAGGGGTGGGATGGGGTAGCCTCAGCCCCTGCTCAGGGCACTCCCTCTTTGCTCAGGGAACTCCACATTTCCTCTGTTTCCCAAAGAAGTTTATTTATTTATTAGTGTTAATTAATTAATTAATTTGGTTGCACCGGGTCTTAGTTGAGGCAGGCGGGCTCCTTAATTGCAGCTCGCTGGCTCCTTAGTTGTGGCATGCAAACTCTTAGCTGCAGCATGCATGTGGGATCTAGTTCCCTGACCAGAGATCGAACCTGGGCCCCCTGCACTGGGAGCGCAGAGTCTTAACCACTGTGCCACCAGGGAATTCCCCCAAAGAAGTTTAGAGCTTTTCTGGTACAAGTGGGCCATGGAGAAAGGAGGTGGGAGCAGTAGTCACTGGAGGGGTGCATCCAGGCCTGGGCCTCCAGCTGGGATTTGGCTGTGGCAGAGCAGGGAGTGGCAGTCCTGGTGGGTGTCCTGTGCAAGGACATGTGGAGGTGGGGATGAGCTGTGTGTGTGATGGTAAAGAGCCCAGCACGGACCTCCTCCCCAGTGGCTGCTGCCTTCTTCCTGACCATGCAGGGAGTCCAAAGGTCTCCTCCTCCCAAAAAAAACAGAAAGCCTGGATGAGCATAGGCTCAGAGGACAGGGGACAGTCAGGAGTGGGGGAGCCCATTGGCACTGGAAAAAAAAAACAATACAAAAGACTGTACCTGAGTCATTCTTCACCCACCTGTTAGTGTTAGGTTCTCACACTCAAATGCTTCAGTGACCAGGTGAGTGATGCTAGAGGGAAGCAGGTGCAGAATAAGAAAATCAAAGTACAAAGGTGAGGATATGCAACCAGGGACATTCTGCTTAAGGAGTGGATGGAACAGAGAGGGAAATGTCCCCATTTTAAATAATAATATTTTTTATAACCACCCTGTGGGTCTGGTCCATGAGATATCAATTTTAATCTTCCAGGTTCAGCTCAAGTTGTATAAATGGGGAACAGGGGCTCCTTCTTGACCTGACCCCTCATGAGCTTCAGAAAGGGTCGATTTCCCACTGGTGCCACATGGAGGATCATACCAATAGTGTCTACTCTACAGGAGTGCTGGTGGCGATTACATGAATCATTCTGTATGTCAAGTGCTTCGAACTTCACCTGGCATCTGGCAAGTGCTCAGTGATTGTTATCATAACCTGAGGGCTTCCTGGAAATGCCAAGCTCTGTGGTTGGTCAGATGGTGAGGGCAGATGGCTAGATCTTGTTCTTCACCTGATCTTCCTCACCTGGGGGCCAGACTCTTTCCCCTTCAATGGGACAGTGAGAAACACTTAGCACAGGGACCTTGGCAGGGAGGGGTGTCAGACTGTGAGAGGCTCAAAGCTCCACAAAGGGAAGATGGTTGCACAACTTTGTACTAAAACCCACTGAATTGTACACTTTAAATGGGTGAGTTGTAGAGAACAAATGTATGGACACCAAGGGGGGAAAGGAGGGGTGGTGGTGGGATGAATTGGGAGACTGGGATTGACAGGTATACACTAATATGTATAAAACAGGTAACTAATAAGAACCTGCTGTATAGCACAGGGAATCTACTTTGCTGTACAGTAGAAACTAACACAACATTGTAAACAACTATACCCCAATTAAAAAAATAGTAATAAATGGGTGAGTTGCATGGTAGGTGAATTGTAGCTCAATGAAGTGGTTAAAAAGAAAAAGAGGGCCTCCCTGGTGGCGCAGTGGTTGAGAGTCCGCCTGCCGATGCAGGGGATACGGGTTCGTGCCCCGGTCTGGGAGGATCCCATATGCCGCGGAGCGGCTGGGCCCGTGAGCCATGGCCGCTGGGCCTGCGCGTCCGGAGCCTGTGCTCCGCAACGGGAGAGGCCACAACGGTGAGAGGCCCGCATATCGCAAAAAGAAAAAGAAAAAAGAAAAAAAGAAAAAGAAACTCTACAAAGGGAGTCAAGAAGTGACCCTTCAGCTAATACAGGGACCCTGGCCCAAACACTGACCTGTCATTCATTCATTCAACAATATTTTCTATATAATATCTGCTTTGTAATAAGTGAGTGTTGAGAACACAAACTTTAGCCCAGCCTTAAGAGGTAGGAGCTAGGGAGGGCTCGTGGAGAAGATGTCTGAGCTGAGACCTGAACAATATGGGGAAATGAGCCAGACAAAGCAGTGGAGGAGGGTGTTCCAGGTGGAGGGAACAGCAACAGCAAAGGCCTGCAGGTAAGGAAGGCAAATATCCTTTAAATGCCCCCTCCCCTTTCTTTTGTATGTCAGCCCTTGTGTTGGACAATGCTGCTGACATTTTTAGTGCCCAAGGAATCCCTGGTCCCTGCCTTCATGGAGCTCCAGTGAGGGACAAAGATGCATTGCCAGGGCTTCCCTGGTGGTGCAGTGGTTGAGAGTCCGCCTGCTGATGCAGGGGACGCGGGTTCGTGCCCCGGTCCGGGAAGATCCCACATGCCGCGGAGCGGCTGGGCCCGTGAGCCATGGCCGCTGAGCCTGCGCATCCGGAGCCTGTGCTCCGCAACAAGAGAGGCCACAACAGTGAGAGGTCCGCATACCGCAAAAAAAAAAAAAAAAAAAAAAAAAAGATGCATTGCCAGACATGACCATTTGTGCTGGGACGGGAGAGGCACAGGAGAGGGGTCGGGGCTGGGATAGGGAAGATCAAAGGTTGTGGGGTTCCAGAGGAGGCACCTGAGCCAGTCTGAGAGAACATCAGGGAAGGCTTTCTGGAGGAAGAGCTAGCGTTCTGAACAGTCTCTGTTCAAAGATCCCTTTGAGAATCTGTTGAAAGCTCTGGACATTCACAGAAGAAAAGCACACGAACATTGTAGGCAATTCCCAAATACTCCCATTCCCTCAAGCGCCTGTGCCTGGGCTGCCGGTAGTTATCCCATTACCCTCCACAACCATCTTGCTGTATAAATGTCCCAGGAATGGGGACTGGGATAGCCAACACTGCTGGAAAACTTTGAGTTGGAATTTCAGTATCCTGGGTGTGGGGTGGGGTTTTGAGAGCCCCAAACTTCCCTCTCACCCCGCGCCGGGACTGGAGGGTGTGCCAAAGAGCTAGCTTTTTCCTGCCTACATCCTCCTCACTAGCCTCTAGCCCCGGCGCTGTGGGGTCCTTGGCACGTGCCGGGACCAGCGCGTTCTCTTCTGGAATGTCCAGAGGGAAATAGTCCATACTGTCACCACGCTCGCCAGACAAGCGCCGCAGCGCTCCCTGACGGTCACGGAGCAAGAGCGTCCCAAGCCGCCCGCGCCCCCTAGTGGCTGATGCTTATACAGTCATCAGCGAGCACCGACTTCCGGTTCCAGCCTTTAGTCTGCTGACTGCCGTCTTCATCGTCGCCGTCAACGTCATTTTCTTCTTCTTCTTCACCACCACCACCACCACCATCATCATCATCATAGGTAATACATAAATAGTGCATCCTATGTGCCAGGCACTGTGCTGCTTTATACATGTTACCTCATTTAATCCTCACATCAGCCCTATGAAATGGGTTCTGTTACATTTGCATTTTCCTCATTTCAAGCACGGAGAGGTAAGGAAACTACTCACCCAAGATCACACAACTACTAAGTGTCAGAGCCTGGATTGAACCTAGGCAATTTGTCTCCAGAGTTCATTTTCTGAACAGTTCAAAAATAATCATGAAGCGAAGTAATATGATGGCTTGGGATTGCTTCAAACAGCTGTGTGTTAGAGTGGAAAGAACCTGGGTCCCTGGATCACCACGTTGCCAGCCTGGATCATTTCACCTGTGGGTATTATGTGAGAGAGTATTATGTGAGAATAAACTTTTTTACTTAAGTCATCATATTTTGAAGTGTCTTTGTGGTAGCGATTCAGCTTTTATCCTAAAACAAGGGCACCAGAATCACCTGGAGGGCTTGTTAAAAGGCAGATGGCTGGGCTCCACTCCCAGTAAGTCTGGAGTAGGGACCTAGCTGATCCCACAGGAAGACTCCAGGCCTGGCCAATGAGTGAATCCCTCCCCTTGGCCTTTGCAGTTGGTTCAGGATTGGGCGTGTCCCTGAAGTCGGACCAATGAGAGTCAGTCCTGGAACCATTGCGGGGTTGTTGGGGAGGGCCCTCGTAGACTCGCCGTGCTGGAAGGGCTTAGGCCTGGAGCACTGGGGGCTCCCCTGAGGGAAGAGTAGTCTGAAAGTAAAGCCAACACAAGGGAAAACAGGGCTGGGAGATGAACAGAGAGACTGTTCCTGACGTATATCATCTGTGCCTCTGGGTCCAGTGAATCCCCAAAATGTTTCAGGAAGTTGACATTTTCCTTTACATCCTACATCAAATCTATCAGCAAATTCTGTCAACTCTACCTATAAAAGATGTCCTGTCCTGCATTTTTTTTTTTTAATATTTATTTATTTATTTATTTATAGCTGTGTTGGGTCTTCGTTTCTGTGCAAGGGCTTTCTCCAGTTGCGGCAAGTGAGGGCCACTCTTCATCGCGGTGCGCGGGGCCTCTCACTATCGCGGCCTCTCTTGCTGCAGAGCACAGGCTCCAGACACGCAGGCTCAGTAATTGTGGCTCACGGGCCTACTTGCTCCGCGGCATGTGGGGTCTTCCCAGACCAGGGCCCGAACCCGTGTCCCCTGCATTGGCAGGCAGACTCTCAACCACTGCGCCACCCGAAGGGAAGCCCTGTCCTGCATTTTTTAAGCAAAGTATAGTTACGTACAATATTATATGTTACAGAGGTACAATATAGTGATTCACAATTTTAAAAGGTTCTACTCCATTTATAGTTATTATAAAAATATAGGCTGTATTCCCTGTGTTGTACAATATATCCTCTTGTCCTGTACTGGAAGAAAAGTTATGCTATAAATTAGAACATTATTGGGTCAATGACAAAACTGGAATACAAATAGTAGAGTAAGAAACTTTTGCATGTTAATGTTAAATTTATGAACGTTAGTCATTGTACTGTGGTTATGTAAAAGAACATCTATATTCTTAGAAAATGCACACTGAACTATTTAGGAGTAGAAGGCCATGTGTATGTATCTTAGCTTCAAATTATACAAATTCCCTTCCCCCCACAAACATAACAGAGCAAAATTTTTTTAAAATACTTGTTTATTTATTTATCTGGCTGCGCTGGGTCTTAGTTGCGGCATCTAGTTCCCTGACCAGAGATTGAACCCATGCCCCCTCCACTGGGAGCGTGGAGTCTTAAACACTGGACCACCAGGAAGTCTCCAGAGCAAATGTTAAAGAGGGTAAAAATGTTAACAAGAAATGAACCTGAGTAAAAAGTATATGAATGTTCTTTATGCTATTCTTCGTCTTGCAAATTTGAATTGATCTCCAAAAAAAAAAGGTTAAAAAAATTTTTTTGAGATCTAAAATTCTGGACTACAATATCAATATAAGTAGAACTGGGGAGATAAAGTGCTCTATGATCCAGGTAGTGTTTGGTCTGAAGATTAAACTTTTAATTAAACTTCAGATCTGATTTTTTACAGTGTGCATGTAAAATTTCAAGGATTACTACTGAAAGAATAGAAATGGTGCCTAGATTCCAAATTAGTGGAGGGAAAAGGAAGAGTGAGAAAACACAAGACAAAACAAACAAAAAACGCGGTCACTTCAAAGAAGCCTTAATGAGGGTGGGGGGGAAGCATAGCAAAAAATGGGGACAATAAAATCACACAGTATGATGGTTGGAGTGAATAAAATATATCACTAATCACACAGAGAAAAATTGTATTCTGAGCCTAAACACTTCCGGTGACCCGTGTCCCACCCTCCTCCCCAGGCTTCCTGCTCCCACCGCTGCCCCCCTCCCCAGTCCCTTTCTCAAGCAGCTAGAGGGACTCTGAACACCCAAGTCAGATCCAGTCCCTCCCCTGCTCCATCTCACTCAGAGTAAAAGCTGGAGCCCCCTCTGTAGCCCATACAACTTGGCACCATCTGCTTCTGGTTTCGTCACCCCCTTCTCCTCCCCGCTTAGTCCTCTCCAGGCACATGGATCTCCTTATTGTTTCTCTGAAGCACCAGACATGTTCTCACCTCAGGACCTTTGCACTGGGCGTTCCCTCTGCCTGGGGGACTCTTTCCACTTGACTCACTCCCTCGCCACCAATAGAGAATGGATAAATAAACTGGGTACAGCCACACAGCGGGATCTGCTATGAGAACAACCTATGACTACACGTGGTTACAAGAGTGAGTCTCACACTGCGTTGAGTGGAAAAAGCCAGATACTCGAGATAATATATATTCTGCTTCTATTTACTTCAAATTCAGGACAGGATAAAACAGTCTATGCCGTCAGAAGTCAAAATGAGGGTGACCCTGATGGGAGGGCAGATGCGCTGAAAGGAGCCAAACTGCTTCTTGGTCTGGGCGCTGGTGACCGAGGTGCATTCAACTGGTGGAAATTCACCCTGCTGAACACTTACAGTCTGTACTGTTTTGCATGCACGTCGACTTCAAGAAACAGCTTCAAGAAACAAAACAAACGAAAAGAAAATGGAATGAACCTCCGTGTTCCCACCACCCAACTTAAGAAACAAGACATTTCAGGCCCTCAGGCCCCTCTCTCCCAACACAATGTGCTTTTACACCCGCACACCCTGCCCCGCCGACTCAGTTCCCTTCTTCAACGTACTAAGTGCATCTTCCCGCTCAGAACTCAGGCAGCGAGCGGGCCGGGGCCAGGGGCCAGGGCCGGGGCCAGGGCACAGGGCCGGGGCGGGGATGTATGCGGAGGGGGTCTTGTAAAGGGAGAAGGAGGGATGGGATTTCTGAATCCCATCCAGGCAGCGGGAAGTAATGCTCCTGCGATACCCTTGCCCTTAGTACTGACGGGGTGGGGGGGTCGCTTTGCAGCGTGGCCCCCAAGTGCTCAGGGCCCAATGTCTGGACGGTGGGACTCAGTGCTGAGACTCCCTGTAAAGTAGCCACTGGAAATGCAACCTGCTTGCATGCACGCTCTCTCTTGGTTTCTCTCTGTGTCTCTCTTTCCCAATCTCTCTCTCTCCTCAAGAAGAAAAAAACTCACAATTATTTACATGAAGTTTTATTGCATCAGACTGTAACCAAAGGATCCAAGTTCCAACTTTGAATCTTTCAATAAACTTTGAATAAATAGCAATGCTACTTTTTTTTTTCTTTTTTGTACTGTAGTATTTATTTTTAAATTCTTTTTTATTGGCATGATTATATATATATGAGGTTCGAGAACAGTTCAGCCTTTGCATCTCTTTTCTGGCCATTAATATTGTTTATTTCATTTCCTGATTATTATGGGAAATAATTTTTTTTAATAAATTTATTTATTTATTTATTTATTTTTGGCTGTGTTGGGTCTTTGTTGCTGTGCACAAGCTTTCTTTAGTTGTGGTGAGTGGGGCTCCTCTTCGTTGCGGTGCGCGGGCTTCTCATCGTCGTGGTTTCTCATTGTGGAGCACGGGCTCTAGGCGCGCAGGCTTCAGTAGTTGTGGCTTGCGGGCTCTAGAGCTCAGGCTCAGTAGTTGTAGCACACAGGCTTAGTTGCTCCGCGGCGTGTGGGATCTTCCCAGGCCAGGGCTCGAACCCATGTCCCTTGCATTGGCAGGCAGATTCTTAACCACTGCGCCACCGGGGAAGCCCGGAAATAATATTGTATAGGGAATGGAGGCACTTGGCAGGTCTCTGTGATATCCAGGGACACACCAGAGGGTGTGGTGACATTTAGGAAGCTGGGGGCTGGGGGGAGGGTGCTGAGGGGACCAGGTGACCCCAGGGAAGGCTGGAGGCCAGGCAAGCACCCAGATGGGACAGGCCCTGTGGACTCTGGGCTGGAGGAGGGGGTGAATTCCAGTCCCACGGAAAGTAGAAACCACAGAATGTAGAGTCATGTTGGCTGTGAGGGCGAGGGAGGAGAGGATATAAGGAGGACATGGCTGCTCTGTGCAGGCCTGGTGCCCGGACAAGGAGATGGCTCGGCCTGGGGGCTGTGAATAAACAAGGAAGTGCAGGTCAGACTAAGCACTGCTATCACTGAGAGCTTCCTGGGCACCCTTCCTTACTCACTGGGTCCTCACAGCACCTACCTTACAGATGAGGAAACTGCCTCTCCAAGACAGGAAGACCCCCAAGCCAGAGAGCAGGACTGGAGCCCAGGTCTCCTACCTAACCCTTGCTTTGAAATTTTAGATAACTTCAGGGCTTCAACCACCTCCGATTACTGCTTTTCTCCTCCCATTAGAAAAAAAGAAAAAATACAGAAACACAAAAACCAAACACACTTGATTACAAAGCCTGAGGGAATTTTTGGAGTGACAGAACTGCCATGAATCCTGCTGTGGCGGTGGTTATACAATTCTATGCATTTATTAAAATTCATAAAACGGTGTACACATACACACACCCATGGATGACTTTTACTATTTGTAAATAAGAATATTTAAAAAAAAACAAACAGTGAATGTACTTTGTCTGTATCTCAATTCAAAGAGAACCACCGTAAAGAGATGTTTTTGAGACAGATGGGGGAAACCTGAATAAGGACTGGCTGTGAGATGATATTTAAAATTTTGTTAATTTTGTTAGATGTGATAAGGCTTTGGAGTTATATAAGGAAATGCAGCCCCCCCGTTTACTTTGATGTTCATTGTGGTATTTAAGAATGGACATGATGTCCATCACTTGTATTTTTTTTTTCAGTATTTCCAAATAGAGGGGAAAGGTGATGAAATAGCAAAATGTTGACAGTTCCTGAAGCTGAGTGATGGGCCCATGTGAGTTTATTGTCTCTCTGCTTTTGGTAGCTGTTTGGAAATGTTCATGACCTAAGTTAAAATTTTCGAAAATAAAATTAAAAAGAAGAGTTCTTTGTTGGTTAAGCACAATTTGGAAAATACAGAAAACTAGAAAGACAAAAATACCTCTTCCCCAATCCCACATCACTACTGTAGTTAACATTTTGATGTATTTCCTTTCAGCCTTTTCTATTTTATTCAGGCTTGAAAAGTGGTGTGTGTGTGTGTGTGTGTGTGTGTGTGTGTGTTTTACATAACTGTGTGAGCAAATTGTTTATACAGTCCTGCTTTTTCCCTTCTTAAAACATAAGCTGTTCCCTTGTTAAAACATCTTTGCATAAACACAATCTCTAATGTTTGCAGGGTGTTTACTCAACAGGGCAGTGTTGCCAGACATTGAAGCTGTTTCCAATTTCCTCCCATTATAAATAATGCCTCGATGCACATCCTTGTGCGTCCCAGTGGTGGGATTGCTGGGCCAAAGGGTGCGGATCCCCTGGCAACTCACAGTCAAAATCTCCGTAGTGTTTCTGCCTGACCCGAAGCTGAAATGACCTCATACGGTTAAAGTGAGATTTCACTGCTATTTGTTATTTCCTAAAGGTTTGATTCATGACTAGAGTTCATAAGAGGGTTTTTTTTCTTCCCCCAGTTGTAGGAAACAGAAATCCATTCACGCTAGCACATGCCAAAAGGGGGTTGCGTCAGTTGGCAAGTAAAGCTAATATTCAGCTTTTTAAAACTAAAACAATAAAACAGCCAGGTATTTTACCAGCAAAATGGGTTTATTTGGGAATAGCAGAGAATTACAATTTGGGACATGGACTCTATGGTAAAGCACAAGCAAGTGGGGAGAACAAAGGAGAGGGACATTGTTTTATAGAGGAGAAGGGAGAGTTGGGAGGGTCTGTTATAAACCGAGTCCAGTGGAAGAAACTGGGAGCTTGAAGTTTAATCGCTTTTCTTTGGCTGAGCTGTAACAGCCTCCTTTTAGTGGCTGGACCGCTGCTGGGCAAGAAGAAATTCTTCCTTCCTCCTGATGGGTAGTAAGGCAGTAACCTTCTTCCTGTTGAAAACAGAAAGGTACATCTCTTCCTGTCCCATCTATAATTGCCCTAGAGAGGCAGGGCATGACAGCTCTCCCTTCTGGCCGCCCAACTTCATTTTAAATGAGGCTTCTGTTTATTAATTTTCACAGCTTGGACAAGCTATCTTGCTACATTGATTGTTGAGATACTAAATTATTTCTGTATTGGTTGGTAAATCATGCTGCCTCGAGATCTGCACATTTTCCACACTGTGACCACTCTAATTTCCCCTTCACCCCACTTCCCAGACCTCCCAATACAGGGGAGGAAAAAGCCTTCATATCAGGCACAGCAATGAAGCCTGCTGATCGCTCAGTGCCCAAATCACTGGTTGTTAAATATTTTGATTAATCTTGGACACAAGCAACAGAAAAGCTGACTCAGATGGCTTAAACTGTAAAGGAAATTTGTAACTGGAAATTCCACACTTGGCTGGCGTCAGCTAAAACTGACACATCTGTTCAGCAGTGTCACCAAGGACTCCATTTCTTTTCATCCCTCCGCCCCACCTTTTCCAGCGGCAGTTCCCAAGATAGCTGCCAGCAGCCTTTGGGCCAGAGGGACCCTCATTCATATCCCCCAGGTAAAGGGGAGCACCTTTGTCTCAGATTTCCCCAGCAAAGTAATAAGGCTGACTCTGACTGTCCAGCTGAGGTCACACGGCCGTGCCAGAGCCAATCACTGTGGCCTGGGGTGGACCCAAATGCCCAGACTGGCTGAGCCAAGTCACATGTTCCTCGACAGTAATGCCCTTTGCTTGAAGCCACAGCTGAGGTTCAAGTTCCGTTTTTATCCAATTCCCGATGTCCTCCCTGCCTTGCTTCCCGTAAAACGGAGATAGTAATGACATTCACTTCCTAGGGTTGCTGTGAGGATTAAATGAGTTCATTAATGCCAAGCACTTAGAATGGTGCTCAAACACAGAAAGCACTTAAGTATTAGCTGCTGTTATTGTCAACAGATGCTTATTCTCAGCTCTCCAGGCTGCAATTCTCTGCAAGTTCCTTATTTTCTGTACTCCACCCTCTTTCTAGTTACCACTGCTAGATAACAAATCTCTCCAAAACACGGTGGCTTAAAGAAACAACAGTAAGCCTTTTATCTCTCACCATGTCTGTGGTCAGATATTTGGGAAGGGTCCAGCTGGGCAGTTCTGCCTTGGGATCCCATATGGATGTAATTAGTTGGTGGCTGAAGCTGGGACAGTGCGGTGTCCCAGTTGAGGTACCAGCTGGGGGTGTGTGGGCAGCTCTCTCTCTCTCCTTGTACTCACAGGGCTTCTTCATGTGGTCTCTCCGTGTGGGCTGGTTTGGGCTTCCTCTAATCATGGTGGCCTCAGGGCAGTCAAAGTTCTTGCATGGCAGCTCTGGTCTTCAGTGTCTCTGTTTAACGAAAGAGGCAGAAAGAGCCTCACCTCTTCTGATCTAGCCTTGGGAATCATGCAGCATCACTTCTGCAATATGCTACTGGTTATAAGCAACTCACAAGCCTGCTCAGATCCAAAAAGAGGGCAGGCAAATCCCCCTTCTCATGAGAAAATGACAGTGAACTAGGCGAAAAACGTCCTGGTAATATTATGAAAATAATTTTAACTTTGTGCACAAAAGGTCTTGGGAACTCCCAGGGTACCCTGGACCAAACTTTGAGACCTGTTCTAAAGGCATGTATAAGCCTGGGATGGCTAGACATTCAAAACGTGCTGCAGTGTACAGGACAATGCAGCCTCAAATGTTCAAAGGGCCCCTTTGGATGGATTGGTATCTCTTTGATCCAGTCATCTGGGACCTGGAGCAGGGTCTCTTGCGTATAAACAGGGTTGGGGTGTGTGTGGTGGGGGAGGCATCTCAACTACAATGTTCAACTTGGTACTAAATGCTGGAAACTGGGAGTTCCCTGGTGGCCTACCGGTTAGAATTCTAGGGTTTCACCGTGGGGCCCGGGTTCAATCCCTGGTTGGGAAACTGAGATCTCGCAAGCCATGCGGTGCAGCCAAATAAATAAATAAATAAATATCGCAAAACTCAGACATACAAAGAGACTCTGGAGCTACTGCCTGGGTTCTAATTCCCACTCCATCACTTCCTTGCTGTGCAACTCTGGGCAAGTTCCTTAACCACTCTGTGGCTCAATCAGGAAAATGGAGACAATAACAGTATCCACCTCCCAAGGGTTATTATGAGTTACCTTGGCTCATAGTAAGTGTTACAAGCGTGTTTTCTCTGAGTATTATTGTTACTCCAGTGACCATTCACATCCAAGAGGCCATCGATGGTAAGATGGGTTGTTACTTCAAATCACCAGGAGAGAAACAAAAAACTGCCAGTTAAACTATGACCCACAAGCGTTGTAAGCTGCATTCTGATTTCAGAGGTGTTAACAAGTAGGGGAGGAAGGGGTCAATAAAATATGGTTTTATTGTGTGCACATGTGCACGGAAGAATTTAGCAGTAAGGACGTCCACCACAGCACTGTTCATAGCAGCAAATCATGCTCAAACTCCCACAACCACGGATCAATCACACTAGTTACGGGGCAGCCACAGAATGTGAATGAAGGCTTTTTCAAAGATTGTTCCAGTGGCTTCCCTGGTGGCGCAGTGGTTGAGAGTCCGCCTGCCGATGCAGAGGACACGGGTTCGTGCCCCGGTCGGGGAAGATCCCACATGCCGCGGAGCGGCTGGGCCCGTGAGCCATGGCTGCTGAGCCTGCGCGTCCGGAGCCTGTGCTCTGCAACGGGAGAGGCCACAGCGGTAAGAGCCCCAAAGATTGTTCCAAAACCCTGCGGCTCCTCAAAAGTGAATCTCTGTCTTTCTTTCTTTTTTTTTTTTTTTTTTTTTGCGGTACGCGGGCCTCTCACTGTTGTGGCCTCTCCCGTTGCGGAGCACAGGCTCCGGACGCGCAAGCTCAGCCGCCATGGCTCACGGGCCCAGCCGCTCCGCGGCACGTGGGATCTTCCCGGACCGGGGCACGAACCCGTGTCCCCTGCATCGGCAGGCGGACTCTCAACCACTGCGCCCCCAGGGAAGCCCCACGTCGTTTGTTTAAAAAAAAAAAATTGCAGGAAAAGTATAAGGGATATCCACATATTCTTGATACAGATTCACCAGTTTTAACAATTAGCTCTCTCTCTCTCTTTCTAGATACATAGATACATAGATATAGTTACAGATATTGATAGAAAGTGAGAGTGAGATGACTAATTGTTAAAAACTGGTGACTATATATCGATAGCTATGTATATAGATATCTATAGGTAGAGAGTTGTAAATAGAAAAAGGTCTATTGGAGAATTGCTTGCAGTCATTTTGTGACATTTCACCCTTACTATTTCAGCAGACATCTCGTAAGAGCAAGGACATTCTCCTTCACAAGCACAATACCATTATCACACCAGGAAACTTTAAGATTAATATAATACTATAGTCCATATGCAAATTACCCTGACCCACTAAGGTCCTTGACTTGATATCTTGATTTTATCTCCTAATCACTCTCTCCCCTTCCCATTGCTCCTGCCCTAGACTAGGTCATCATCACTCCCCCACCCTGACCCTCACCCTTGCTGGCCACCACATAATCCATTCTCCTCGTGGCAGTCAGAGTGAACCTTTACACAATGTAAATCAGATCATGTTACCCCCCTGCTGAAAATTTCCAATGGGTTCCCGTCCTTCTTAGACCAGAAGGCAAACTCTTGCCATGGCTTCCAACCATTAAATCACATATCTACTTGCTTATTTCTTTTTTTTAATCCTCTCATTAGAATATCAACTCCAACAAAGAGAGATGTTTTCTTTTTCCCTCCACTGCTATATCCCTAGGGCCTAGAACAGTAGCTGGCACAGGTGTTCGATACATTTTTTTTTTTTTTTGGTGGTACGCGGGCCTCTCACTGTTGTGGCCTCTCCCGTTGCGGAGCACAGGCTCCGGACGCGCAGGCTCAGCGGCCATGGCTCATGGGCCCAGCTGCTCCGCGGCATGTGGGATCTTCCCGGACCGGGGCACGAACCCATGTCTCCTGCATCGGCAGGCGGACTCTCAACCACTGCACCACCAGGGAAGCCCCAATACATATTTTTGAATGAAGGAATGAGCGAGCAAATATATCTTCCCATTAGCCATCGCCCCAACCAGACTCTGTGGTCCCCGAGGGCAGGGCCTGTGTGTGTCATTGTGTATCCTCAGCACTCAGCACCTGATAGAAGCAAGTATTCCGAAAATGCTTGTAAAATGAAGAAAGGAATACATAATGAAGGGAAGTAATCAGTGATTGCCTGGGGCTGAGGCTGGGAATGGGAATGGGAATTGACTGCAAGTGGGCACAAGAGGTCTTTTTAGGGTGACGTTAATGTTCTAAAATTGGATTGTAAAAAATAAATTTAAAAAAATGGGATTGTGATGATGGCTGTACAACCCTGCAGAAACAATCACTCAGCATCATTACATCACTTAAAACAGGTGAATTTTATGATATGTAGAATACACCTCAACAAAACTGTTAAACAAAACTAAGCAAAATATGTGTGAGGGACTAAAAATTCTCCCCAGGAGGTGCCCTGCAGGTCGTCTGAACCTTACTCTGTGCTGCCCTGGGCGATGCTGGGGACACAGTGGTGACTAAGACAGCTCTTGTCCCTGGCTTCACAGGCCCAGTGACAGCCCAGAGGGTCAGGGCCAGAATGGATGGAGGAGACACAGGTACAGGGGTCAGGGCCAGGATAGGGGAAGCACAGGGGGGGACAGCGGAGATCCAGATGGGAGGAATCAGGGAGCACTTCCTAGCGGAGTGAACGCCTGAGCCAGACCCTGAAGGATGATGTTGCCCATGACTGTGACGCTAGTTCTTTTTTTTTTCTTTTGCGGTACGCGGGCCTCTCACTGTTGTGGCCTCTCCCGTTGCGGAGCACAGGCTCCGGACGCGCAGGCTCAGCGGCCATGGCTCACGGGCCCAGCCGCTCCGCGGCATGTGGGATCTTCCCGGACCGGGGCACGAACCCCCGTCCCCTGCATCGGCAGGCGGACTCTCAACCACTGCGCCACCAGGGAAGGCCTAGTTTTGTTTTTTTTTTTCAAACACTTTTTCTACCTTAGCATAGGTCTGGCGGGTCTCTGCTGCAGCCCACGAATCCGGCCATTCCGCGGGTTCTGGAGGACAGGGCCACACGGGGGCGCTGTTCTACTGCGCTCGGGGAGACTCTACCGTGATCCTTTTGGTCTTGCAGGAGCCCGAGGTCCGAGCGGCGCCTTGAGGGCGGGGGGTTGTTTGTCGGCGGAATGTTTCCGGAGAGACAAGAGGCAACAAGGGCGGCGAGTGGCCCTTCGTAGGGTGGCGGAAGCACCCCCGGGGAGCAGCAGATCGCCAGTGGGGCGGCGTCTGTTCTTGGTCCCCAGGAGGCCGCAGCGCGGAGCTTTCCAAAGAGCTCCGGAAAAGGGCGGGACGCTAAGCGCAGTCTGGCGTGGAAGGTTCCAAAACAGTCCTCGCCGCCCGGGGTGGTTCCTGGAGAGGAGGCGCCTGGGGGGCGGAGCTTTCCAAAGTGAACCAGGAAGGGGGCGCTGCAGCCGCGTGAGCTGGACGTCGCCCTAAGCAAGCTCTCTGGGGGCGGGGGGGGCGTGCATCACGTGGTGTTAGGTGGGACGAGGCCACTGGGTTGGGCTGGTGCGTTAACTCCGCGTCCTCGGGTCTATTCTAAGAGAGCCGAAGCTTGGGGGAAGTGAGAGTGGGAGGTTAATCCCAGATCCATGGTCTCTGTGGAGAGGGAAGCGCCGTGAAGAGCGAGAGTTTCCATCGGGCGTGGGAGAGAAAATGGGGAAACTGGCTAAGAGGAGTCCGTGGGAGGTCCTCGGGAGATAAGGGATCCGTGGAGCTCCGCGGGCCCAAAACATCTGCTTCTACGGAGATTGGTGTGCGTGTGTGTGTGGGGGGGTGGTCACGGAGGGGTGTCTGAGAAAGACTGCTCTGAGCACAGCGAAGAATGGTTTTGTGTAAAGATCAGCCTCTGGCATGGAAGATGGTCTTGACTCTGTCCCTTATGTTCTGTGTGCTGCGTGGCCTGTTTCTCCATGAGACCAGTAGTTCGAATCATATCCAAGTCCTAGGCCTTTTCTGCCCCTCTCACTCGCCAGCGGTTTGTAGCGGTGAATTGCTGAGATTGCCTCTTCTCTGGCCTTGTGCCTGAACACAAAGTGACCGAGACAGCCCCAGACCCACCCCTCACTGACAGTCCAGTGGGGGGCCAGATAGTGACAGCCCAGAATGGGTCAGGCCTGGACTGGGGGAAACAGAGGAGTTAGGGCCAGGATGCGGGAAGCACAGGGCCCTGTAGGATCCAAGCGGAGCGGAGGGCTCCTGACTCAGCCTGATGGGTCATAGAGCTTTGAAAGGATTGGATGGGGGCGGGGCCTTGGAAGAGGCTCCACTTCTAAGAAGGGAAGATATTTGAGCTGAGGCCTGAAGAATGAGTAGCATCCTATGAAGTGTTAAAAGAGAGGTGACACAGATCTATATGTGACTCATCTGTATGAAATGGCATCCAGGACATTCTATTATTGGGGGAAAATAAAGCAAACTGCAATCCAAAAAAAAAAAAAAAAAAGGAATGAGTAGCATTCTTCTGGGAGAAGGTGCAGTGTCAGGAATGGGTGTTTCAGGCAGAGGAAATGACATCTGCAAAGGCTTGGATTAAGAAAGCGTGGCTCTTTTCAAGCAGAGTCCTTTACTTGCTCCCTGGGGACCCTCTTGCTGCCCTGGTGAGCCATCTGTCACAGGTCCCCTAGTCCAGGATCCAGCCAGTTGATGGGCTGTAATGTAAACCCTTGAGGGCAGACCCTAGGCTTGTTCCCTCACGGCCTGGTGGTTCAGTGACTGGCCTTGAGGTCGACCAGAAGCTGGGCTTGAATCCCAGCTCCCCCACTAATCAGATGTGTGACCTTGGGTAAGTGACTCAACTTCCTGATCTGTCAAATGGGGATATAATATTGGGGTTCACGAAACCAATCTCATCATTTTAGAGAGTTATAAAGAATTAAACATAATTTATATATTTTAAAATATATAACTTTGTAGATTGTATCAAGGAACCCAAGAAACAACAGAGAGCCTTAAAAACGTGCTGCCACGTCAGATGACACTTTGGCCTAAGTTACGGAAAATGCGGTTGCTGAAACGTGAATTCGCCAGCTCGAAGATATGCTACTCCAAACGTAATTATTTAAAATTTTAATACTGAAGTTATTAGCAGCAGATTATATGTTTTTTTTAATTCCTTGTTTCAAAATCTATAAGAATCAGAAATGGAGTGATTAATTTGGGGTACTCATTAATAACCCACTTCTTGAGTGCTGGGTCAGTGTTGCCTGCTCCCAAGCTACGACTCAGAGGTGAATATGCAGGGAGACCCTCTTTACTCCCTCTGGTTTTAGGAGATGACTCAGGGGGAAAGGCTCTGTCTCCACACCATCCCCCCTGCACACACACCCTGCCTTCTAGAGGGGCACCATTATATTCTTCCTTTATTGGCTGTCCTTGTATAATACAAATCTGCAAGTTTAGATACAAAAAAATCTGGAAATAAAAGATAGAAAAGTACCCGCCAGGCACCCCCTGCCTTCTTCCCGGACCCCTCCCCAGCGGGCACCGACGTGAGGTAACTGAGCATCTTATTCCCCTTCCCCTTCCCCCTACCTGCCTCCTGGGCCCCCAACTTGGCCCCCTACCCCCATGAGACCCTGGCCCAAAGAACATGTGGGCCCCCAAGGGGAGGGGAGGGGTGGTAGGGGTGAGCACAGCACTGGCAGTGAACGCAGCAGGTGGGCAGAAGGAAGCCCTTTGTTTGTGCTGTGTATGGGGGCGGGGGAATGACCAAACTGGGGTGGGCACTCGTTTGGGGCCGAGGAGGGCCCCCAGGTGGGCATCCCTCCTCCATCCTACCGAATACCGGAAGGTAGAAGGTCAACAACAGAAATTGGGAAATACAGCTTGAACCGAGGGCACTCGGTGAGATTGGGGCCATCCCCCTGTGTCTGGGTTCCGGGGAGAGGGGGCCATGCCAGCCTGAGTCTGGCAGAGAAATGGGTCCCTTAGCCAGGCTGGGTCCGTCCCTGAATTCCATCCCATCGCAACCTGGGCGTCACAATGTCGGTTCTGTACTGGTTGTGGGAGGTGGTCGAGAGAAGGGTTAGAGAGGTCGTCAGGAGGGTGCAGCCCCAGGGAGCAGGACTGGGGAGAGGATGGGCCTCCACTCCCAGGTGTGGGGCTCCTGGAGATGATGGGGTGACTCGGGCTACAGTTCAATCTCGAAGGTCTTCTGCAGGTCGCCCGAGAAGGGGTTGGAAGGCTTCTCTACAGCAGGTTTGCCTTCTAACGCTGCCCACTGGGCCTCAAAGGGGTCCAACTCAGGGGCTGGGGCGGGTGCTGGCTCTGGGGGCCAGGGCGCCCCATTGGGGCGAGGACGGGCCTGGGCCCCAGGGGCGCTGGGTGCTGCAGGGGGTGGGAAGGCCCCAGCTTTCCCAATCAGGGTGGCAGGCTGGGGCTGGAGCTGGGCGGCTGAGCAGAAGGCGTTGGCCACCATCTGTGAGGGTGTGATGCCCACCACGGGCACGCGGGGCATGGGCGGGTAGCCCAAGCCCGGGTAGGCGGGCACAAAAGGGGGCTGCATGTGTGGAGGCGGCAGGAACACGGCCACCTGGGCAGGTGCGGCGTCGAAGGGCCCCACGGGGGCGGGGAAGGGCTGCAGGCCGGGGGGCACGGCAGGCACCGAGGCTGCCTGCTGCTGCTGCGCTTTTGCCACCTGGGACACCTCCTCCAGCCACCTCTCGGCCTCCGAAGGGGTCCGCTTGTGCCCAGGCTGGAAGGCAGCTGCAGGGGGCACGGAGGGCTCACCCCAGGCAGAAGTCCCTGGAGAGAGGAGAGGGGCAGTTAGGGGGCATGGGCTGCAGCAGAGAGAACCCCAGGCTGGGGATCAGACTCTGGACCAGGCCGCCTGCCTTGCATCCAGCCCTGCTCCTCATTAGCTGCGTGGGCTTTGGGCAAATGGCTTGACCATCCTGGACCACAGGTCATGCAGTGCTACAATAATGCATTTCTGAGATTCTAAGGTCCTAAGATGAAAAAGTATAGGCACGACTGACAATCACCCAGGCCGGCTTCCCTTCTGATTGGTCAGTAGCAAACCTGTTATTAAATATTTTTTAATATCACCCTTGGCTCTAATATTTTGACACTGTATTGTCTTAGGAGGCTAAGATTCTAGGATTGCATGGATCTTTCTCAGAGTGTACTATTCTAACATAGTGGGTAAGTTTCAGTGTTTTTAAGTTTGTGTTTTCTAAGATTCTAGAGTTCTAAATTTACATTGTTTGTAATTCCAAGGTGCTTCCACGGTTTTAGGATAAGCACGTGGCTCTAAGGTGGTTCCTTGGCACTATTTTCTCAGAGAGCACTCTTTTAAGGCTGTAAGATCCCAAGGTTTCCTGGCTCCAAATCTGTTAGGTTCTAATATCTTGTGATTCAAAGGCTGTAGGTTTCTAGATTTTATGGTTCTAAGACAGCAAGGTTTAAAAACTGATCCCATGGTTCTAAGGTGACCCCATAATTCTTATGTTATCTCATGGTTCTAGGATGAACCCACGGCTCTGAGATGACCCCGTGGTTCTAAGATGATCCATGGTTCTAAAGTGATTGATTCCATGATTCTAGGATGACCCCATAGCTCTTAAATGATCCATGGTTCTATGGTAATCCTGTGGCTCTTAGATGATCCATGGTTCTAAGCCTGTGCGATTCCAAGATTCCCAGAGTCTCTGCAGTAGCCCTGAAAGGAGCAGGGAGATGCAGGAGGGGCACTGCAGGGCATCTACCCCGAGAGAAGGGTTCAGTTTACCTGTTGAGGCTGGCGGTGGCCCTGGTGCTGGTGCTCCAGCACTGGCAAAAGATGAGCTGATCTGTGTACACAGGGCACTGATACTGTCGCTGTCACTGGCATTGGGAGGCTCCATCTCAGGCACTGGTAAGTCAGGGAAGGGCAGAGGTCAGCGAACAGGCCCAGGCTCTGCCCTTGACCCCATCCCCGCAGGTGGCCCTCACAAGGTGTGTGGGTTGGTGGGTCCACTCTGCAGTAACTAAGTGGCCACGGCCACAAAAATGGTAACTGCGCACATGTGTGTGTGTGTGTGTGTGACATCTGAGTGGTACAACAGCCAAGTAGTGTGTGACATCTGATGGCAGACAGTCACAGGGATCCCAAACCAAGGAGGACCTCAAGAGCTGTATGTAGCCGCAAACCAGAAGAAATATTTTAAACGCTTAACAATATATATTAATTTTAAAATATGTTCAGGGAATTCCCTGGGTGGTCCAGTGGTTAGGACTTGGTGCTTTCACTGCCAGAGCCCGGGTTCAATCTCTGGTCAGGGCACTAAGATTCCACAAGCCACGTGGCGCGGCCAAAAAAATAAATAAAAAATGTTCAACCCCATGTATGGCAAGAGTATTGACTAGTCAGAATGGATATTGGCCACGCTGCTGGTCACTGCCTGGGGATCACCTGTCTTGCTTTGAGTGCAGAAGTGGGGCCCCACCAGGCCTGGCCCATAACATATGTCATGAGGGCAGAGATGCACCTGTGCCTGCAAGACAGGACACGCTGAGCAGGTGTGGTGGCCTCGTGAGTACTTAGGATGAGAAAAGGCACCATCCAAATAAACAAGAGGACCGTCAAGTGTGGCGTGTGACAAGTGCCTGTGACAGCTCAGCGAGTGGCTATCTCCAAGGGAGTGTGTGTGATGCTCCTATGAGCATCAGAAAGAAACTAGCTGTAGGAGTCAGCAGATGTGACGTGGGGCTGCCCAGGTGGGACAGTAGGTGGCTTCCAGGTCATTTCTATGATGACTATGCCTGTTAGTCCAAATGGGTGTGCAGCTTCTGGGGGGTGGCATCTGAGTGTGACTGAAATCCAGGTTGTGGCATCCGATTGTGATTCCCCAGCGGGAGCCAATCTGCCTGCGTGATGTATGGAATTTGGCATGAATTAGCATATGTGACTTGTGATTCACACAAGTTTGCGTGAATCCAGGTGTGTCGTTCGTGAGCGTGTGTTAATCTGTGTGTGTGATTTCTGAATGGGACATCTGGATATGTGCTTTCTTTCTTTCTTTTTTATTGAAATATAGTTGGTTTACAATGTTGTGTTAGATTCAGGTGTACAGCAAAGTGATTCAGTTATACATATATACATATATATATATTCTTTTTCATATTCTTTTCCATTATGGTTTATTACAGGATATTGAATATAGTTCCCTGCTATACAGTAGGGCCTTGTTGTTTACCTATTTTATATACAGTAGTTTGTATTGGATATGTGCTTTCTAAGTGTGTGTAATGGTAACACCTGGTCCTGCAACTTCCAAGTGTGTGTGATTTTTGATTGCCCATGACTAAGTGTGTGACTTCTGAGTGTGTGTGACACCTGCAGTGGAGTGGGACATCTGTGTGAGTCCGTGAAATTTTTGTGTGGCAAGTTACATCCAAGCAAGTGGGCAACTGGCTACAGGCACGCGAGGCTTCTAAATGAAGTCTGGGGTGCCTGCCACCTCTCAGGGAGCAGGTGTGACAGCCCTGGGGCTGTACTTAATGGCAGGTTACTTAATGAGGACAGCAAATCTGAGGGTGCATGCAGTACATGGGATGCTGCACAACATGGAGTGAGCGTGCGTCATTCTCAGCAAGCATTGGCATCTGCTCAGCAGTCACCTTTTGCAGTAGCCCAGCCTCCTGGATACAGATCAACACCTCCCACACCAGTCCCCAGGGCCATAAGGGGTAGGTGTCTTGGATTTGGCATATGGAAGCAGGAGAGCGGGCCAGACCACATGACTTCACTGACAGCTGGGAGGAAAGGCAGCTCTCCTGCCTGTCTCCCTCGGGCAAAACATAGTTCCATGCCACCTCTCTCCTCCCTTTTTCCCACGGCATACATTTTAAAATCACAACATACGCCATCTCTCTCCTTTTCCTGGTCCATGGCAGACATTAGTAATCAAACATGATGCTTTTCTCCCATTGAACTCTTTGCTCACCTTACCCCTCACCAGTAGAGCCTTGTGGCTCTACTGGCCAAATGCTGAAAGAAAGGACTGGTCCTTGCAATTCCATCTTCCCTCGACGACATGGCTAATCGATGATGATGGGTGCTGCCTCTGCACAATCCTTTACCCAGAAGCGACATCACGAATCCATCACTATGCACCCTGACCCCATGATCCCCATGCTCACTTGTGCCCTTCACCTCATGTTTCCATAAGCCAAATTCTGGGAGTCATCTCTTGGGCAAAACATAATACCCCTGCTCTCTCTTCTCGCTTGCCCATGGCAAACTTTGCTAATCAATCATGTGGTGTGCCACCTCGCTCTTTTCTCTTGCTCAAGTCAGACACTGTAAGGAGATCATGATGTCTGTCATCATTCTATTCTCCCTGCCCTAGGCAGACATTGTTAATCACAATCCTTCTTTCCTCTGAACCTGGATCCTTGACCTCATGATCTCATGGCTCTACTGGCCAAAAGCTTGGAGGGAGCATTAGCCTATGGTGCCTCAGTCTCCTCTTGAGCAAAAACATGGCATCTGGGCAGCTTCTCTCCTCTCCCTTGCCCATGGAAGTCTTGCTAATCAATCATGACATATGCCACTGCTCTCATGTCCCTAACTACAGCAGACAGTACTAACTGATCGTGACTTATGCTACCTTTTTGCTATCCCTTGCCTGGAGCAGACATTGCTAATCGATCACAGCTTACACTACCGCTCTCCTCTCCCAGACTGATGGCAGACATTGCTAATTGATCACATGTTGCTCCTCTCCTTTGCCTGTGGCAGGCAGTGCTAATTCATCATGGTGTGACCTAAGCGTCCATCGACAGATGAATGGATAAAGAAGATGTGGCACATATATACAATGGAATATTACTCAACCATAAAAAGAAACGAAATTGAGTTATTTGTAGTGAGGTGGATAGACCCAGAGTCTATCATACAGAGTGAAGTAAGTCAGAAAGAGAAAAACAAATACCATATGCTAACATATATATGAAATCTAAAAAAAAAAAAAAAGGTTCTGAAGAACCTAGGGGCAGGACAGGAATAGAGACGCAGACGTAAAGAATGGACTTGAGGACACGGGGAGGGGGAAGGTTAAGCTGGGACGAAGTGGGAGAGTGGCATGGACTTATATACACTACCAAATGTAAGATAGATAGCTAGTGGGAAGCAGCTGCATAGCACAGGGAGATCAGCTTGGTGCTTTGTGACCACCTAGAGGGGTGGGATAGGGAGGGTGGGAGGGAGATGCAAGAGGGAGGGGATGTGGGGATATATGTATACATATAGCTGATTCACTTTGTTATACAGCAGAAACTAACACAACAATGTAAAGCAATTATACTCCAATAAAGATATTAAAAAAAAATCATGGTGTGTACCACCTCTTCTCTATCTCTTGCTTACAACAGACAGTGGCACTGATCCCGGTGTTCCCTCCTGCTGAGCCCCAGGCTCACCTGTGCCCTTCACCTGGAAGTCAGTGCGGCGCTGCAGCGTGGATGGCAGCTCATTCAGCCGTAGGCTCAGCTGCCGTTTGAAAGGTGAGTTCTTCTGGCTGAGCGCCGGGAACCCACGGAAGGAGCCCTGGCGAACCAGCTGCTCCAAGGGGGCATGGCGCCGGGGGATGGCAGCCGCAGTGGTGCCTGCAGCCACTGGGGTGCCCGCCTCACCCTTCTCGCCAGGGGATGTGGTGGCCGGTGTTGGGGACACGTGCCCAGGCTGGGCAGGGCCAGGAGCCGCAGTTGGGGCAGCTGCTGCCTCTGCTGGAGACATGGGTGAGACAGGTGGTTAGATAGCTCACCTTGGCATTGGAGGCCTCTCCTACCCAGACCCCTTGATTGTTTTCCAATGCTGCCTTCCTCACCCAATGTGCCCTGCCCTCAAGACAGGCTGGTCAGAGCCCCCAAATGTCGCTCATCCCCACCCAAGCCAGGACCACTTTCCCCAGGAGGCCCGTGGGGGTGTCATCACCCAACCTGACCCTCTGTGTGTCTCAAGCTTTCTGTCCCCCATCCATCTTCCTCTGCTGCTTCTGCTATTTCTCCCTCTGAGACCTCCTGTCTCCCTTTCTAATTAATTTAACAAACACTTTTTTGGTGCATGACCAATGTATCAGGCATTGTTGCAAGTGCCTTGCAAGTATTAACTCATTCAGTCCTCACAACCACCCAGTGAGGTTGATATTGTCATTATCCCCATTTTACAGATGTGGAAACTGAGGCCCAGAAATGGCATATGCCTGAGCCATACTGTGAAGGAAGGGGCAGGCTGACTCCAGAGTCTGAGTTCCAGATGACTGCGCTAACCCGTCTCTCCCTCTGGCCTGGTCTCTCCACATCATGCTGTCTTCCTCCATCATTCCATCTGCTCTGCTCTCTGTCACCTCCCACCAGTCTTCCCACCTCAAATGCCTCCTCCCTTCCTCCAGTTGCTACCCATTGTTCTAGACCCAGCTTAGCATACTTCTTCCTCTGAGGAGTTTTCCAGATTGTTTCAGCCCCTCAGCCTGGGCTCCCTCCCCTCTGGGGCTGTTCTCAGTCCTCTGCAGGTACCTGGTCTCCCCACTCAGCATAAGAAGCGGGCTCTTCGATGGCAGGGTCTCCCCACCCCTGCCAATACACAAACACACAGCCATCCTCCCATCAAGGCCTCACCTGAGCCGCAGCCTGAACGCTAGTGAGGTTAAACTCAGGCCCAAAGAGGGCAGGGAGGTTGCCCAGTGCTTCTCCCATCTTCCATGAGGGGGCGGTGAGGCTCTCACCCAGGCCAGGCTGGGGGCAGTGGAAACAGCCCGGGACAGGTTGGAACTGGGAAACCACCTCTGCCCCCGACCACCTTGGGCTTCAGGAAGTCTCCTCCCCTCTCCGGGTTCCAGTTTCCCCAACTAAACCTGGGATAAACATCCCTCTGCTGCCTTCCCAGGTCTCCTGGGAGGGTCAGTTGAGGCAGCGAATGTTCAACGCTCTGGAATCCCACAAAAGCTTGGTAAACAACTTTGTGGAAAGTGCACTGCTCCGTAACTCCTGAACTGAAGAGAGTTCTTTGTGAACGTGCGGTGCCTTGAGACTGTGAATGAGTGCATCATCGGCAAAACACTGTGATGTGTTCGGCAAATCATATACCACACTTTGTAAACTCTCATTTTTGCGGTGCAAGCTCTCAAGTGCTTTCTACAATGCAAAGTACCTGGAACGTATAATATCCTTTGGAAACAGCATAATCCTTTGCAAACTCTAAAGCATGTGACATTCTTTGTAAATTTGAATATCCCATATAAATAGTAAACTCAGTGTACTCAGTGTGTTCTTTTGCAAACAATAAAATATCATATAGGGACTTCCCTGGTGGCGCAGTGGTTAAGACTCTGCACTCCTACTGTAGAGTGCCTGGGTTCGATCGCTGGTCAGGGAACGAGATCCCACATGCATGCCGCAAAGAGTCACATGCCACAACTAAGGAGCGCGCCTGCCGCAACTAAGGCCCAGTGCAACAAAATAAATAAATAAATATATATATATAAAAGACAGGTTTTCATTAAAAAAATATATGTACTTAGGCCCTCTGTTAACTATACTTTGTAACCTGCTTTACCAATGATAAAATTCTTTATAAATTCTAATAGATGATGTAAACAGCAAAATATTTTGTAAGCTGTGAAGAACTCCTTAACTTTGTCAAGAGGTTTGTAAATGGTCACATAGTTTACCAAGAAAAACATATGTTGTAAACTCTAATATTCTAGCAAGTGATAAAAACTTGTTTTCCTAACTTTTTAGCTAGAAATATTTTAAACTTACAGAAAAGATGTAATAATGGAACAAGGAGCACACATGTTCTCCTGTGTTAACTTGTTATACTTGTTAACGCTTAACAAGTGTTAACTTGTTACAGTATTTGATCTGTCTCTCCTTCCATAATCTTTTTTCAGTATGATTTAAGAGTGAGTTGCATACAATAGCCAAGGCATGGAAACAACCTAAATGTCCACCAATAGATGAATGGATAAAGAAGATGTGGTAATATATATACAACGGAATATTACCCAGCCATAAAAAAAGAATGAAATAATGCCATTTGTAGCAACATGGATGGACGTGGAGATTATCATACTAAGTGAAGTAAGTCAGAAAGAGAAAGACAAATATCATGTGATATCACTTATATGTGGAATCTAAAAAACAGATACAAATGAACTTATTCACAAAACAGAAATAGACTCACAGGCATAGAAAACAAATTTATGGTTACCAAAGGGGAAAAGGGAGAGGGGATAAATTAGGAGTTTGGGACTAACGGATGCACACTACTATATATAAAATATAAATATAAATATATATAAACAACAAGGAAAAAAAAAAAGAGTAAGCTGCAGACAGCTTACCCAACCCTAAAACCTTCAGCATGTACCTAAGAACAAGGACAGCCTCCTACTGAACCACAGGACTTCTTACTTGGGAAATTTAACATGGATATGATACTGTTAGCTAGTCTACAGTCTATATTCTAATTTCCCCAACTGGTCTACTCATGTCCTTTATGGATGATCATATATATATATTTTTTTCAATGTATATATTTTATATACATATATTCAATATATGTATATTGAATTGAATGTTGAATATATATCTATATATACAATATCCAGGATTCAATTCAGGATCACACATTACATTTATTAATATTTGTCAAATCTCTTCAGTCTCCTTTATCCTGAATCCCAATTCAGGATTCTTTGTAAATTCTAAGCAGTGTTTTCCAAAAATGTAAAAACTACAAACAGTAAAAAAAAAGTAAAATAAAATTAAAAATTACATTTTGACTCAGTACACAATACATGTATATTTAAAAACCACAGTTTGAGAACTTATAAACTATTTGCCTTTGACCTAGAATGTTAGAGTTTACCAGTTATTTTTCAAACTTTCATGATGGCAACCCAGAATAAGAAATACCGTTAACATGGTAACCCGTTCCATACACACACACACATACACACACACACACACACACACAGATATACTGACATAAAAGTATCATTGAACTATACTTAACCTTACTACATTTAATTACTCTGATATTTTCTATTCTTTTCCATTTCATTTCTTAAAATGCTAACCACAACCCAGCAAGCTGACTTCACAACCCATTAACAGGGTGGATACACAGTTTGAAAAGCCTGGGAACATCCCTGGGTTAGCAGATAATAAAGCTCTCGGTGAGCTTTGCTGGGATTTGTGGCCAACAGAATATTGCCCAGAGGACTCCTTAAACTGAAGTACGCTTTATAAGCTGTAACCAAACTTTGTGGTTGGTGCTTTGCTTTGTATTTTTCACTTAAAAAAATTTGGGGGGGCTTCCCTGGTGGTGCAGTGGTTAAGAATCCGCCTGTCAATAAGGGGACACGGGTTCAAGCCCTGGTCCAGGAAGATCCCACATGCCGCAGAGCAACTAAGCCCATGCACCACAACTACTGAGCCTGCGCTCTAGAGCCCGCAAGCCACAACTACTGAGCCTGTGTGCCACAACTACTGAGCCCATGCACCACAACTACTGAGCCTGTGCTCTAGAGCCACGAGCCACAACTACTGAGCCCATGTGCCACAACTACTGAGCCCATGCGCCGCAACTACTGAGCCTGTGCTCTAGAGCCCGCAAGCCACAACTACTGAGCCCGTGTGCCACAACTACTGAGCCCATGCACCACAACTACTGAGCCTGTGCTCTAGAGCCACGAGCCACAACTACTGAGCCCGTGTGCCACAACTACTGAGCCCATGCGCCACAACTACTGAGACTGCACTCTAGAGCCCATGAGCCACAACTACTGAAGCCCATGCACCTAGAGCCTGTGCTCCGCAACAAGAGAAGCCACTGCAATGAGAAGCCTGTGCACTACAACGAAGAGTAGCCCCCGCTTTCCGAAAGCTGGTGCACAGCAATGAAGACCCAACACAGCCAAAAATAAAATAAATTAATTTAAAAAAATGTTGTTTTGGGTTTTGTGTGTGTGTGTGTGTTTCCTTTTTGCTTTGTAAACTGTAGAGCCCCTGTACCTTTGCAGCTCTCCCCCCAATCTGGATCCCTTGGCCCCACCCTGGGACCATTCGGTGCCCAGCCCCGCCTCGCCCTCCGGGCAGCGCCCACCTTTCTTTTTGTCGGCAGCCTCTCGCTCAGCCGGCCGCCCACCCCCGGAGAGGCGGAAGGAGCCCTCCCGGGAGAAGCTGGTGCGGCTGGCGTCAAAGGCAGCCGTGACTCCGCACTCCTTCTCCCGCCGCTGTTTCCGCTCTAGGCAGGCCGCAAACGCACACCCCACTGCGTGGCTCAGCCTCTCGCCCTGTGGGAAGAGGTTGGGGCAGGATTAGCGACGTTGTGCAGTGCAGACCGGACGCCAGGAGCCCCGGGGTCCAGCAGCTGGATGCTGGGTGACTCCGGATGAGTCCCTTCACCTCTCTGGGCCTCAGTGCACATCTGCAAAATGAGGGACAAAAGCCAGAGACAAGAGTGTAATACTGTATGGCTCCATTTTTTTTTTAAGATTTTTTTTGATATGGACCATTTTTTTAAAAGTCTTTATTGAATTTGCTACAATATTGCCTCTGTTTTATGTTTTGGTTTTTTGGCCGCAAGGCCTGCGGGATCCCAACTCCCCAACCAGGGATCAAACCCACACTCCCCGGCATTGGAAGGTGAAGTCTTAACCACTGGACTGCCAGGGAAGTCCCTGGATGGCTCCACTTATATGAAGTTACAGAATGGGCAAAACTAATCTATGGTGAAAAACATCAGAACAGTGGTTGTTTCTTAGGGGTGGGCATAGAGACTGACTGAGGAGGAGCATGAGGGGACAGTCTGGGGTGGTGGCAATGTTCTAGATCTTGATGGAGGGGGGTTATACACGTGTATACAAATGTACACTTAAGGTTTGTGGTCAGCATGTATTTCACTTCAAAAGAAAAACAGCTGGAAACAAATATGAATTCTACTTAATGGTATGCCTGCTGAAGTGTCTGCGGGAAGTATTCTGATGTCTGCGACTTTGAAATGCATCAAAAAATAAGATGGGGAGACAAGTGATAAAAGTAAGCCCAGACAAACGTTCATGGCAGGATCTGGGTGGGGGGTGTCCAGGTGACTGTACAAGCCTTTCGACTTTGCTACATGCTTGAAACTATTTTGTAGTAAAGTACTGGGGGTAAAAACAACAACCCCTGTTTCCTGAGTGCCTACTTAAGAGACGCCAAGGCCAGAGAGACTGGGATTGATTCTGGCTTCCCACTTCCCAGCTATGTGATCTCAAGAAAGTCACTTCCCGGTACCCAAGTCTCCTCATTTGTAAAATGGGGGCCCTAACAGCACCCACTTCACAGGGTTGTTGCAGGAATTAGGTGAACAAATATATGCAAGGCATGCAGCACAAAGCCAGGCACAGGGAAACTCACATATGTGTCAGCAGAAATCTTGTCTAGCCCCGGGCTGAGCCCTGATTTGCATCCTTTTATGGAATCCTCACAACAGTGCCAGGAGGTGGACAATCTTATGAACCCATTTGACAGATGAAGAAATTAAGGTTCAGTCAACATGCCCACGATAACAAGTGAGTGGCAGAGTTGGGATTCTAATGAGGTATGTCTGACTTCTGTTCCCTAAACAAGATGCTCAGCCACCTCTTAAAGTTAAACTTGGGGACAAAAGTCCTCAACAAAATGCTAGCAATCTGAACCCAGCAGAATATTAAAAGAATCAAGTGAAATTTATTCCAGGAATGCAAGGTTGGTTTAACATATGAAAATCAATCAACCACATTAGTAGAATGAAGAAAAAACCCCACTTGATCATCTCGATTCTCACAGAAAAAGCATTTGACAAAATCCAGCACCCTTTCATGATAAAACACTCAACAAAGTTGGAATAGAAGGGAACTTCCTCAACCTTATAAAGGACATTTGTGAAAAACTCACAGGTTAAGAATCCGCCTGCCAGTGCAGGGGACACGGGTTCAAGCCTTGGTCTGGGAAGATCCCACATGCCGTGCAGCAACTAAGCCTGTGCGCCACAACTACTGAGCCAGCGTGCCACAACTACTGAAGCCCGTGTGCCTAGAGCCCATGCTCCGCAGCAAGAGAAGCCACCGCAATGAGAAGCCTGCGCACCGCAAGAAAGAGAAGCCCCCGCCCGCCGCAACCACAGAAAGCCCGCGTGCAGCAACGAAGACCCAACACGGCCAAAAACAAATAAATAAATAAATAAAACAAAAAATTAGTGTGATACTAGCATAAGGAGAGACATATAGACCAACGAAATATAACTGAGAGCTCAGACATAGACCCACACATCTATGGTCAATTGCTTTTCAATAAGGTGCCAAGACCATTCAATGAAGGAAGAGTAGTCTCTTTATCAAATGGTGCTAGAACAACTGGCTACAGTATATGCACATGAGAAAAAAGGAAGGTGCACTCTTACCTCACACCATTTACAAAAATTAGCTCAAAATGTATCAGAGACCTAAATATAAGAGCTAAAACTATAAAACTCTTAGAATGAGACATGAGGTAAATCTTTGCAACCTTGGATTTGGCAATGAATTCTTAGATATGACACCAAAAGCAGAAATAACAAAAAAAAAATGGATAAATTGAACTTCATCAAAATGTGTACATTTGCACATCAAAGGACACTATCAAGAAAGCGAGGGCTTCCCTGGTGGCGCAGTGGTTGAGAGTCCGCCTGCCGATGCAGGGGACACGGGTTTGTGCCCCAGTCCGGGAAGATCCCACATGCTGCGGAGTGGCTGGGCCCGTGAGCCATGGCCGCTGAGCCTGCGCGTCCGGAGCCTGTGCTCCACAATGGGAGAGGCCACGGCGTTGGGAGGCCCACGTACCGCAAAAAAAAAGAAAAAGGAAAGATGGGGCTTCCGTGGCATTGCAGTGGTTGAGAGTCTGTGCTTGCAAAGCAGGGGGCGCACGTTCAATCCCTGGTCGGGGAGCTAGGATCCCACATGCCACGGAGCCAAAAAAAAAAGAAAGTGAAAAGACAACCCACAGAATGGGGGAAAAGTTTTGCAAAGCACGTAACTGATAAGCATCTAGTATCCAGAATATATAAAGAGCTCTTACAACTTAACAGTAAAAAGACAAACAACCCAATTAAAAATGGGTAAAGGATTTGAATAGATATTTCTCTGGAAAAGGTATACAAATGGCCAATAAGCACAGGAAAAGATGCTCAACATCATTAGTCATTAGTGACATACAAGTCAAAACCACAATGAGATACCACTCACACCTACAGGATGGCTAGAATAAAAAAAAAGTGTTGGCAAGGATGTGGAGAAATTGGAACCTCATACATTGCAAGTGGGAATGTAAAATGGTGTCGCCACCAAGGAAAACAACTTGGCAATTACTCAAAAACTTAAACATAGGGGCTTCCCTGGTGGCGCAGTGGTTGAGAGTCTGCCTGCTGATGCAGGGGACACGGGTTCGTGCCCCGGTCCGGGAAGATACCACATGCCGTGGAGCGGCTGGGCCCGTGAGCCATGGCCGCTGAGCCTGCGCGTCGGGAGACTGTGCTCCGCAATGGGAGAGGCCACAACAGTGAGAGGCCCGCGTACCGCAAAAAAAACCAAAAAAACAAAAAAATTTAAACATACTATATGACCCAGCAATTCCACTCCTAGGTATATACCCAGAAGAATTAAAAACAGGTATTCAAACAAATACTTGCATATAAATGTCCAGAGAAGCACTATTTGTAATAGCCAAAAGGTGGAAACAACCCAATGTCCATCAATGGATGGATAAATAAGCAAAATATGGTATATCCAAAATGTGGTATATCCATACGAATATTATTCAGCCATATAAAGGGAGTAAGTACTGATACGATGCTACGACATGGATGAACCTTGAAAACATTATGCTAAGTGAAAGAAGCTGGTCACAAAAGGCCAATAGGTCACAAAAGGCCAATACACACCTCCCAAAAAGCAGAGGGTGTGCCCCTCTTCATGCCTCCCTCCTTTATGTAGTTGGGATGAAGATGTGAAGGCTGGAGCACGCACATTCATCTTGGATCATGGAGTGGAAGCCATACTCCAGCATAGCAACAAGATAAAAGGAGCCATGGCCCTTGAGTGGAGAGGAGTGACACCAACGCTGTGCTGCCTGCCTAGGGATGTCTTTCACATGAAACACAAATTTCTATTTCACCGAAATCACTGGTATCTGAGGGTTTTCTGTCACAAGCCTCAGAATCCTGTGAGAATGCTTCTCAGAAGACAGTCCATTTGTCTCTTTCATCAGATTCTCAGAGGGGATGTTGATGGCCCCCTCCCCCGCAAAATATAAAGAACCACAGGCAAAATGAATCGACTCTGAAGGAAGAGTGGGTACCCTGGGGGGTGTTGTTTCAGAAGGGCCCAAGGGGGCTGCTGGGGGCAGGAAACTACAGCTTGACTTGGGTGAGGTTTAAAAATAAGCAAAAATTCACGGAGCTGTGCCTGGGCCATCTGCGCCTGTTACTGTATGTATATGCTCCTCAATGAGAAAAGTTAGAGAAACATGAAGAACTACTGATAACAAGGAGGAGGATGAGAACTCATGTTTTCCCGAGTGCTTCCTATATGCCAGGCATTGTTCCAAATACTCTGTATCAACCCCCTCAAGTCTCACAATAATCCTCTAAGTTAGGGGCTGTGAATACACTCCCTTTTCCAGATGAGGTCACGGAGAGGAGAGGTTAAGGTGAGTGACTCGCCTGACACCACACAGCGGGCTGGGGTTGGGCGTGGGACACCAGGGCATGGGAGACAGTCAGCTGGCTTTGGGCTTTGGTGATACTCACAGAGTCCTTGAGCGCCAGGAAACAGTGGCAGATCCAGCGGCGGGTGGTCCCATCACGGCAGATATAGGAGAAAGCCTTGTCCAGGTTGCGGTCAGGAGCACAGAAGGATACCTTTTCGATGGTCTGGTCTACCAGCAGGTCCTGGGAGGCACCAGGGAGGCCAGGAAAGGCATGTGTACTGTCTCTCATGTATTCACTTAATATTCCCTTTGTGTCTGCTCTATATCCTGTCCTGAACAGGGTGGGGATCCTGCACTTGTTGAAACAGCTGTGGGCCCTGCTCACATGGGGCTCCCAGTTTAGTGCAGGAATCAGACTCATCATCAGATGGAGACTGGCCAGAGTCACAGCCACGCTGTAATGAGGGAGGCACAGGCAGAGGGCTCAGGGCTGGGATCGGGGAGCCTCAGGGCCTTTCGGGAGCAAGAAGACGTGCCTGACGCAAGTTGGACGGGAGTCAGGCAAAGCTTGCTGGAGGGTGGCAATCCTGTCCAGTCATTAACCTAACTGCCTCCATGCACTGGATGTCTCCTTGGGCAGTCTCTGTGCTAGGGGCAGGGAATTCAACGATGAGCAAACAGATACCCGATCCCGGCCCACGGTGCTCCCATCTGGCCAGGCAGACGGACAATAAGCACATAACAGCTAACATTCGTTGATCAGAACACTTCTGCTGTACCAGGCATAGTTTTATTAAACTATTTGCATATACTTTCTCATTTAATGGTTGGGTCCATTTTTATCCCCATTTTTGCAGATCAGGCAAGGGAGGCACGGAAGGGTTAAATCTCATACCCCTCAGGCCGAGGGTCACCCAGCTGGTAAGTGGGTGGGCTGGGATGCGAGCTGAGGTCGCTGCTCTACGGTCTGTGCTCTCACACACTATCCATGCCAGTTCACAAATAGCCACAGGACTCAATCCTGAATTATGACTGTGAGAGGTGCCAACATGTTACAGGAACACACGGCGGAGTCTACAAGGTCCCTGAGGGAGGGACATCCTAGAGGTGGGTGAGAAGGCGTCCCTAGCCCCATTCGAGCTGGGTGAGGAGGGGGTCCCACTGGTGCCCCCTCCCAGGCCCGCGGGCCCCCTACCTTGGTCTTGTCATCCACCACCCGGAGCCCATCGGCTGACACCCACAGGACAGACTTCACAGACTTCCGGCCCATCTGGAGCGGAGGAGGAGGGCAGAGGGTGTGGTCAGGGCTGGCTCTTCTGCTCTGACCTTGCCCCCTCCCTGCTCCGGCCTCTCACTCACCGCCTTCAACTTCTTCACAGCATCTTCACACACGTGCATCCCCCGGGACTCCTCCACCTCCACGTGGCCCAGGTACTTGGTGCGAAGGGGATGGGAGAGCATGAAACAAGCACAGTAATCAATCATTCCTAGCGCTCCCTGTGCCGCTGCGATGCATCACGCAATGTCCTAAGCACATCATATGAATTAACTCATTTACTCTTTTTTTTTTTTTTTTTTTTTTTTTTTGCGGTACGCGGGCCTCTCACTGCCGTGGCCTCTCCCGTTGCGGAGCACAGGCTCCGGACGCGCAGGCTCAGCGGCCATGGCTCACGGGCCCAGCCGCTCCGCGGCATGTGGGATCTTCCCGGACCGGGGCACGAACCCGTGTCCCCTGCATCGGCAGGCGGACTCTCAACCACTGCGCCACCAGGGGAGCCCAACTCATTTACTCTTTACCTCAACTTTGCAAGGTGGGGACCCTTTTTTGTTTGTTTTGGCCGCGCCACATGGCTTGTGGGATCTTAGTTCCCCGACCAGGGATGGAAACCATGCCCCGCTGCAGTGGAAGCACAAAGCCTTAACCACTGGACTGCCAGGGAAGTCTGGGTACCCCATTCTTATCCCAGATATACAGGTGAGAAAACTGAAGCACAACGTGGAGTAATGATTCCCACCCTGCCTCTATCCTTGGCCTTTAACACATCCCTGGTGTCCTTCTGAGTGCCAGCGTCTGCATCTGCGCCTCAGGACTGGCCCCAGGCAATGACTGATAGGAGCTGGGGTACACACGCCCCAGCTTCCTCACCCCGTGGGTGGGATGGCTCGATTTCCCACAGTTCCCTAGTGGCATCAAGCTCAGTTGCTCACAGCTATAGTTTAGTAAGACACCCTTTACTGGCTGCCTTCCCTTCCTCACTCTCACCAGCATTTCCTGCACCTCCCAGCAGCCCCTCCCTCGCAAGGTCCGCTTCTAGGGGAAGGGAAAACAAGGTGGGAGGGGGGCGCTGTGACCACTGTCTGTTGTCCCCCAACCAGGAAGGGAATGAGTGGAGAGTTGAACCTGAATCCTGCTGTTACCCTTATAAATTTTCGTGTGTGTTGTAAAGGGTCGTGGTTGTCTATAAACCAGAACGCACTTAACAGTAGAGGGCTTTGCAAATGCTACAGAATTTTTGTGACCTCCCAGTGCCCCCCTGGAAACTGTGAGCTCCCACAGAATAGCGTGACTCCAGGCGGGACGCCCCCCCACCCCACCCCAGCTAATATTTTCCTGGCACAAGAGAATGGGTCTTGTTGGGTGCGGTCTGCATTCTGCAGGATGCGCAGTTCTTCGGGGCTGTGAAGTCTCTTGGGTCTCAGCCACCTCACCGGGCAATGGACAACAGACACTGGACACGCACGCGCACAGCGAACAGCTCGCACACCGCCGCAGCCCCGCCCACACGAGCTCCGCCCACTCACCCTGACCGGGAAGCTGCACGTGCCCTTGCGCACCGCGTCCTCGTCCGCCTGCCACTGGTGTGGGCGCGATGCCTCAGGCACATAGGCTGGTTTCCGCCGCCGCAGGCTCTGACGTAGCTTGTTCATGGTGCCCGCCCCGTCTGCTGACAGAAGACAGGGGTGCGAGTCAAGGGTCAGAGGCATGGGGCTCAAGGTGGGGGGAAATAGGGCTCAGGGAGCAAGGGGTCAGATAACATGGCAGTAGGGCTACAGGGTTAGGGGGCCACTGGGTCAGAGGACGTGACATCCAGGGAACATAGACTAGCAGCAGTTAGGGGATACCGACAAAGGGGGCAACTGGAAGGCAGGGGAGTGGGAGAGTCGGCAGTGGGGATTCAGAAGGCATGGGGCTAAGAGGCAGGGAGGTCTGAGATGCGTGCGTCGTGAGTCACAGCTTTTAGGGGTCTGGAGATTCGGGATGTGACAGTCAAGAGGCATGATGATCCAAAGTAATGGGAAGTTAAGGCAGTGGAGGACATTGGGGTTAGAGGGCATAGCAGTCAGGGGTCACGAGGTCAGGGGTTTTATGGGTACGAGGTCAGGGGATGAGGTGGTCAGAGGGCACAGGAGTTGAGACTTGCATGGGTCCGATGTGGGGGACTCAGAAGGTCCAGGGATTGCGGTTCAGAGCCCAGGCCAGAGGGTGTTGGGGACAGGGGTGGGTCTCTGCAACTCTGAGATACAGCCCCTCTGACAAATGTGTCTAAGGCAGAGGCCCCTGGGGAGGCGTGCACCTGTGATTTCAGAGGTAGGGATGGAGGTGGTGGCCAGTCACTAAGACAGCCTTTGCTGACTGAGAAGCCATACTGAGTCCCAGAAGGAGTGTGAGGGGACACCTAGGACAGAGCACCAGCAGATGAGGCTCCGCCTGTGTGTGCAAGCAAGTGTGCAGCTGGTGTGTTCCTTTTTTGGGGGCCTCACTGCGCGGCTCACAGGATCTTCGTTCCCTGACCAGGGATCGAACCTGTGCCCTCAGTAGTGAAAGGGCGGAGTCCCAACCACTGGACCACTAGGGAATTCCCTGGTGTGTTCCTGAGTGTTCTGTGTGAGGGTGTCTAGGTCTGAGCATGCACCTATTGTCTGTGAGTGTGTATATATAGCTGAAGGCTGTACGGAAGGACGCAGGTCTGAGAATGGTTGTTGATGAGAGTATGTGTCTGTGAATGCTGTCTGTGAGGGGATGTCTGTGTCCAGGAGTGTGGCTGTCGTCTGTGAGTGTAGGTCCCTGAAGCTTGTGGCTGAAGAGTAGCTGTGTGTGAGAGTGGTGGTGAGTGTGTGTCAGGGAATGTTGCCTGTGAGGATGGGTCTGTGTTTGAGCATGAAGCTGTTGTCTTTGAAAGGGTGTGTCCGTGACTGTTGTCTTTGAAGCTGTGTGTCTGTGTGAAGATGTGGCTATTGTCTTTGATGACCACTGCCCATGACAGTGTGTGTCTGTGAGAGTTACCCAAGATACCACATCTGTCCAAGAGTGCAGCTGTTGGTGGTGAGGCTGTGGCTGTGGCTGTTGTTTGTGAGGGTGTGTCTGGGTCAGATAAGGTGGGTGTTGCTGCAGAGAATGTGGGTCCATGAGTGTTGTTCTGGGGATGTGTCTGTATGCAACTGTGCATCTGTGAGGGTGTGTGAGGACATGAGGGTGTCATCTTTGACAGTGTGTTTGTGAGTGTTATTTGTGAGGGTGTGATGGTGTGGGAATGTGGCTGTTGTCTATGAGAGTGCTGAGTGTTATTTGTGAGTGTGTGCAAAAGTGTAGCTGTTTGTGAAGGCACGAGCACACGGGTGCTGTCTGTGAGGTTGTGTCTGCTTGTGAAAGTGCGGCTGTTGACTGCAAAGTGTGGGTCTGTGTGTGTTGCTGGGGAGACTGTACAAGACTGCATCCCTTGAGAGTCCCTGAGTCTGTATCTGGTGAGTATCTGTGCTCACCTGTGAGGGAGTCTGGCTGTTGTCTAGGATTGTGTCTGTATGTTTGTGTGACCGTGAACCTGTGGGTGTGGGGATGCTGGTGTGTGCCTGAGTGTCTAAGTGTGTGTGTGTGTGTGTGTGAGAGAGAGACCTAGTCTAGGTGGGTGTGTCTGTGAACGAGGTCACTGAGTGTGCCGGGAAGTCGTTTGGGGGTGTCCACTTGTGTGTGTGATGAAGCCTGTGTGACCGCAGGGACAGTTCCTTTGGCTATGCGAGGCAGACCCACCCAGTCACTCAGCCTTCGCCCTGTCCCCAGCTGGCCACTCACCTGGCTCCGTCCTGGAGGTTTCAGGGGGCCCCAGGGCCCCACAGGGGGCAGGGGGCAGATGTTGCTCTGGCCTCCTGGGTCCGCCCTGCCCAGGGGAGGGAGGAAAAGTTGAGAAGCTGGCTTGGGATAGGGCGCAGTCCCCTACCTCACCCCCTCTTTGGACATCAGCCAACCCCCCTTCATCTCAGGATCTCTGATGAGAGCCCTGGTTGTCATAGCAACTGTTACTAAGGCAAGCAGCCACCTGGTTGCAAGGGCCCAGGAATGAGTAGGTGTGTTTCGGGAGCATCTGTTGGGGATGTCCTGGCCTCAGGAGGCTGTCTGTACCCAAGGGGATGGTGTGAAGGGGGGTGGCCTGCCCTCTAGACACATGTCCAGGGCTGCGCACACATGTACAGTCACATGTGTACATGCAACTCTGGTCCCCAATTGTCCCTAGAACCTGGTCACAGCTCTGCACAATTACACACAGAGACAACCACAGCGACACACACTGGATCACACAGAAACACGTCAACAGTCACAGCCACTGTAAATACCTGGCCACATATCCAAGTTCACAGACATACAGTCTCTGCTACAGACCACTTGTCCACAGGTATGTAGAGTCCCAGGCTGCCCAGGCACTGCCACAAACGTCTGGTCATATCAGTAACTGATATTTTGTCACTTCTCTTTTCTCTGCCATATACAAAGAGCTGGGTCCGGGCACACCCACTGGGGCAGCCCATGGCCAACCAATGACAGTTGTTTCCTCGGGCACCCAACCAAGATACGCACATTACAGACCCACCTGTGTAGAATCACACCCCGCAGGAGGTCACCTAGTAGCTCTGAGGCACACACACTTGTCACATACAGCTCCCCTGCTGCCTGTTGACATCTGGTCAGGGATGCATGCAGACACACTGACACACATTTGGTCATACCCAGTCACACCCAGCCACAGCCACGTGTTCAATCATCGACCGGCACACAGCTGCACAAGGACACTCAACCCCAACTGTATCAGTCACACCAACACACCTTTTTGGTCACACACTGTCACACAGCCATACATCCCAGTCGTAGAGGCACACATTTGGTCATGGTATCAGCCACACGTATATGGATGGCTCTCCATACCCAAGCACACACACAGACCCCGATGGCCACGGCCCATGCATTAGAGAGAAATGGGCACACAAACTCAGGACATGCATACAACCATCCAGAGACAGTTCTCCCCAAGGACGGCCACACTCAGACACAGCCAGACACTGAGTGGCTCAGAGTCACAGCCATACGCATTTCAGAAACAGTCATGTATGCAAAGTCCCACAGCATGAGTGTCCACGTTACCCAGCCATATATCACGGTCATGGTACCTATTTCACAGTCACCCACCATCCCACCCCCAGCTGTACCATGTCAGACCATCACAGAGAAACACGCGGTCTCTCTTCCTGCAAACACGTAAGTCACACCGACAAGTATGGGGCCACATACGATCACAGCCCCCATGTGGAGAGACACACAACATCTCACAGACAGAGACATCAGCATACAATTTCCATTACACACACACAAGCAAACAGTCAGGTATGTGCTTAGAAATACAGTGACCCAGACAGAGCATTTATAGCTGTGTTTACACAGAAGACACAGTTCCGGATAGAGTCATGTGTGGAGTGAGGAGACAGTCACTCTGTCACCAAATCACACAGATTCAAACATAAGCTGCCCAGCACGCATACAGGGGCACCCACCCACCCACCCCAAACAGCCACACAGCTACAGACACACACTCTTACAGACCATGACACAGACACAAGTATATAGAGTCACCCAGCGTCACAGACATGCAGGTCACACACAAATACAGAAGCCACAGTCACATACACATCCCCCCACACACACACACCATCACTGGCGCCACCACACACAGACACACCTATAGCTTGAGTCACATGCAATGAAATAACCCACTATTAATAGTCTGTCAGGGTTTCAGACTCCATGTCAAATATATAACCCAAATCACAGGTACACACTATAAATGCACAGAATCACTCAGTATCAACACACAGATCTAGATGTAGTCATTTATACAATCCCGGCCACACACATAGATGTGGATTTGAACACACAACCACAAACATACAAGTCACAGTGCCAGCACACAACCTGTCACATAAGCACAATGTGACTTCGTATACAATGGCAGTCATACACCTAAAGTTGCAGGCACAGTTGTGTGTCATACAAGCACATGTGTGACACACATATAAAATCAGTTAGAGACACAGTCACAAACATTCGAAGTCATTAGGACAGTCGCACATGGACACAGAGTCATAGACACAACTCCACTTATAGTCACAACTCCACCCACATCTTCAGTCAGCCACACACATGCCCAACCCCATACTCAACAGATACACTGTCACATACCCAGTTAGAGTTACCAAGGTACATACATGGGGTCACAAAAGACATAATCAAAGACACAACCACATAGTCACAACCATGCACACACTCAAACACAGACAGACTGAAAAGTATAGGGCTCTGCACAGTGAGCGAGCAGCTGTCATATACACATACACAGCCACACAAATGCTGGGGTCACATACAGAGAAACAATCACAGATGCTATCGGACACAACCACAAGCACGAAACACACGATTCCTCAGGGTCACCAGCTGCAGCTCACACACATACACACACAGGCAGCCACAGTCACAAAAACACAGGGTCACACTCTTAGCCACCTCCCCATCGCTTGCTTCCCCGCTTCCCCCCAGGTACCACACACAAAGCCATCATCACCGCAGACGCTGCAGACAGACAGGGCTGCACCAGGTCCCTGGAGAGCCGCCCCCTGGCCCAGACTGAATCCTGGAGCCTGGGGGGCCAGAACCGGAGGGGGAGGCGGTGCATTGTCTGTGCGTGGGGCCCCTCCCAGACAGCTGGGCGGCCCCAGGGACAAAGAGGGTGGCCCAGGAGACCTGTGCCCTGGGACCCTTGACCAAGCCTTTTTGTGTGTGGGGTTGCCTGAAATTCCCCTTATTTTATTCAGGCTTGGGGGGGATAGAGTCCCAGGCACAGAGACCTTGTTTTGAGAAGGGTCTGTTCCTGGGACGCCGCCCAAGCATGGGGGGATGCTGTGCCCCGGACGCCTCTGAGGCCTGGGGACGGACTGTGCCAGGAATCCCCCCAGGGCCTTGGCTTGGTGGGGAAGCTGTGGGGTCCCGGGGACCCCATTCTCAAGACCTTGCCTAGAGGGTTGCTGTGCTCAGAGAGCCCCTCAGGCCGGTAGGGGTTAAGGATTGCGTCTGGTCTGGAATCCCCTCTTAGAGGCCTTGACTTGATAAGGAGGTTGCGTCCCAGACCCCATCCCCAAAATCTTGCTTAGGGAGTTGTACCTAGAATCTGTCGCCCTGTCCTTGATTTTTTTGAGTGGGAGGTCTCTGTCTGGGATCCGTATCTCCAGAGCCTTGGCAAGACAAGGCCTGTGCCCGAGACCCCTGTCTCCCAAGATCTGGCTTGGAGGGGAGCCAATCCCTGGACCCCCAGCCCAGGACCACCCTCCCCAGCCTTGGCACCCTCTCTCCATCCGGGCGCCGCGGCCGCCTCCCACCCTCCGCCACATCAGCAGCGGCGCCGCCCCCCACCCGAGCCCCCTTCTCCCGCCCTTCTCACGCTGGCCGCCGCGCTGCGGGACATCCAGGGCTCCGGTGCCCCCGCCTCCCGCGGCCCCGGCTGGGCCCGGATCCCCGAGTGCTGCTGCTGCTGTGGCGGCGGCGGCAGCTCGGTCTGACGCGGGCCGGGGCCGGGGTCCGGGGTATGGTGCGGGATGCAAGCTCGCTAGCCTGCTCCGCTCCCGGGAGATTCCGTTCCAGGGGCGGGGGAGCGCCCCTCCCGCTTCGGCTCCCCGCCCCAGCCCCGCCGCCTGCTGGATATGCAAAGAGACCCCGCCCCTTGACCAGCAGGCCACGCCTATACGCAACCACGACTCCGCCTCCTCCGGTGTGGCCACCGCCCCGCCACGCCCACTGGCCAGTCCTGGGCTGAGCACGCACGTGAATCTCGCTGACACGTTCCCCTAGGTCCATCCAGGCGTGGGCTCCCTTCCCCTCCGTGACCCCTGACCTCAGATCCCCTTAAGTTCCGCGTCCGAAAGATTTGCTTCGGGAGGCGCCTCGCGGTCCCTCATCCCCAAATCTTCCAGCTAACCCCACGGTTCTCCCAGCCCAGCGGGGGCGGGCAGAAGCGGTGACGAGGCACTTTTGCCAGGAAAGGAGGGGGAATGAACAGACCCCGGCGTCCGGGTGCGCGATCGGTTCAGCTTTGGGGGCGGGGGCGCCAGGCTGGGACCGGGGAGCGGTTCTGGCCGCCCAAGTGCCCCCGCACCCGCCCAATCCTGTGGGTTTGGCAAAGCAGCTGGCAGGGGCATTAAGGCCCATTAGCAAAAGCGAGGTTGCTGGGAGCCGAGTGGAGGGAGCCAGGAGGCTGGGAGGTGGTGTGTGTGTTGTGGCGGAGCCGGGGGTGGGGGGGGATGGGAGGCCTTCTCAGCTGCCACAGCCTTCGGAGCAGGTGGTCAGCACGTGCGGAAGGGGCAGGGTGGGGGGTAGGGAAAGGGGAGAAGGAGGGTCCCCGCAACAGATGGCCCAGGCAGGACTGGGGCTTTCAGACAACAGGGTAGGAGGGGGGCTGGCCATCTGCACCTGGAGGCAGCCTGCCAGCTCCTCTCCCTCCTCCCTCAGCACAGAGAAAAGAGCTGGGGGAAGGGGAGGGCCACTTTTATTAGGACCGAAGGTTCAAACACCGGCCACATCTGGGGGAGACCTGACGCAGAGGTCAGGGGCTCCCCGTCTAGGTGAGTCTGATCTCCACAATGGCAGTGCGGAGGGGCCTAAGGCTCTCTCACATGTTGACGGACATAAATTAATAGCTGGGTGGAGTTCCTGGATGCTCCCTTTGGAGTGGGGAGAGCAGGATACGGGGCTATGAAGCTGGAGTTCCCTAGTCCCAAGCCCAAGGTGGGTCCCCAGACCTGCAGCAGAGAGGGGAGGAGGCCTCAGAGCAGGAGATGGCCTGCTATGAGGCTGGAATCCCGAGATGGAGTCTCTGAGGGGTCGGAGCAGACATCCCTCTGGTTAGGAGGCTTCGGGCAGTGGCTATGCCTGGCGACTGGCCCAGTAGCGGTGGTAGGTGTCCTGGAAGAGGTCCCGGCAGGCGATGTGGGCATGGAGGCGGGCACAGGCCAGGAAAGCCCCTGCCAGCTTTCTGTGCAGGGCATAGGTCTCTTCAGGCGGTGGGCGAAGCCGGTGCCGCAGCAGCACGGGGATGAGGCCCTGCACACGGCGGGCAGTATCACCCGCTCCAAAGTCGTAGGGGCCCTGGGTGGCGAAGGGCTCCCCCAGGATCATCACGGCCTCCACGTGGGCGTCCGAGAATGCCTAGGGGTCGGGGAAACCAGAGGCAACCAGTGTGGACATACAGCCCTCCATTCCCCCAGAGTCTCAAGTATAAACACAAGCCCCCAACTCCCCAAAGAGTAATAGGCAGCCTCCACCCCTTCCAGAGCCCCTAAGAGACAAGCAGCCCCCTACTCCTCCCAAAAGAAAGGGCCCTTCCTGTCCTCTCAGGGCCTCCAGTAGACAAATAGCCCTCACTCTCTCTAGAACAGAGAAGCAGCCTCTGTTCCCCGACCCCCCCATATCCACCAGCAGTCCCCCATTCCTCCCTCTAGAACAGGTAAGTGGTGCCCATTTTCTCAGGATTCCTGAGTAGCCAAGCAGCCCCCATTCCCCCCTGCTCCCCAGAACCCCCAGAACAGATAAGCAGCCCCCTTAGAGTTCCTCACTCATCCACAGTTTCCCCAGTAGAGAGAAGCAGCTCCCCACTCCCCGCAAGAGACACCAGCCCCATCTCTCCCAACCTTGGTCTCAAAGCCTGTGAGAAATTTGAGGTCTCGTGATTTCTGCAGGACCTGGTCTCTATCTCCGTTGGCTGCAGCCATCACCACCTGGGGAGATGGATGTGGGCACAGGGTCAGAGGGGTTCAAGGAGGGGTCTGGAGGTGGGAGCTGGAAGCTGGGCCCTGCCAGTAACCACTTCTGTTCTCATCTACCTAAGCCGTCTCACCTAGAAGCCTCTCCTTCCCCACCTTACCCCTGTCTGTGTCTCTCTCAAGACTGTTCCAGAGCCTGGGGGCTGCAGTGGTCAGGTGTTCTGCCCACCTGGCTGGGAAGGCAGAGCCTGCCTGGAAACTACCACAGTGAAACAGCACAGAGGAAAGCAGATGTCAAGTGGTACCCATGGGTCCAAACACTTAATTGGGCAAGTATGTGATCATGACCCGGAACTGCCTCTGAGGTTGCCATCTCTGTGATCACCTGGTTGATGTCTGTTGATGCCTGGTTCCTGCCCTGGACTTGGAGCCCCAGGAAGGCAGGGATCCCGGCTGGGTTTAGTCCCAAGTGGCGCTCACTCAGGAGGCCCTTGGTGAAAACCCCTTGTTTAGCAAATCAGTGTTTGGAGCTAAGCAGCTCCCCAGCCACGCAGGATGGGCAGGAGTTGAGGGCACATGGACAGACAGAAGTGGGAGCCAGCCTGCTTGGGCTCCATCCCAGCTCTGCCACTTGCTGGCTGACCCTGGGGCAAGTCGCTTTGCTTTTTGGGCCTCTGCTTTCTCATCTGTGAAGTGGGGATGATGAAAGCATCTTCCTGGCCAGGATCTTGGAGGATGAAGGAGGTATATCTGTGGAGTGCTTCGCATGGTGCCCGCGTGTAGGAAAGGCCATAAATATTATGAGCTACTATTACTATTAAGAGGTAAATAGGAGGGTCCCTACTTCACAGATGAGGAAACAGGCTCAGAGTGGGGAACAGCAAGGAGAGGAGGGGAGCTGGGACGAACCCTTCACCACTGAGTTGCCCCTCCTTGGGAGGAGGGGGAATACAGGATTAAATCTGGCGGTTCTGTTCTGTCCCAGCTCCCCCTGCCCCAGCCTGTCTGGCCATCTGTCACGCCTGTGGTCCTTGGGGGGTCAGTGTGACAGGCCTTTCTTAAACTGGAAAAGGCTGGGGAGGAGGCAGGAGGGCCGTGCGGAACAGGCCTGTGGTGGGGAGGGGCAGGGGATGTCCCAGCTACCCAGAGAGGCCTCGGCTTTGTGCCTCGAGTGGCCTGCAGAAAGGGCCCCAAGGAGCCTCTATGTGTGTGGGGGTGGGGTGGGGGAGGGGGGTTACCAATTCCTTCTCCTCTCCACCTAAAGGGTGGCCCCACCATCCCCCAGTCTTCAGGCCAGAACCCCCTCCAACCCCCACCCACCCAGGCTCCCAGGCCTGTCTTAAAAGACCACTCGTTATTCAGGAATTTCCAAATTCTATGTCCCTCCCCTGCTCCAATCCCTTCCACGACTCCCCAGGGCACCCGAATAAAGCACAAGCTACAAAGCATGGCTTCAGAGACCCAGAGTGACTGCCAGCCTCACTGCTGGCTCCTGCCCTGTCCCCACCTGCCTGCCCAGTCCCAATGGGAACTTCCCTTTGGTCTTCTAGGATCTTACTACTCAGAGTGTGATCCCTGTACAAGTAGCTTTGGCATCACCTGGGAGCATGTTAGAAAGGCAGCATCTTAAGCCTAACTCCAGACCAGAATCTGCATTTTTTTTTTTTCTTCAGAACGTGGGCCTCTCACTGTTGTGGCCTCTCCCGTTGCGGAGCACAGGCTCCAGACGCGCAGGCTCAGCGGCCATGGCTCACAGGCCTAGCCGCTCCGCGGCATGTGGGATCTTCCCGGACTGGGGCACGAACCCGCGTCCCCTGCATCGGCAGGCGGACTCTCAACCACTGCGCCACCAGGGAAGCCCCTAGGATCTGCATTTTAACATGATCATGGTGGTGGTGGGGTTCTCATGCACATTAAAGTTTGAGAAGTGCTGCTCTAGTCAGAATATCCTTTTTCACCCCTTGGCCTTTGCCCATGTTATCTGTCTGGAGTACCCTCCTTAGCTTCTTCCTGATTGGTCTCCTCATCCCTCAGGTCTCAACTCTGATGTCTTCTCCTCCAGGAAGCCCTCCCTGACCCCCTAGGTCAGGCCAGGCTCCTCATCCGGTCTCCCTCAGTCCCCCGTGATTCTCCCATCTCAGCCCTGATCACTCTGGTCCTTTCTGTCTGTCCCCCTACTGGACTGTGAGTTTTGTGAAGGCAGAGACCTAGACTGCATTGCTCACTGTTGTCCCCAGTATTGCCTAGAATAGGACTAGGCACAGAGGGGGGTCAGAGAACGTTTGAATTGATGACCCAGTGATTAGAAGACCCAGGTTGAGGGACTTCCCTGGTGGTGCAGTGGTTAAGAATCCGCCTGCCAATGCAGGGGACACGGGTTCAAGCCCTGGTCCGGGAAGATCCACATGCCATGGAGCAACTAAACCCGTGGGCCACAACTACTGAGCCTGTGCACCACAACTACTGAAGCCCGTGCACCTAGAGCCCGTGCTCCGCAACAAAGAGTAGCCCCTGCTCGCCACAACTAGAGAAAGCCCTCATGCAGCAATGAACTCAACACAACCAAAAAAAAAAAAGAAGACCCAGGTCGAATGTCCAATCTCAACAAATTAATGAGATGGTGTTTTCTGTGGGCTCTGAGACAAATCAACCTCTGGGTGGGAAGGACGGGCAACATAAAGTGAGGAAACACTTCTCAAAGAGAGAACTGCTCAACAGGGAGCAGCTGGAGGGGAGGTATGTGAGCACAAGGCTGGACACCAAGGCCCTGGACAGCATCGGGTGTGGGGAGGTGACAGGCTGGCCATCGTGGGCCTTTCTCTTAGGAGGCAGCTAGTGAGGGGTTGGGAACATGGGCTGTGTAACCAGACTCCCTGAGTTTGAATCCCAGGTCTGCTGTGACCTTGGGCAAGTGACTTAACGTCTCAGAGCCCCAGTTACTTCCTCTGTAAAATGGGGTTAAAAATGGTCCTCACCTCACAAAGTTGCTTTCTGGTTCAGATCAGTTACCACATGTACAGCACTTAAAACGGTGCCTGACATAATATTAAGTGCTTGGTATTTGTTAGCTGCTATTAATATCACTATTATTTATTTCTTCATTCCAGATATTGTGTTTCTCCTTCTCTACAAGCCTTACTATCTGGCTTGAGGCTCCACCCTTCAGAGACTCCAGGATTGGGGGAACTCACCTCAATATAATGGTCTGTGAATTCAGTTCCAAATTCCCGGCTTGCACCAAAGTCCAGCAAGATCACCTGGAAATGAAGGATGGTGAAAGGGACACTGGGAATCCACCAGTGCTGCCCATTGTCTATGGGGGGGCCAGGGTCTGTCCCTCTCTCCCCACACACTGCCCCTCCTACCCAAGTCCCCACCCAGCTGCCTCCCCTGGGCTCCTGGCTTCCGGTCTCCACACATCAATCCACCCCCACATGAAGCTGAAGGGACCTGGTTTTTTTTGTTTTTTTTTTTTGCGGTACGCGGGCCTCTCACTGCTGTGGCCTCTCCCATTGCGGAGCACAGGCTCCAGACGCGCAGGCTCAGCGGCCATGGCCCATGGGCCCAGCCTCTCCGCGGCACGTGGGATCCTCCCGGACCGGGGCACGAACCCGCATCCCCTGCATCGGCAGGCGGGCTCTCAACCACTGCGCCACCAGGGAAGCCCGGGACCTGGTTTTTATTTTTGGGGTCCTAGTTGTTTTTATAATAACATGTTTTAGGCTCAGAAAAAAAAATCTGGAGAATAATAAAATATATGGGAAAGTAAAATCAACACCCACAAATCCTACCACCCAGTTTAAAATATAAAATGCTACCAATCTAAGTGGGGCCTGATCCTACCTCCCCCCATCCCCACCCTCTCTTCCAGGGTCACCACTTTCCTGAAATTATTTTTATTAGTAAATTGTTTCCTGAAATTCCCATGCATGTGTTGCTATGTTTTCTATACATATGTGGATCCATGAACAAAACATACTAATGTTCTGCATATTTTAAAACGTCATATAAATGGTATTTATAATATTCTGAAAATTCTTTGTGTTCGACATGGTTTTGCAATTCATCCCCATTGCTCTAGCTCATTCATTCATTTTTTCACTGCCATGTAAAATTTTGTTGCATGAATATATCGTATTTATCTGCTTGATGGGCACTGTGGTTATTTCTAGGTTTTGCTATTAGAAGCAGTGCTCGCAGATGTAGAGAACAAACGTATGGATACCAAGGGGGGAAAGGGGCGGGGTGGGGTGGGGTGGGGAGGTGGTGGTGGGATGAACTGGGAGATTGGGATTGACATCTATACACTAATATGTATACAACAGATAACTAATAAGAACCTGCTGTATAAAAAAAAATAACATAAAATTCAAAAATTCAAAAAAAAGGGACTTCCTTGGTGGCGCAGTGGTTAAGAATCCACCTGCCAATGCAGGGGACACGGGTTCTATCCCTGGTCCGGGAAGATCCCACATGCCGCGGAGCAACTAAGCCCATGTGCCACAACTACTGAGCCTGCAGTCTAGAGCCTGCGAGACACAACTACTGAGCCCATGCACCACAACTACTGAAGCCCATGCGCCTAGAACCCGTGCTCTGCAACAGGAGAAGCCCACGCACCACAACGAAGACCCAACGCATCCAAAAATAAATAAATAAATAAATAAATTTTTAAAAAAGTAAATAAAATAAAGAATGTAGATAAAGCGAACCAAATAAAGTTGAAATGTTTAAAAAACGGCAAAAAAAAAAAGCAGTACCCCATGAACATGTGTGTAAGTTTCTCTACGACAGTGGAGTTCAAACTGTTTATCATAACCCACGGTAAGAAATGAAGATTAGGGGCTTCCCTGGTGGTGCAGTGGTTAAGGATCCGCCTACCAATGCAGGGGACACGGGTTCAAGCCCTGGGCCAGGAAGATCCCACATGCTGCGGAGCAACTAAGCCCGTGTGCCACAACTACTGAGCCTGCGCTCTAGAGCCCACGCGCCACAACTACTGAGCCCATGTGCTGCAACTACTGAAGCCCACGTGCCTAGTGTCCATGCTCTGCAAGAAGAGAAGCCACCGCAGTGAGAAGCCCACCCACCGCAACGAAGAGTAGCCCCCACTCGCCACAACTAGAGAAACCCCGCGCGCAGCAATGAAGACCCAATGCGGCCAAAAATAAATAAATAAAATAAATAAAGTTATTAAAAAAAAAAAGAAATGTAGATTATCCTGGGCACCAGTGCACATGCACACATAAACATAAAACAAAAGTGTCCTGAAGTAATATGCATCCCTCCCATCTGCAACACATTCTATCCTTTTAAAACAAAAACTGCTGTTGAGACCCAGTAGATCAACGTCAGGCCTCTTATCACCACACCCGAGGAAGGAAAACACCCGCGCTGGGGTGCGAGCCTTGGAAGGATGCAGGTTGTCTGTGCACTTGTGGGGGAAGAGGGTGTCAAGGGACTGAGGCTGGACTAAGTGGGGCCATGTCACACTCAGCACAGGGCTCACTTGATCCTGAGGGTGTTGGAAGCTGTAGAAGGGACAGCTTGGCCAGATTTGTGTTTTAGAAAGACCCCTCTGGGGACAGAATGGCACAGACCACTTTGGAGAGCCACTTAGCAACCATGCACGCTGAGAGTTTTTCAGTCCAAACTGTCACCCCCAGGCCTTTGGACAGCCTGTGTCCTTTGCCAAGTATGCTCTTCCCTGCTCCTTAGATGGCTGTCCTTCTCTCATCTTTCTGGTTTCACCTTCCTTGACCCCACCCACTCCAGGCAGGGTCAGCCACTTTTCCTGGCTTCCCACTGCCCCCTGTGCCTCTCCCATCACCGGCCCCTCGCCTGTGCTTCCTCATCAAGGTATTAACTACAGGTCACACTGTCTGGTGATGGGTCCCTGCATTGGACTGGGAACTCTGGGAAGGCAAGGATCAGGGTTGCCTTGGCATCACTTTCAAGAGGCAGTAGGTGCTTGGTGTGTTCTACATGAATGATGGGTGTGGTAATGATGACTGCCTTGCAAAAGTGGTGCTCCCTCTTCTCCACTGCCACTAGGAAGCCACTGCCTAGCCAGGGACTCCATTTCCCAGCATCCCCTGCATCTAGACTAGCCCCATGACCAGTTCTTATCAGTGGAATGGTGAAGGGAATGATGGGTCACTTCCGGCCGAAGCAGTTAGACAGTGGGTTACCCTCTCAATCTCTTTGCCCTTGCACTGGAAGGAGAGCCTTTCAAGTCCGAGGGGATGGCACACTCACAAAAGGGAAGGAGCCTGGGTCCCTGACGCACTGCATGGAGGAGGGCCACTCCAGCCTGTTACATGGGTAATCAACTACTACTGTGTTGAGCTGCTGCCATATTGGGAAATATCTGTTACAGCAGCTGATGTACCCTGACACACAACACAAGGAACCAACCTGGTGGCTGGAGGCATCATACAGGAAGTTGGCCCAGTTGGGGTCCGTCTGCATGAATCGGAACTCAAACAGCTCCCGAAGACAAAGCCTCAGGAGCTGGAAGCAGATCTGGGGTGGGAAGGAGTAACAGACATCTCAGAGCCATGTGCCCCTGTAAAGCCCTCTGAGGCCTGGAGAGGGACCATGGGTCTGGGTTGCCCTGTCAGCTGTGCCCCAGAGCAGCACCCTCCCTACTGTCCCAGGAGCCCCATGTACCTGGTTCCGGATGTCCTGGCTCAAACCCTGGCACTGGTCCAGCGGGAGCCCTCCAGCCAGCTCCATGCCCAGCACCCGCGTCGTGCACAGCTCCTGAATAACGGCTGGCACCCGAAAGAAGGGATCGTCTGCCAACAGCTGCCTGGGGCAGATGGGAGGGGTGGGGATGGGACTTAACACTTCAGGCCCCTGTGGTCCTGCTTGGGGCCTCCCCCTCCTCTGAGGAGTCTTCCATGAACAGCCTTTGTCTTGCCTTTCCTCCTGCCCTCCTCTTTCCTGTCTGTCTGGAGTGATGGCCCGTACCTGGTTGGATTGACATTCATTCAGACATTTCATTCATTCACGCATTTACTCATTCAACAAATATCTCCATGGCACCCACTCTGTGTCTGCCCCTAAGCTGGGTGCCGCCGGAGACCCAATTACCACCTCCCTTCTGGAAACACTTCTCTGTTGGTCGCCCCAGGATGAACTCAGTGTATTAATTAAGCATTACTTTCTCATGAACTTATCAATTAATCCGTCCAAAAAATAGTCACTC
>NC_138995.1:53259697-53536393 GCF_964341445.2 Mesoplodon mirus
AACTGTGGAATAGTCACAGGGTGACTATTACAGTGTTGAATAAACAACCTACAACTGCTCACAGCAACATGGATGCGTCTCTCAAATAGAATGCTGAGCAAAACAAACCAGACACGTACGAGAATACACTGTCTGATTACATGCGTATAAAGGAGCAGAAACAGACAAAACTAATCGCAGGGGGTCAGAAGCCAAGACAGTGGTGACCCTTAATGAGGGGGGAGGTACCAGAATGCAGCACGAGAAGAGCTTCTGGAGAACAAGGGCAGCAATTCTCCAAGTGTGCTCTGGGGGCGCCCTGAGACCCTTTAGGAGGGTCTGTGCGATCAGAACTATTTTCATGATAACATTCGTATGTTATTTGCCCGTTTTTACTCTCCTTCACCCGCAACTGTTCGGTGGAGTTTTCTAGAAGCTGTGACCTGTGATGCTGCCTGCGCTCTGACGGCCGATGGAGAGAGAGAGAGAGAGAGTGTGTGTGTGTGTGTGTGTGTATTCTTGTGTTTAAAATTTTTTTCAGTTTTAATCGCTAATACAGCAAATATCCATAAATACAACCCCACATAAACAAGTTCTTGGGGTTCTCATTCTATTTTGTAATAGCTTTATTGAGATATAATTCATATGATATAATTCACCCATTTTAAGGTGCACAGTTCAATGGCTTCTAGTATATTCAGTTGCGCAACTATTACCACAATCAATTTCAGAACATTTTCATCACTGCTAACCTGTTAGCAGTTACCCGCTCCCATTTTCCGCATCCGCCTCCCCTTGAGTCCCTGGAAACCATTAATCTACTTTCTGTCTCTGTAGACTTCTCTCTTCTGTACATTTCAGATAAATGGAATCATACGATATGTGGCCTTAAAAAAAAAAAAGTGGCCTTTTGTCTCTGCCTTCTTTCACTTAGGATAGTGTTTCAAGATTCAACCACACGATAGCATGGATCAGTCCTTCATTCCTTTTTTTAAAAAATAAATTTATTGGGGGCTTCCCTGGTGGCGCAGTGGTTGAGAGTCCGCCTGCCGATGCAGGGGACACGGGTTCGTGCCCCGGTCTGGGAAGATCCCACATGCCGCGGAGCTGCTGGGCCCGTGAGCCATGGCCGCTGAGCCTTCGCGTCTGGAGCCTGTGCTCCGCAGCGGGAGAGGCCACAACAGTGAGAGGCCGGCGTACCGCAAAAATAAATAAATAAATAAATAAATAAATAAATAAATAAATAAATAAATTTATTTTTATTTATTTTTGGCTGTGTTGGGTCTTCGTTTCTGTGCGAGGGCTTTCTCTAGTTGCGGCGAGCGGGGGCCAGTCTTCATCGCGGTGTGTGGGCCTCTCACTGTCGCGGCCTCTCTTGTTGCGGAGCACAGGCTCCAGACGCGCAGGCTCAGTAGTTGTGGCTCACGGGCCCAGTTGCCCCATGGCACGTGGAATCATCCCAGACCAGGTCTCGAACCCGTGTCCCGTTCATTGGCAGGCAGATTCTCAACCACTGCGCCACCAGGGAAGCCCCTTCATTCCTTTTTATGTCTGAATGAAATCCCATTGTATGGATATAATACATCTTGTTTATCCATTCCTCAGTTTTAAGGGTGTAGAGGGATCCTGAGACCAAAAAGTTTGAGAATTACTGGTCTAGGGTTTTTTGATCTGGGTGCACAGATGCATCCACTCTGTGAAAATGAACCACGCTATACACTTATGATATGTGCACAGTTCTATATACAAATTATATTATTCAATAAAGTGTTTATTTTTACTTATTTCATAAAACACTTATTGAGTTCTTTACTGAAGGCTCAGCCTGTGCCAGGCAGAATTCTAAGTGTCTCTGTGGATTCTCTGGCTGAACCTCCACACACCCCAGGAAGTAAGAACTACCAATGCCTTAATTTTCAAAATGAGGAAGCAAGAGATTCAGAGAGGTACTGTGCCTGGCCCTCGGGGCACACAGCGCAGAAGTGGCAGAGCAGGGTGTGGATTCAGTCTGGCCTCACCCTAAAGCCTGTTCCTCCACCTACCCGCAACTTTTTTTTTTTTTTTTTGCGGTACGCGGGCCTCTCACTGTTGTGGCCTCTCCCATTGCGGAGCACAGGCTCCGGACGCGCAGGCTCAGTGGCCATGGCTCACGGGCCCAGCCGCTCCGTGGCATGTGGGATCCTCCCGGACCGGGGCACGAACCCGTGTCCCCTGCATCGGCAGGCGGACTCTCAACCACTGCGCCACCAGGGAAGCCCTACTCGCAACTTTTTATTTTGAAAAAGATCCAAATAGACAGAAAGACCGGATTCATAGCACCGTGAATACCTGCACACCTGATTCAATGTTTTAACATGCTGCCTCACCCACTTTATCTGTGCATGTGTACCCAGACGCTGACCAATAGTTTTGCTGACTGATTTGCACTCAACTTGTGTGAATAAGAATAATCCCCTACGGGCTTCCCTGGTGGCGCAGTGGTTGAGAGTCCGCCTGCCGATGCAGGGGACACGGGTTCGTGCCCCGATCCCGGAAGATCCCACATGCCGCGGAGCGGCTGGGCCCGCGAGCCATGGCCGCGGAGCCTGTGTGTCCGGAGCCTGTGCTCTGCAACGGGAGAGGCCACAGCAGTTGAGAGGCCCGCGTACAGCAAAAAAAAAAAAAAAAAAAAAAAAAAAAGAATAATCCCCTACATGATCACCATGCCAACACCACACCCAGGAAAATTAACACTAATTCTTGAATACCTACTACTCAGTCATATTCAGATTTTTCCAATCGTCCCCAGAAGTCGTCTTTTTTTTATTAAAGTGTTTAGATTTCTATCTCTCTCTCTCTCTCTTTTTTAAAATTTATTTATTATTTATTTATTTTTGGCTGTGTTGGGTCTCTGTTTCTGTGCGAGGGCTTTCTCCAGTTGCGGCGAGCGGGGGCCACTCCTCATCGTGGTGCGCGGGCCTCTCACTGTCGCGGCCTCTCCCGTTGCGGAGCACAGGCTCCAGATGCGCAGGCTCAGTAGTTGTGGCTCACGGGCTTAGTTGCTCGGCGACATGTGGGATCTTCCCAGACCAGGGCTCGAACCCGTGTCCCCTGCACTGGCAGGCAGATTCTCAACCACTGCGCCACCAGAGAAGCCCACCCAGAAGTCTTTTATAGTTATTTTCTTTTCAAACATCCAACCATGGCTCACACATTTCATTTGTCAGTTATTATCTCTCTAGTCTCTTTTTCATCTAGAATATCCACCCGTTTTTGTTTCAAAACATCGACATGTTGCGGAATCGTACCCACAATGCTGATCTCTACACAGCCCAGTCCGTCTCTGTTGTCCACAGACCCTCACCGGCACTCCTGTTTTCACACTTCCTCTCCTGGTCACAGTTAAGAACTCAACTCTGGATGGCTTACATTTTTTTCTCTCATGACCTGCTTCTACTCAACACCATCCTGACAGCAGCTTCACCCTGTTCTGAGCACTCCACCACGACCCTAAGAGGTGGCTACGTTATCATCGGCTCCATTCTCCAGTTGAGGAAACTGGGGCTCAGAGAGGTGAAGCCACTTACCCCAGGTCACACAGCAAAGCCAGGGTGTGGACCCCAGACAGCGTGGCTCACGTACCTGACTGTACACGTCCTCTGGGCAGGGACTTCTTGGCCACCTCAGCTAGCGCTCCCAGCCCCAAGCTCACAGCCAGTCCTGGGGAGTGAGAGAGGAGCCTGAGTGCCCGTCTGCCCTGGGGAGATCTCCTCCCCCACCCCCTCCCCACCCTGCTGACCCTCGCTCCTCTCTCTCTTTATGTACACCTGTCTCCCAACTCTTTGTAGTCAGCTCTTTGCATCCCTCTGTCTACCAATCAGTCTCTTACTCACACTCTCCCTGCTTGAGGTTCCCTTGGAGGTGAGACTACCTCTTTCTCCATCCCTCTCTCCTTGTCTCTGTCTCCCGGGTTAATGGTTTTCACCCCTGGCTGCACACGGAGTCAAGTGAGGAGGTTTTGTAAATACGATGCCCAGGCCCTACCACTGAGGTTCTGGTTGAACTGGCCTGAGATGAGGCCTCAGAATTCTTTTTCTTTTAAGCATCCCGGATGATTCTAGTGTGCAGCCATGGGTAAGAAGGCCCCGAAATGATCCCCCCAGGACTCTCTGTCTTCCTATGACTGCTGTTTCTCTGTCCACATCTCCTCTTCTTCATGCTCACCTCTCCTTTTCTAAGTCAGTTATTTCTCCATCTCTGCCCTTCCGTCCACCCGGCATGTCTGTCTAGGCTCTGATTTCCTCTGCCTCCTCTGTCTCCTTGTCCTTAAAGACATCACGAGTCACTCTGCCTCTTTCACTGTCACCATCTCTGTAAATAATCATAGTTGGCATTTTCTGAGCACTTTTCTCCACGCCAGGAACCATTCCCAGTGCCTTTTATGCATTGACTCATTTTGTCCTCACACCCTCATGAGAGAAATTTTACAGAAAAACTTCCATTTTACAGAAAAGGAAATCGAGGCTCAGAGAAGTTAAGTAACTTATCCAGAGTCACAAAGTGAGGATGCGGCAGAAGCACCTGTTGAACCCCGCGCAGCCTGGTGCCAAAGCTCTAACCAGTGTATTTGACTCCTTCAATTGGTATCTTTAAAACCTGAACCGTGATCCACAGTAAAGAAGACATTTGCATTATAACTGGTAGAGACCGATGTATATATAATGCTTCATGAAACAAGACTCTCCCTTACTCTACATGTACACATATTTTCCATTCTTCTTCTTTTATTTTTGGCTGTGTTGGGTCTTCGTTGCTGTGTGCGGGCTTTCTCTAGTTGCGGCGAGCTGGGGATGCTCTTCGTTGCAGTGCGTGGGCTTCTCATTGCGATGTCTTCTCTTGTTGGGGAGCACGAGCTTTAGGTGCGCGGGCTTCAGTAGTTGTGGCACGTGGGCTCAGTAGTTGTGGCACACGGGCTTAGTTTCTCCACGGCATGTGGGATCTTTCCGGACCAGGGCTTGAACCTGTATCCGCTGCACTGGCAGGCGGATTCTTAACCACTGCACCACCAGGGAAGTCCTCCATTCTTCTTTTTAATGCTGATTGCAACCTGCTAAATTATTTCATGCAGGGCTTCCCTGGTGGTGCAGTGGTTAAGAATCCACCTGCCAATGCAGCGGACATGGGTTCAAGCCCTGGTCTGGGAAGATCCCACATGCTGCGGAGCAACTAAGCCCGTGCACCACAACTACTGAGCCCATGTGCCACAATTACTGAAGCTCGCACGCCTAGAGCCGTGCTCCACAACAAGAGACGCCACTAGAGTGAGAAGCCCACGCACTGCAATGAAGAGTAGCCCCCACTTGCCGCAACTAGAGAAAGCCTGCGCGCAGCAACAAAGACCCAACACAGCCAAAAATAAATAAATAAGTAAATAAATAATTAAAAGAAAATTATTTCATGCAAGTTGTGACCTGAAGTTTGAATAATCCTGCTGCATGACCCGGGGTCAAGTCACTTCACTTCCCTTAGCCTCCACTTCCTCATCTATAGAACAGAAACAAACACTCATTGATTCAGTGCAGAGACCACATGTGTATGGGGCCCTGCACATTCCAAGTTCTCAATAAACACAACATTCCTCTCTATTTCTCTTGGTTCTACAGGACTTTGCCTTCATTCTTTTTTCATATCTCCCTCCTCTCTCTGTCTCTGATCCACTCTCTCCCTTGTTTCATTGTGTAAATGTCACCTCCTCTGATCTAGGTCACAATCTCCCACAGTCATACCTACCCCCAAAGTTGGCCAAGCGGCTGACGCGGGAGGTGGGCACCTTGCGTTCTCGAGAACAGTCACTCAGCTGGGAAACGGGGAGAAGGTTTGAGTGGGAAAAGGTGGACACAGCACCCAGGAAGTCCAACCAACCTGCCACCACACCGTTCCCCAAGCTCGGGAGGCCAACTGCCTTCATGGGGTGTTGCTGGGTGTGGGGCAATGATACCTGGGGCCGGGGTGTCTTCCTGATCCGGGCCTCCCGTGCCTTGCGAATATCCTCCTCACCCAGGCCCCTGCCAGGCCCATCCTGGTGAAGTTTTTGGGTCCAAGGACCCCCACATGGCCCCTGCAAGAGACGTGAACACCGGTAACGAGTGGAGGACGTACCATCGGCCTGGCCCTTTTAGACCCCTCCCTGTCCTTTGACTCCCTGAAGCCTCCCTCAGCCTCCTCCCCTTGGAGACCCCTCCCCAGCCTCTTACCCAGCAGAGGGGCCCAGGCCCCAGGGCCCCACAAGGCAGACCAGTAGTCCGGCCCCACTGTCCACAGGTCCCCCGTAGTAGGCCCCCCACCTCCAGCCACATTGTCTGGGGGAGAAGAGGAGGGATTATTCGGGTAGGAATTGTGGGACTGACCTCCCTGCTTTGCCCGTCTTTGCCTCACATTCCTCCGTGTCCACCCTAAGACTCCCACCACCAAAGACTTCCTCCCTTGTTAACAGGCCCCCAGTTTCGCCTGGTTCCCTCTCTCGTTGCTAAGAACCCATAGCTCTTCCCAAACACCTCTCCAAACCAATTTCCCCTGGTCCCACTCCGCGCCGTTGCTAGGGTCCTCCCCTGTTGCTAGACACCCACAGATCCTCCAGGGCTACCTCTCCACTCCTCTGAGCACCCCCGTCGTTGCTAGGCACCGCCTTCCCCTCGGTTGCTAGGCGCCCACAACTCTTCCGGCGTTCCCCCCTACCAACCCCATTACTGGGTACTTCCCCCGGTTGCTAAGCACCCACTCCCCGGCTCTGGGTCAGCTACGCGTGCGGGTGGGGGCGGGGGGGGGCGGCTCCTGCATTTCCAGTCTTCCTCTCATGCCCGCCCCCTCCGGTCATCTAGCGAATGACGGAGGAGCAGATCGCTGACTGGCACAAAATAAGCAACGCTGTATGTGAGGGGGTGGGGCCAGAGGTAGGGCCTCAGGGTGGGCTGGGCCACGGCCTAAGGGTAGGGTAGGGTGGGCTGGGCCACGGCCTAAGGGTAGGGTAGGGTGGGCTGGGCCACGGCCCCGAAGCGCTCACGTGCCACTTTGTGCCCTTCCACTCACTTCAAAGTGCCTTGTCCGCGGCGGACCTTTTAGTTTCCTACACGTCTATTTTACAAACATTCCTCTCCTTTACAAACTCCACACCTCAACTTTGCGCGAACATTTTGTCAGCCTCCGTTTTCCTTATTTGTACCCCTAGTAGGCTCAACATCTCTCCTTTGAACACACATCTTCCCAGCAAACATCTCCCTTTCACATGGAGCCCCTCCACTTTGCACACTCACCCTCAGCTTCAAATACCCATATCCTGGTACCCAACCTCCTCCCTTGCACATATAACCCCCCTGCCCTGCTCACCAACTGTTTCCCTCGGTGTGCATAAACCCCCTCACACCCAGCCCTTTGCACACTGGGCCCCTGTTCCCTCCTACACCCTGCTCTCTCAGCTCCCCGCCCACCTGCAGGATGGTGTGAGTGGGAGCCCTTTGTTTCCTGTAGGCCTGACATTTTCCAGAACACACTCAGCCAAGATTCCCAGTGCTGACTCAGGAGCCTTGGCATCCCAGAAAACCAGCTCCCAGCCCATCTGGGTGTGTGTGTTGTTGTTGGGGAAGGGAGGACAGGCTTAAAGCCTGCTTCCCCCCCCCCCAATAAACTGACTCACCCCTCTTCTCAGTCTGGAATAGAAGCAGCTGGCTGGGACATCTCTCCCACCATTGGGAGAGAGGATATGACACTCCCCACACAGAACTTCCTCTCCCAAACCCTGTCTAACCCCCTTTGTCAGGAATCAGACCTCCCTGTCTCTGTCCCTGTGCTACATGACCTCAGAAGAGCCTCAACACTTTCTGGATCTCAGCTTCCCAGCATGTATGATGCATTAGGGGGACCTGCTATGACTTCCCATTGGTCTATAAAGAGATGACTCATTTTAGAGCCCTGGGTCTGTGCCCAACGCCCCTTTCCAGGTGACTGTTTCAAAACAGAAACCACCCCCTGTACTCTTCCAGACACAAGGGTCTGACTCAGGAGCTAGGTGGCAGCTCACTCTTGGGGGCAAAATATATAAAAAGCACCTATGACAATAACTTATCCTACAGGGCTGACTCATGGTACCAAGCCTGGTATCAGATACATGAGATCATATCAAATAGCCTGGTGGCTACAAGCAAAGACTACAGGTTGGCAGAGCTCTGAGCCTCAGTGTCCCCATTTATAAAGTGGGGCCATGGCATCCCCTCTTGCTCAGTGTGAGAAAGGGATGCAGTGAAATAGTGTCTGTAGAGAGGTTGGCACGGAGCTGGTACAGAACAAGAGCTCTATACATGAGAGAAATTTCTTATAGAAAAACTATTCTTTTCAAAATTTCTATTGAGCGCTTACCATATGCTTTTCTAGGCACTGGGGACACAGCACGGAACAATACAGGCAAAAATCTTTGCCCTCTTGGTGTTGGCTTCTGATGAGAGGCACAATAAAATACATAAGTATATGTAATAAGGTGACACTTGTTAAAGAGAAAAAACAAACCAGGGAAGGGCAGGGAGAAGAGGGAAGAGTGTGCGTTTAAATAGGGTCGTCAGGAAAGGCCTCATTGAGGAGACATCGTTTGAGTAAATACCGGAAGGAGCGATTGAAATAGCTGAGGAAACAATGTTCCAGGCAGAGGGAACAACCAGTGTAAAGTCCCTGTGCTGGAAGATATCTCAGAGAAATAGCAAAGATGCCAATGGGCAGAGAGAGTGAGGGGACAAGGATTAGATGAGGTCTGGGAGGTAAGCAGAGCCAGCTCAGGTACGGTGAAGACTGTGGTTTTTTTTCCTGAGTAGAATGGCAACCACTGAGGATTCTGAGCAGAGGCAGGACTGATTTACAGAAAATATTCTTACTTCCGGCTCTTCTTCCAACACCCCCAGCCTCAAAATCAAGTTGTATCACTCGATAGTGACCAAAGGGACTTCCCTGGTGGTCCAGTGGGTAAGACTCTGCACTCCCAATGTAGAGGGCCGGGGTTTGATCCCTGGTCAGGGAAATAGATCCCGCATGCATGCTGCAACTAAGACCTGGCTTGGCCAAAATAAATAAAATAATAAATAAATATTTTTAAAAAATAGTGACCAAAGATGCAAATTTTGGATTAGATGGGCCAAAGTTAAAATCTACTTTTAGATTTTTTTTTCCCCTTTTTTTGGCCTCTCCAGGCGGCTTGCGGGATCTTAGTTCCCCGACAAGGGATCGAACCCAGGCCCCCTGCAGTGGAAGCACAGAGTCCTAACCATTGGACTGTCAGAATTCCCTAGATGTGTGATCTTCACTCACCGCTTTGCCTTTCTGTGCCTCTGTTTCCTTGACGGTGCAATGGGGATGATGATCATCCCTACCTAACAAGATTTTGGGTGTAAAGAGGTAAGTACAGCTCCTGGCATTATACAAGCACGTATACAAATGTAAATGCTGCTGTCTCTGAAGAGACAAGTCTGTTGGGAGAGGTCATCCAAGAAGTAAGTGCTGGAGCCAAGATTTGAAACCAGGCGTTGTAGCTTCAGAGATTAAGACCCCCTGGTTTTGCCCGTCATTTAACCCTAGGCAAATTCTTTTACTGCTCTGGGCCTCAGTTTCCCAGTTGGTAAAAGTGACTGGCTCTTGTGGCATTGAACACACATTTTTCAAAACAATAAAGTAATATAATGTATCCTCATTTTACAGGTGAGAAACTGAGTCTGGGGCTGGGGCAGGGGGTTGGGAGAGGAAGTCACTCGTTCAAGGTAACACAGCTAGGAACTAGCAGAGGCGGGTCTCGAACTCACGCAAGTGGAATTCCCAACTCTTCGACAGTCCTTCCCGGCGCTGCGTGAAGAATGGGCGCGCTGCTGGACTCGTCGCCGGGGGTTATAGGGAGACTAACCTAGTCACTCGAGGGTGTGGGGAGGTAGGGTTAATTGCGAGGGTGCTGCGAGGGGCCCCACTGATCCGGGACCAGGATCCCGGCGCCCCACACCATGCTCCAGGCGCTCGCGGTTCACCGCGCGAATGGAGACGGGAGGGGCCAGACAAGGCCCATACCCCTTTACGTCACGTCCGGCGAGGCGGGGCTTCGGGGCCTTCCCCGGGAGTTGTGGGCGGGGGGGGGGCGGGGGAAGTATCGGTTAACCCCTGCTTGGCTGGGCGGGCTGGAGCTCCGCTGGCCGGAACCCGCGAGTTGGGGCTCCCCAGCCACACCCCTCGCGGGATTTAAAGGGGCAGGAGGGGCTGGGCCCGGTCGAATCCCGAACCTAGGGAGCGGGCATGAGGCGCTGCCCGTGCCGGGGAAACCTGAGCGAGGCGGAGGCTGGGGAGCTGCCGGGGACAGCCCGCATGGGACTGGCGGCGACGCGAGGGGGGCGGCGGCGGCAGCCGGGGCAGCAACGACCTGGGCCCGGCGCAGGGGGCCCGGCGGGGCAGCCGGAGAGGGGCGGTCCCCGGGCCCGGACCGAGGAGTCCAACCTCCACACCGAGCCCGAGAGGGCCGGCCTCGGGCCTGAGTCGGGGACCGACGGACAGGCTGAGCCTGAAGCAGCTGGCTCCGGGGCGGGGACGGAGCGGCCCAGCCAAAAGACGGAGCCAGGCAGGTCCATCCTCCAGACACATCCAGAAAGAAGCAGCCACTGGTCAGAACTGGAGACAGCCGATGACTGGATGGAGACTAGGACAGATGGCTTTTGGACTGATCCACACAGGTCTGACCTCCAGTGTCAGCCAGAGAGGGCTAACCTCTGGGCACAGCAAGGGGTTGATGGGCCCTGGGCAGAGCTAGAAATACATGGGTCACAGACCCAGCCAGAGAGGGCCAAGCCCAGGGCTGATAACCTCTGGACCCACCAGAACAGGTCCAGCGTCCGGACTCAGCCAGAAGGGGCCTCTCTCTCAACAGAGCCAAATGCTGATGGCTCTTGGAAAGAATTGTACACTGATGGCTCCAGGACACAACAGGATACCAAAGACCTCTGGACAGAGCAGCACATTGACGGCTCCCAGATACAACAGGATACGGAAACAACCTGGAAACAGCTTGACATCGATGGTTTCCCAACACAACAAGATACTGATGGCTTCTGGCCACAGCCTGGCACTGATGGACCCCAGACACAAGATACTCATGGACCCCAGACAGAGCCTGGGACAGACTGCCTTTTGGGGGAGCCCAACCAAGATGGCTCATTAGAGGAACCAGAACACGGGGAGTTGGTGACTCACCTGTACTCTCACCAGGAGTGTTGCCCCCTGACCCCTGTGCCCCGCCTCATCATCACTCCTGAAACCCCCGAGCCTGAGGCTCAGCCAGTGGGACCCCACTCCCAGATTGAAGGGGGCAGTGGAGGCTTCTCCTCTGCCTCCTCTTTCGACGAGTCTGAGGATGACGTGGTGGCCGGGGGTGGAGGTTCCAGCGACCCCGAGGACAGGTCTGGGGTGAGTGGGACCGATCCTGCCCTTGAGCCACATCCCCACAGATCCCGTATCCCCCGCCCCCGCCTTTCCTTTGAGAAGTTCTTTAGAACTCCACCAGCAATTTCATCTCCAGGCACCTCTTCCATCCGACAGCAGGGTTACTAACCCTCTCCAGGCAGCCTCTTGCTAATTCTCTTCATTTCCCTTCACCCACTGCCTCCAGTCCTGGGGTCTAAAATGGATGGCCCCTGGCCAACTTCATGGTACCCAGGAATCCCTGAAATTGTGTGAATCTGTGTGTGTATACACATGTTTTTGCAGCAAGGGTCTGTGACTTCTGTTGGATCACAGTCTGTGACCCCAAACTCTAAAGAACACTAGTTTAGGCAGACAGAAAGGGTGTACTTTCTACCCCACTTTTCTAAGTCTGGGGCCTGTAGCTGCCTTAAAGGGTCATCAGCCTTCACCACCCCTTAGCTCATTCACTTTTGTAGGGAGTGAGCTCCCAGCTTTTATCAGATTCTCAAAGAGCTGTGTGAACCCAAAATGCTAAGGGACCCCCCCAGCCTGGCCAGGGACTCTCCCATCTCCCCATTGCGTTGCCCCCCAGCTCCCCAGGGTGCTCCTGCACACTCTTGTTTACATCCTCCACCCTCATCCGCAGCTTGGGTGCGGTTCTCTGGTGGATCAGGAAAGCCGTCAGGGCAGGTTCAGGGAGGGAGGGTCAGAGCATAGGCAGGTGTGAGAGCCTCTGGTGGGTCTGCCTGCTGGGTCCTCCCATTGTCCTGGGGCCCCTGGCTGGAATCTGCCCTGAGCCCCCCTCAGCCCACATGCTTCCCTTTAGGAACGTGCTCACACATGTGGCCACAGATGTAAGAGATAGACCTGCCCCAGCCTGCCTGTGCCGGAGCCGAGGCGCTGACCCTCTGGGGCTCTCTGCCATTGCTGTTCCCTCTGCCTGCTCCCTCATCTCCTTGGCATCTCAGAGCAGCTGAGCTGGAGTGAATGAAGAAACAAAAATAACAGCTATCACTCGCTCATGCCCAGCCCTGTGCTAAGCTTTCTATTTTATTTTATGTTTTTCAGCCACACTCCGAGGCATGCAGGATCTTAGCTCCCCGACCAGGGATCGAACCCACGCCCCCTGCATTGGGAGCACAGAGTCCTAACCACTGGACCACCGGGGAATTCCCTGTGCTAAGCTCTTTGCTTATATTAACTCATCTTAATCTTCACAGCAGCCCTATGTGGTAGATACTATGATCCCCATTTTATAGACGAGGAAACTGAGGTACAGAGACTCATCCAAGGTCACAGACCTTGGAAGACACAGAGCTGAGATTCAAACCCTTACTGAATACCAGACACTTTTCCAAGTGCTATATGTGTGTTAACTCTTTGAATCCTTATAAAAGCACTATAAGATTGGGATTATTATTATCTGTATTTTACAGAGATAGGCCTAGAGAAGTGAGGTCACTTGCTTAGAGTTGGCCACGTCTGGTCAGAGCTTGGATTCGAACTCAGTGCTGGCTTAGTTGAAAACCCAGTCATTTTCACCCCTGCAGTTTGTGGATCCGTCCCTAACTTGCCTTCCTCCCAGGCCTCCCTGTCTCCAGTGTTTCCTCATCCCCTAGAATCTGCCTCCAAGACCCAGCTCTGACTAACTTGAACGTTCCCGGCTCCGGAGTCTTCCATGGCTCCCCAGGGCCTGCCTGATAGCCATCAGGAGTTCAGTCCTGTGTCACAGCTTCCTGTCTCCAGGCTCCTTTCTACGTTCAGCTTCCCTTCTCCCCTCCTGATCCCTTCTGCTGCTGCAAGGGAGCTGAAGTACACACTGTTCCCTGAACATGTTGCAGCCGTCCTGCCTCCGCTCATTGCTCAAGCTGTTCCCACCACCCAGGATACCCCTCGCTTCCTTTTTGCTTCATTTTGAAATCCCATCTGACCTTAAAGGCCCAGCTACTTTCTCCCCCCTCCCCCACCTGCCTTCCTTCTCACATCCATCCTGTCCTCCTAATCAGACAACAGACAGTCCCAGGGTCCCGAATTTGTGTTCGGCCCCATGTTGGCTTTGCTGGGAACACAATAGTGACCCAGACACTGCCCGAATGGAGCTCCCAGGCCGGTGGAGGAGACAGACCCATCGCCAGGCAGTGACAGCTCAGAGTGCTCAGGGCTGGGATGGGGGAAGCCCAGAGGGTTGTGGGAGTCTAAAGAAGGTGACTGGCCAGACCTGGGGTATCAGAGAGGGCTTCCTGGAGGAGGAGGAGATGTGAGCTGAGGCCATGATGAAGCCACCTGAGAAAGCCCAGATTAACCATCAGATCTAAGAAAGGAGAGAGAGAAGATAATGAACCTGCTTATGATAAAAAAAAAAAAAAAGACATTTAATCAACCTCTTTCAACCCAAGCTACATTTTTGGAGCACCTATTGTGTGTCAGGCCATGGCAGGGGACACAGTTGTAACCATGACAACCCCAGTCCCTGCCCTCAAGGCTTGTAATCTAGCAGGGCTGTAATGGATAAGCCCAGGGCAGTGGAGTCAGACCAGAGGTAGAACCCCAGCACCATGCTGTGTGATTTAAGCAGGTGACTTCACCCGTCTGAGTCTCTGTTTCCGCCTCTGTAACACAGTCAGCAGTCCTCCTGGGGTTGTGTTTTTAGGATTACGTAGGTTATGGCACACTGAGCCTTTGTCATTGTGCCTGGAATGTTCCAGGTGCTTAGTAAACAGGAACCTTTATTCATCACCTCCTCTCCACGGCTGGCAGCTGGAGAGGGGAGGGAATAGCCCTTCCTGAATCCTTCAGTCCAACCCCTGCCTGTGTTTGACCTTCCCACCATCCATTAGATGTCTGCTAGGTAGCTGGGCTCTGGCGGGTAGGAGAGAACATGGCCTTGACCCCGGGGTGGGGGGAGATGAGCCACATAGCTTTTTTCTCTGGAGAGGACTCATTCTCCCGATCCTTGCTAAGGGCCTGCTGTGTGCTTGGATCAGAGAAGATATTCGTGTGTGTGCGCATGTGCACACGTGCGTGTGCGTGCATATGCAAATGCAATGAATCAGGCAGTAACCAGGTCTCAAGAAGCTCTTGCTTGAGTCCACATGATACAACTAAATCCTTGTTTTCTGTTTGCTTCTCTGTTTTTTTGTTGCTCTCTCTCTGTTTTTCTCTGCATCTATGTTTCTTTTTCTTTCTCTGTCATTACTTTGTGTCTCCCATTCTGTCTTTCTATATTTCTTTCTCTTCTAGTAACTCTGTGCCTATCTCTGTGTCAGTTGGAAGAGGTCAGGATTTGCTATAGTGACAAACAGCCCCCAAACTCAGTGACTTGGAACAACAAAGGATTTTTTTTTTTTTGGCCCCGAGGCTTGCTGGATCTTAGTTCCCCAACCAGGGATTGAACCAAGGCACTTGGCAGTGAAAGCACGGAGTCCTAACCACTGGACCACCAGGGAATTCCCAACAAAGGATTATTTTCGTTCCTACTTCACACTGACCGTGGGTCAGTGGTGGGTGAGGCGGCCCTGCTCCATGCTGTTTTCACTCAGCCTCTGTTTCTCTTCCTACAGTCCCCCACCCCTTTCTACACTAGGGAAAAGAACATGGAGAGTCACTCGTTGGCTTTAAGGCTTCCACCCAAAAGTGACACTTCTGCTCACATTTCATTGGCCAAAGCTAAGTTCAAGAGGGCAAGGATATCCCTGGTAGGGGGACAGGCTGGAGCTATTTGGTAAGCAGCTGTCATGACTGCTGCAGTCTCCATCTTTGTCCCTGTCTGTCTTTGTCATCACTTTGTCATCTGTCTCTGTTTCTGTCTCTCTCTGTGGTTCGGCCTCCATTCATCAACTCCTGCCTTTATCATTTTCCCTGGAAGGTCTGACTTAATTCAGGGACAGCAGGCTTCCACCTTTTTGGTGTATATATGTCGGGGGACGATTTGGGAGTTGCTGGTGACTGCAACACAACCTAGCCTATCTCTACTCCTTCGAGAAAGACAGAGAGACACAGATACAAAGTGATGACACCGAGACAAATGGCCAGAGACTCTTCTCTGCCTTTCTGAGGCCTCTTGGGAGTTTGTGATTGCTGAAGTCAGTGAGCTTTGCTCACCACAACAAGCTTGGGCCCAGGGATCCCAGGAAGCCCCCCTAAGGACCCCAGGTCCACCTTGGTTCCCTCTCATGGCAGCAGCGCCATCCCCCTGCATCCCCGTCCTTAGCCCTGACCCCTTTCTGCCCCACACAGAACAAACCGTGGAAGAAGCTGAAGACAGTGCTGAAGTATTCGCCCTTCATGGTCTCCTTCCGAAAACACTACCCTTGGGTCCAGCTGTCTGGACACTCTGGTGAGCGCGGCGGGAGAAGGGTGGGTGGGCGACAGGCAGGGCTGGGCAGAGAGGGCTGGGCAGAGACCCCTGGGCGGGGAAGGAACTGCCGTTTGTACTTTAGTTCCCCCATCTGTAAAATGGGCTTGGTGACAGTCTCCAGCTCATGGGGCTTTTATGGGAAGTGCTTAGGCCTGGGCTGGGCCATTCATACATCAGGATGGAGGGCTGTTTCCTGTTATCCCGGTGGCAGGGGGCAAATCTTCGACCATGGGGACAGATGGGCCTGGCCTCAAATCCGAGTTCCGCTCTCTGTTTGTGGATGACCCTGGGCAAGTCACTTTCCCTCACTGGGCTCAGTGTCCTCATCTGTAGTGTGAGATAATCATACCTCCCTTGCAGGGTAAACTAAAGGGTTAAAATCAAAATGTATATTGAGATTGAGAGACAGACCCCTCATAAATGGCAATTACCAGTGCCTGTCCTCACCCTGTGGCCAGAGCAGAGTAGGCCCCCAATAAACAACAGCTATAATGTTTTTTTCCCCAGGACCTAGCACAATCTCTTTAGCACATAATAGCACAAGGCCTAGAATCTAGCGTTTTTGGTAAAGGGCTAGATAATAGTTATAAACTACTCAACTCTGTTGTTGCAGCACAAAAGCCTCCATAGTTAATATATAAACTTGTGAGTGTGTCTGTGTTCCAATAAGCTTTTTTTACAAAAACAGGCTGTGGGCTGGACTAGACCAACTGTACCCACCAGCAAAGGGAGGCAGGAAGGGAATTTATCTGCCTGTTCATCCTTAGAACTGAGTCAGAGAAAGGCAAGGCCCCCTAAAACTGTAAACACAGGCCTGCCATCTGTATGTATGCTAGTTACTATTGCTGAGTTTAAAAAATACCAAAAATGAAAAACTCAAAACTTAGTGGTGGTTTAAAAAAACAAACAAACAACTTAGTGGAATAAAACAACCATTTGATTACACTCATAAGTTTCGGGTCAGAAATTCAGACAGAGCATGGCAGGGCTGGCTTGTTGCTGCACCGTGATATCTGGGAACTCAGCTAGAACAACTCGAAGGCTGCAAGCTGGAGACCTTCGGAGGTTCATTCATTCACACACCTGGCAGTTGATGCTGGTTGTTGGCTGGTTCTCAGTTGGGGCTGCCAGCTGGAACGCCTATATGTGACTTCTGTGTGTAGCTGCTTGGGCTTCCTCACAGTATGGTAGCCTCAGAATAATCAGTTTTCTTACATGGTAGCTCAGGACTGAAAGGCAAGTGTCTCTGCCAACAACGTGGAACCTGCATCTCCTTTTATGACTTAGATCTGAAGTCACAGTGTTGCTTCTGCCATAAGCCCTCTCAGATTCAAGAGGAAAAGAATTAGATTCCACTTCTTGATGGGAGTGGCAAAATTCTAGAAGAGCATGTGGGACATGAGCTACTTTGCAGCCATCTTTGGAAAACATAATCTGAAAATACTATCTGCCTCAATAAGAATTTGTAATTCTAATCTACACTATCTGCATGGCCCACAAAATGCCAGATTTTTAAATGAACAAGGCCCTGATTGTTAGCACTCTGGGACTCCAGGCAGAAGCAAATGCAAATCTGCTTTGGAGAGTCATGCTCTTGACTCAGATCTCACAAAACTTCCCATTGCTGATCGAGAGCTCATTATCCAAAATTACAAAACAAATGAGGACACAGTGTGCTGTGAACAGGACTCTGTTTAAACAAAATGCAGAACTAGGTCCTTCCTTCACCACCTCTGGCCAAGATTTTGAGAATTGCTGGTAGGGAGAGAAAGTCTTGCGGAAGGGTCAGGCAAGATGATGGTGGCCAGGACCTGACACCTACAGGAGGTGGGGGGATTCTCTTGCTCATTCAGTTTTTGACCCTCTCATTGACTGCTGCTCATAGGGAACTTCCAGGCAGGAGAGGATGGTTGGATTCTAAAGCGTTTCTGTCAGTATGAGCAGCGCAGCCTGGAGCAGCTGATGCGCGACCCCCTGCGACCTTTCGTGCCAGCCTACTATGGCATGGTGCAGCAGGATGGCCAGGCCTTCAACCAGATGGAAGATCTCCTGGCAGACTTTGAGAACCCCTCCATCATGGACTGCAAGATGGGCAGCAGGTAGGTTCAGAGGCAGCCATGGGGCAGAGGTGAAGGGTCGGGGGGACATTTTTGAAGATAGCACCAAGCCAATCTTCAAAGCGGTTGTACCAGCATCGTTTCCCGCCATCAGTGTATGAGAGTTCTGTTCTGTCTTCTCATCAACACTTTGTATTACCTGTTTTATTACTTTTAACTATTCTGGTGAATAGTTATGGTGTTAATTTCAATTTCTCTGATGACCAAACAACTTGAGCATTGATTGGCCATTTGCATATCCTCTTTTGAAAAGTGCCCATTTTTCTACTGGTCTCTCTTTTTCTTTTTATTATAAATAATTCTTTATATATTCTGTATACAAGTCCTTTGCTGGAGACACACACACACACACACACACACCCCAACTCTCCCATTTCACTCTCTTAACGTCTTTTGATAAACAGAAGTATTTTTTTTAATTAATTAATTATTTATTTAGTTTTGGCTGCGTTGGGTCTTTGTTGCTGCGTGTGGGCTTTCTCTAGTTGCGGTGAGCTGGGGCTACTCTTTGTTGCGGCTGCAGTGTACGGGCCTCTCATTGCGGTGGCTTCTTTTGCTGCAGAGCACGGGCTCTAGGCATGCGGGCTTCAGTAGTTGTGGCTCGCAGGCTCTAGAGCGCAGGCTCAGTAGTTGTGGTGCATGGGATTAGTTGCTCCACGGCATGTGGGATCCTCCTGGACCAGGGATTGAACCCGTGTCCCCTGCACCAGCAGGCAGATTCTTAACCACTGTGCCACCAGGGAAGTCCCGAGAAGGACTTTTAATTTAGTACAGGTTGTCAATTTTTTTCATTATGGTTAGTAGCTTTGTGTTTAAGAAATCTGCCTACTCTAAGGTCACAAAGGTCTTCTCCTATGTTTTCTTCTACAAGCTTTGTTTTAATTATCACATTTGGATCTGCAATCCACCTAGATTTAATTTTTGTATATGGTCTGAGGTAGGGATCGAGATTCATTCCCCTCTCCCCACCGCCATATGGATATCCTATTGACCTAGCACCATTTATTGAAAAGACTGCCCTTTCCCCACTGAATTGTGGTGCCTTCTTTGTCGTAAATTGGGTGAATGTACATGTGTGTGTTTGTGGACTCTGTTCTGGTCCATTGATCTATTTGTCTATTCTTGTGCCACGCTGTAGTTTTGTAACATGCCTTGATATCAGGGAGTGTAAGTCCTCCAGCTTTGTTCTTCATAATTTCCCTTGTTATATCCTCTGTGTCCCAGGACCTACCTGGAGGAGGAGCTGGTGAAGGCGCGAGAACGGCCCCGGCCCCGGAAGGACATGTATGAGAAGATGGTGGCTGTGGACCCTGGGGCCCCCACCCCCGAGGAACATGCCCAGGGTGCAGTCACCAAGCCCCGCTACATGCAGTGGAGGGAGACCGTGAGCTCGACCTCCACCCTGGGTTTCCGGATCGAGGGCATCAAGGTGAGGGCCAGGAGCTGCTAGCCTGTTTGTAGAGAGCTAAGAGCTAGATCTGAGGCAGGGCTTCCCAAGGAACCAGGGTGTCAGAGAAAGCAGGAAAGAAGCAAGATCTGGAGAGAGAGCGGGAGACTGCAGAGGATGGAAAGATGCACTAGGAGGGCTCCTGCTTCTCTCTTACCCCTGTGTCTATCACAGACCAAGTTTTGTTTATCCATCTGCCTGAAGGTCTCTTGATTCCATCTTCTTTCCCCTCCCCAAGACCAAGACCCTGTCCTAGTCCAGCCGCATCTTCTCCTGACTCAGCCTCCCTGGCCTCCCAGATGCTGGTCTCACCTCCTCTGATCCATCATCCAGCACAGCAGCTGGAGGGGCTTTTTCTTCCTTATGGAGAAAAATGTTCTCTTTTCTTCTTTATTTCTTTTTTCAAAAGTTGTTTATTTTATTTATTTATTTTTGGCTGCGTTGGGTCTTCGTTGCTGTGCGCGGGCTTTCTCTAGTTGCAGAGAGCAGGGGCTACTCTTCGTTGCGGTGTGCGGGATTCTCATTACGGTGGCTTCTCTTGTTGTGGATCATGGGCTCTAGAACGCAGGCTCAGTAGTTGTAGCTCGCGGGCTCTAGAACGCAGGCTCAGTAGCTGTGGCGCACGGGCTTAGTTGCTCTGCGGCATGTGGGATCTTCCCGGACCAGGGTTTGAACCTGTGTCCCCTGCATTGGCAGGCGAATTCTTAACCACTGTGCCACTAGGGTAGCCCCTTTCTTCCTTTTTTTTGTAAATTAAATCTAACTGTTTGAATAGCTATTCACACAGCTTGAAAGTCAAAACAATATTATAGAAGGGTGTAGAGGAGGAATCTCTCTCCCAACCCTGTTGCCGTCCTTCCCATTCTGTCCCTCCACCACCCCCTCCTCATGGGGAGCCACTTTATCAGTTTCTTATATTTCTTCCTGTATATACAGACAAATACAGTTGTATATACTACCTTTTCCTCCCATTTTTTATTTTATTTACTTGGCTGCGCTGGGTCTTAGTTGCAGTATGCAGGATCTTTTTAGTTGCGGCATGTGAACTCTTAGTTGCGGCATGTGGGATCTAGTTCCCTGACCGGGGATTGAATCCGGGCCCCCTGCATTGGGAGCATGGAGTCTTAGCTGCTGGACCACCAGGGAAGTCCCTCCTCCCTTTTTCGTTTTTACAAAAGGTGGCATAGTCCTGGAGAGTTTCCCATATCATTTCGTAGAGAGATAGGAGATCCTCTTCCTCCATCCCTCCCTCCCTCCTTCTCTTCCTTCCTATTCCTTCTATAATAGCTCTTTGTGGATGTGCCACAGTCCCCTATAGATGGCACAGTGAAGCACTTTCATTTCTTTGAAAGGGTCCTGTTCTCTCCTGCCACAGGCCCTCTGCACATGCTGTTTCCTGTGCCAGGAGTACTTTCCCCCTGTTCCCCTGGGTGACTGACTCCCAGTCATTTTCCTGGCTCCTTCCACATTTCACTTCCTCTGGGAAGCCCTCCTTGAGTTCCATTCGACTAGTTCAGGGCCCTCTCTTTACCTCCTTATAACTCCCTGTGCTCCATTGTTCTTCTCTCCCTTTGTGATGAGCTTATCCCGTATTCGCATCCCTCATCTGTACTGTTACCTGTGCCGCTACCTCCATGTTACCATTGCCTACAGGGCACCTGGCACAGCATGGCAGAATGACTCGGGGCTCTCTGTGCCCCTCTCAGACAAAAAATAACATTAGTCTCTTTTACTGAGTACTTACTTACTATGTGCCAGGCACTGTGCGGTGTATCCTACACACCCAATCTCTCCTCCTCCTTATACCAGCTTTAGGAGGTAGATACTAACACAATTCCCATTTTCCAGAGGAGGAAATCAAGGCTGAGGCAGGTGAAGTGACTTGCTTAACGCCACCTAGCTAGGAGTTAGCAGAGCCATGATTCAAAGCCAGATCCACCCGGCTCCAAAGCCCACTTGGCTAGACTGGCTCAACCAGGGGGTTCAAGGTTAGACTTGAAGGACTGGTTGCTCAGGAATATGACTTGGGGCTAGGCAGGTGGGCTAGCTTCCCCTGAACAGCGAGTGAGCCTGGATGCGGGTAGGTGGCCCCTGGAAATGCCTGAGGCTGCTTGGTGTTGGGCGTGGGAAGGAAAAGGTATGACACCCCTCATCCTGTAGAAAGCCGATGGGACCTGCAACACTAACTTCAAGAAGACGCGGAAGCTGGAGGAGGTGACAAAGATGTTGGAGGACTTTGTGGATGGGAACCGCACAATCCTGGTGAGCGGGACACCTATGCCCCCAAATTTAGCAGCTTAGGACCACCACCATCATTGTTCCTCCCACGTCAACAGTCTTTTGCCTTGGGCCGAGGTTGGCTGACACTGGCTGGCATTGCTCACCATCAGGCCAGCTGGTGGGAGGGCCCTGCTCTCATGTCTGGTGGCTGCCTCACTGTCTCGGCTCCTGGCTCCATCCAGCAGACCAGCCTGGGCTTGTTCTCACGGTGGAAGCAACGGGCCAAGAAAACAAGTGAAAAAGCAAAGCCTCTCGATGGCTAGGCTCAGAATGGCCATCATGATTCTCGCCATGTTCTATTGGCCAAAGCAAGTCATTGACCAAGACTAGATTACAAGGGAAAGACTCCACCTCTTGGTGGGAGGAGCTGCTAGGAATTGTGGGTATTCATGTAATCTACCAACCACACTCTTTTTTTTTTTAATTTTTATTTATTGTGTTCATTTATTTATTTTTGGATGCATTGGCTCTTCGTTGCTGCACACGGGCTTTCTCTAGTTGCAGTGAGCAGGGGCTACTCTTTGTTGCGGTGTGTGGGCTTCTCACTGCGGTGGCTTCTCTTGTGGTGGCACACGGGCTCAGTAGTTGTGGCGGCACACAGGCTCAGTAGTTGTGGCTCATGGGCTCTAGAGCACAGGCTCAGTAGTTGTGGTGCACGGGCTTAGTTGCTCCGTGGCATGTGGGATCTTCCCGGACCAGGGCTCGAACCCGTGTCTCCTACATTGGCCGGCGGATTCTTAACCACTGTGCCACCAGGGAAGTCCCCAACCACACTCTTGTCTGTGCCACCCTGATGCATCCAACCCCTGCCCCCCCTCCACCTCCCATTTCCCCATGGCCCCCTTTATCCCATTCTGGCTGGGGTATGCCTACTCCTTTGTGGGTATGGGATGAGGTCAGATCTCAAGGTGGGTAAGGACCCACAAAGTCCATAAGCTAACCAAGAAATCCTCCCTCTCATGCACAGAAGCAGTATGTGGCACGCCTAGAAGAACTTCGTGAAGCTCTGGAGAACTCCCCCTTCTTCAAGACCCACGAGGTGCGAGCCCCGGCCCCCATGGGAACAGAGGGCCCTGTGTGAGGGGGAGTGTCGGGGTCCAGGTGGTACCCAGCAGAAACCACCAACAGGGTCACAGGCCAAAGCTATAAAAGGAAGCCCCGAGTTTGGGGGTTTGCTTCTTTAGGGTAGGCAGCACGAGGGATTTCAGGGAGGTGGGACAGTTAGGAGCATGGACCCCAGCCAGGTGGCCTTGGGATGAAGGCTGGCTCTGCTGGGTGACCCTAGGCATATGACCTACCCTCTCCGGCCTCAGTTTCCTCCTAATGTGGGGAGGAACAAAAGTACCTTCCTTACAGAGCTGCTGAGGCGGGAGATGAGCAAATGCAGAGCGCCATGAGGAGCGCAGAAGTGCTCTTGACTTGTAGCTCTTGTGATTATTTTATACCCATGATTATTTACAATTATTGTTACCTGCCTTCCTCATTTGGTGGCTCTCCCCACTCCCCTTTCCTCTCTCTCCTTTCCGCAGCCTGTGTCTCTTTGGAAACATTCATCTCTCTGGGGCTGTCTCAGAAAGTCCGTGGTGACGTCACTGTGTCTGTCTCCAAGTTCTTCCGCCTCCCCCCTCAAGCCCCTCTGTCCTCTCTTTCCTGGTATCACTGACTTCTGAAAGAGCATCGATCTGGGCGTCAGGCCAGCCTGTGTTCAAATCCCAGCCACCTGAGCCTGGGCAGCAGCTCCGCAGGCCTGTCTCCTGACCTGTAGGACAGGGTAACAGTAGCACCTGCCACATGGGTGTAACGAAGGTTAAGTGGATTAATATAGTTAAAGCCCAGCCCATAGGAACCCTGCAGTATGTGCCAGCTTTTATGGTCATGTTTGTTCTCACCAAACATCACCCTTATCACCCTTGTTACTGCCTTTGAGCTTTACACACAAGTCACAGAGAGAAGGCCTGGGGACCCCACCTCTTATGTCCTCAGGTTTGGTTTCACCTGCCCGGTGACTAAACATTTAAAAAAATTAGTTGCCAACATTGAAAACATGAGAGTTCACACTAAAATCGGGATTTCCAGTTTCTCTTGACACCAAGAGAGACGTGGTAACTCTGGGCCGCTCGCCACATGCCAACAGCCATCCAGAGCTGGGCAGCGTCTGCCTCTTCTGACAGCCACCTGCTCGCCTGCCCCGTCATCCGGGTTCTCTGGGAGCACTGGTGTCTGAAACCCGACTAGAAAAAGGGAGAGGCTTGTAAACCTGGAGTTAGATGAAGGGAAGGAATATATTTCTAACTAAAAAAGAAAAAAAACAGTATCTCTGGAGGGCTGTGTGGCCAGCTCCACGAGGCAGCTTGTGAGCTGTGGAACGTGGAATGCTGCAGTGACCCCAGGAGGCGGGGCAGTTACCATCACCCCCATTCTACAGATGAGGAAACTGAGCCGGACAAAGGAAGCCACTTGCCTGGTGTCACCAGCAGCAATCAGCTGGGGCTGAGTGGTTGCTGCCCCTTCCCGCGGGGAGGCATTATCCACTCCCTCAGTCCCCGCCAGGCCCCCTGATGGCTTCAGGATCCTGCGGGCATTTGAGTTTGTACCCCAGCTTGAAAAAGGATAACAGTTAACAGTGTTTTGCATTTGTTTATACGGGCAACTCTTCTAAGAGCTTTCTGTGGATTAATTCACACATATAATATGCACAGCAACCTTTGAGGTAAATGGTACTCTTATTCCGTTATTCCCACTTTGTATATGAGGACACAGAGATAAGGAGAAGTTAAGTCCCCTGCCCAAGGCCACACAGCCGTAAGTGGCAGAGCTAGGGTTTGAACCCAGGCAGCCTGGCTCCAAAGTTCATGCCGTCAGCCACCCTGCCCAGCAGTCTGTGGGGCCGGAACCTTGGCCAGTGCCTACCCCTCCCTCTAACCTCCTGCCTCTCCCTCTGCAGGTGGTAGGCAGCTCCCTCCTCTTTGTGCATGACAACACCGGCCTGGCCAAGGTCTGGATGATCGACTTTGGCAAGACAGTGGCCCTGCCTGACCACCAGACACTCAGCCACCGGCTGCCCTGGGCTGAGGGCAACCGCGAGGATGGCTACCTCTGGGGCCTGGACAACGTGATTCGCCTCCTCCAGGGCCTGGCCCATAGCTGACCTGCTTGCCCACCATCACGTTTATTTATTGGATGGTGCTCGTGTGGCTGGAGGGGCCCTGAGATGCACGGGGGCCTGAAGTCCAGGGATGGGAAAGGTTGCACTGCACACCACGCAGGACCAGTGCAGAAGATGCAGGGGGCCTTGGCGGTCAGGTGGCACCGCACCCTCTCTGGGGTAGGGAGGTCGTTAAGAGCCCGAGAGGCGCGTGCAATGGCTGGGTCCCACGGTGAGTCAGAACCAGACTGGGTCCCCTGACCAGCCAGGAAGGCTTCTGAGGGGCTGCAGAGGCCACAACTAAACCACACGCCCTGAGAGAACACAGTGCACGTACTGCAGGGCACAGGCGTGACCTCAGGCCTGTCACATGGATGAATGTAACCTCGGCCTCCTCGTCAGCCTCGCCCTCTACGAGCTGGCCCCTCGCAGGCCCGAGAACCAGACCTCATTTGTGAGCAAATGTAGCAGCCCTTGGTCTGCCCACCCGGGAGAGTTACAGCCCAGTCTCTTCATCTGGGGTCCCTCCAAGTGCTGACAGGGGCTCTGAGGGTGTGGCACCCTGGGACTGACTTGAGAGCTGCCACTGCTGGGCAGGGCCCAGTTCACCCTGTCCTACCTGCCCTCGGCCCCACGGGCTCCTGCCCTGCGCCTGGGAGAACTCTGCTGACCCCCCTGCCGACTGAAACCACAGCCACGTCCCGTGCCAGCACTGTGACCAGCACAAGCTCGTTCCTCAGGCATCAGCCTCAGCCTCGGGACTTCCTCCTCCTGCCCTTTACCCTCTTCTGTCTCCTTCCTCCTAGCGGACTGTGGCAGCAGGAAGGGCGTTCAGAAGGAAAAGGGAAAAGCAGGCTTGGGAAGCAGCTGCCTTCCTCGGGAGGGGCCCCGTCCCTGGCCTCTGCTGTGAAGAGGCCCCGCTTGGGCCTGCTGTGCAGGGTTGGTAGGCCTGCAACCTGGTCCAAACCAAAGACCCCAGCACTCTGAGGTGTGGGTAGAGCCCCTCTGTCCTCCTCCTGCACCTAACTTTGGGTTCCTGGCCCACAAGGCTGGGCTTGGGGAGGACAGGCGCCCCCCGCCCCCCTTAGCCAAAGCTCTAACGTGGTCTTCCAGCGGACATGCGTTCCTTTTCTACTGACCATCTTTATACTTATTTATATGAGAGGTAGTTGTTTAGACAGGGCAGCGCTGGGGAACAGGAGGCAAAACTGCTTCACTGCCTTCCCGTGACGACACCCCAATAAACAGCACATTTACAGTCACCTTTGTCTTTTGCATCTGGGGTTTGTGGGCTCAAGGCTCGTAATTGGAGCATTAGCGTCGGGTGGGGTGATGGGATAATGGTCTGGGGTAGAGGCAGGCTCAGGGTGGGTGGGTTCATTCATCCGCTTCACTGAGTTGCTACTCTTGTGCCTGGCTCTGTGCAGGGGACACAGGGGTGACCAAGACAACTCCAAGCCCTGTCCTCCAGGGCTCCCAGGACAGTGCGCCAGATACAGTGCCAACCAGGGTGTCAGGGCTGGGGTAGGTAACAAACACTACACTGTAGTTTCTAATAAAACCCTTTGTTGGGCATGGGGGACACAGCAGTGACCAAGACAGAGCTGTTCCTCCCCTTTCGGAACGGATGCAATAGGTATTCGTTAAATGCTCTCTCTCTTTCCCTGTCCCCCCTCCCCCATCTGTGCAGGTACACACTCTGCCTGGTTTGAATCCCGGCCCTGCCGCTTGCCAGCCATGTGACCTTAGGCCAGTGACTGCACTTCTTCAGGCCTCAGTCTCTCCATCTGTCAAACAGGGAGGATCTAGTACCTTCCTTACAGGGTTGGAGGATTTGATGAGTTAATGGGGGTAAAGGGGTTGGCACAAATAACTAGTCTTAGAGGCTTTTGCTTTTGTTTTTAAATCAGGAGAACACACGGGTGGAGGAGGTGCTCAGCCAGAGGGAGTCTTCCCAGAAGTGACAAGGAGCCAGGGTAGAGCAGTTCCAGAATTGTCTGTAACACAGGGCTGGGGGGTGGGGGAGACAGGACACCCTAGGCACCTGAGAGGCCACTATGCCTGGCTGGTGGCAGAAAGCGTGAGGAAGAACAGCCTGGGGTAAGGGAGGTGACCTGGGGCGGGGTGAGTTTAGTCTCTGCCCTGCAAGAGGAAGGCTGGAGGAGATGCTGGCAGCTTCTCTGGAGGGGAGTGCTGAGACCTGGTTTGTGTTTTGTTTTTTGGCTGCGCTGCGTGGCATGCAGGGTCTCAAGTTCCCCCCACCAGGGATCGAACTGTACCCACTGCAGTGCAAGCGCACAGTCCTAAACACTGGACCGCCAGGGAAGTCCCTGGTTTGTGTTTCAAAAGGCTTCCCTGGCTCCACAGGGACAGACGCTGGGAAGCAGCAAGGGGTCCAGAGAGAGGGCGGACAGCAGCCAGAAACGGGTGGCTGCAACCCTGAGGTGGCGTGGACAAGCCCTGGGGTCTGAGCGGTTGTCAGTCTCTCTCTTGCAGAGAGGGAGCTTGTCTGTGGGGCTCCTGGCTATAACCCCAGCCCAGAGTAGGTGCTTAATACTGGGGGACGGGCTTGGGGGAGCCGAGGCCCAGGATTGGGATGGGATAGATTCGGGGCGGGGACCCTGCATGAAGGATCTCTGGTTGGAGGTCCTCAGAGATCCAGCCCAAGCCCCCAGGCTGTCGTACAGAGGAGAAGATGGGGCACCCTGCGAATGGTGACACACCTGAGCTGTGGCTGCGCCCCGTCACCCCGGCTCGGGGCTGCAGCAGGCTAGTGGCCGGAGTCCTGTGGTCGGAGGAGCAGGGCCTGGCCGCAGAGGCCGGCCCGCACCCCGCCGACAGGTACCACGTACGCCCGGCCATCGGCGGCCCGGGCGGGCGAGAAGTCCGTCAGCTGCAGGTTGCTGTCCCGGACTCGGTCGTAGTCCCACAGCTGGTAGTTCCAACTCTTGCCCTGCTTGGCGAGAAGGTAGACGGCTCCTGGGGAGCCTTCCTCTGGCAGGGATGGTGGCTGGCGGGGCGTGCCGGGTGCTGGGTGGAACAGGCCTGGCAGCTCAGGGTCCTCCTCGTAGCCGAGGCTGGGCATACCCTGCACACCCAGCAGGGCCCCTGGGAGGAGAGAGGGAGGCTGTGAGTGGGAGCTGAGCCCTGACGAGGGGCTGGGGCTCCCTGAGTCCCACCACAGCCCTCCAGGGTAGGTGCTGCCTCCATCCCCACACTGTCACAGAGAGGTCAGCACGGGCCAGCAGGCAGACAGCTGGGCCGGGATCTAGACCCATGGTGTTGGGCTCTAGAGCTGCAGGCATTTTAAGTCCGGCCTGCAACAGCCTGTCAGCACAGGGAGGTGCCAAGGCGGCACTGAACAGTGCAAACATCGTCAGCTCGTTGTCACCAGCTGTCCAGAAGAGCAATGCTCAGAGAGGCACGCACACAAGGGGGCCTCCATCCAGGCCACCCGACGTGCAACTCTGGCCTTCTCTCAGGCAGGTGGAAAGACGAGGATGCTGGCTGTAGCTAACGCTTACTGAGACATGTAACATACCAGGCACCATTCCAAGAGTTTTACGTCCTCTGCCTATGACGTGGGTGCTACTGTTGCCTTGATCTCTAGATATAGGGCAATGGAGGCCCAGAGTCACAGAGCCTGGAAGTGGCTGGACCAAGTCTGCAGCCCAGACTGTCTGATCCTTGTCTGCGCTCTGAGTTTCTGTGTGTGGAAAACCCTGATTGGCGGACACTGAAGTACCTGTTGCTGGCCAGGTCCCTGCTAAGTACCCTGTAGGGACAGGGACAGCCCAACCCTGGTTCCTGCCTTGGGTAGTGGGGAGGTGCCAGTGCGAGGGTAAGAATGTGAGGAGGGGAGACGGGGCTGGGGAGACCCAGGGTGAGGGCACAGGGCATGGGAGGGGGTACCCACCTGCACTCACTGCCCAGTGGGCCTTGTGGCCCCTCCTCTGACACGGCTCGTGGTTGAAGTCCTCGTCATAGCTGGCACTGGGGTTAAGGCCAAAGCTGTGGTGTGGCTCTGGGACCCACCCGTCTCCACCCCTGCCCTGCTGCTCCCTTCCAGGCCCTGGGATACGGGATAAGCAGGGGATGTCCGGCGACAAGGTGCTGCAGGATGTGGTCTCTGTTGGGACCACCCAGGCCGCCGTAGAGCACCTCTGCCTGGCAGCCCAGTGCCTCTTGGGCCAGCCTGCCCATGTCGGTCACTGCAAGGACGGAGCAGACACAGAAAGAGCGATCGCTGTGTGCCTGGCACCATGCCAAAGGCTTTCGGGAATCAACGCCTATAACTCTCGCCTTGACCATCACCTCTTCGAACAAATGCAGAAGATGAGGGGCAGAGAGGGTTAGCTGCTTGTCCATGGACACACAGTAGGAAATGGCAGAGCTGGGATGGAAACCCCAGGTGGCCTGGCTCCAGAGTCCACCCTGTGACACTCTGCTCTACTGGGGGGGGACAAGGGCCCAAACAATGGAACAAAGCCCCCTTATGTGCCCGGTGTGTCCTAGCCAAGCTCTCCAGTCCCCTGCTGCAGAACACCTGGCTTGAATCCCTTCCACACCCAACCTACCTGAGAACATCTCCCCCTGGGCCGTGTAACCTCTCTCCATGGCCACCTGCACCAGTCTCTCCAGGGGGGTGCTGCTGAGGGGCGCCAGGAGAGTGCCTGCCATCCACAAGGCCACCAGCCCGCACCTGGGGAGAGACAGGCCCAGCCCCCCAACCCCTAACCACCAGCCCGCACCTGGGGAGACACAGGCCCAGCCCCCCAACCCCTAACTCGTGTCTTTCCTGGGCCCCCTCTCGCCTGGAAACTGGAGTGTGGGGAACAGGTTTGCCGCTCTGGGGGAATTCCCTTCTCCTCTCCCAGGCCAAGTGGGGAGGAGACCTGACTCCCCCTCCTGGGACAGAGGCTGGCCAAGGCCTGAACCAGGGCTGGAGGGCTGGGGGTGTGGGTGGGAGGGTAGGGAGAGATGTCACCTGGGCTTCTAGGAGGAGCAGGTGCCAAGGTGGAGTCAGAGATAATGGACCAGGTTCGTTTTGTTCACTTGCTTATTCGTTCCAACTGTTTACTGCGCATGCACCCAGGACCCTCACCTGGTAGGTTCCCCGTCTCCCTCCCTCCTCGGCCTCCTCCTTCTCCCCAGGCTGCCTGGCATGAACCCACTCTTCCCACACTCCTGGGTCAATCCTCACAAAGCCTGGCGAGGGCAGAGGCTCAGAACGCACGGCCGGCCAAGGGGTTGGGGTCCCGGATTAGGGCACGTACTGAGGGCCTTCTTGGATGAGGGAGGGCAGGTCAGCACAGAAGAGGATCCACTGCAGGTCACTTCTGAAACTGAATCACAGTCGCATTCAGGTCATGCGGGAACCAGCTCCTAGGGACCCCCCATCGAGGGCTGGCTGGGAATGGGGTGTCAGGGATGGTGAAGGGGAGGAGCATGGGCCCAGCTGTCCTGAGGCCCGAGGGCCGCTCTTGGCTGGGTCAGACTTCCTTCATTCCTGTTGAGACTCCTCCCCTCCCCAGCCTCGGTTTCCTCATCTGCTCAGTGGGAATCATCCTTCTGCCTGCTGCTCCCTGCTCTTTCTCTCAGTGACTGAAGGGGCAAAGAGCAGATGTGCAAAAGCTTTGCAACTAGGAGCCAGAGGGATTAAATTATTAGAAGGGGTGTCTCTACACCATGGATGGAAAAATTAATCAATAGTCAATCTAAGGAAGAAAGAGAAAATTTTATTCGAGCCAAACTGAGGATTATAACCTGGGAGACAGTCTCTCAGAAAGCCCTGAGGACTGTTCCACCTGTGAGAGATCAAAACACAGTTATATATAAGTTTTTGAGACAAAGGGTTGGTTATATGCCAAATGACATATTATTGACAGTTTACTCAATCCAGATCTACAAGTACAAAGCAAGTTATGGGTCATGGGTCATGGGTCATTGCGATCCCTTAACAAAATTAAGGAGGAAAACTGTCTCCTAAGGAGTTGTGACCCTTGATGAGATGAAGAAGAAATGTTATCCCCTAAGGAGGTTTGGTGAATGCAAATGCACAATACACGCTAAATGGGAGGGAGGAGGCCCCAGTGGGCAAAGAAAAATTTCATGTTTAAAATTCTCTCGTCTTGCCATAAAATATGAATACCCAAACTCTGAATGTTTTTCCCCTCTCAAACCTGTTTTTCAGGCAGTTAGATAAGGTGGGAATCCCTTCCACTCAGCCTTGAGCAAAACCAGGTAACAACTGCTCCAGGCCTAAGAGATCACCTTGATAGACTCCTCACAGGCTTCACCAGCCCCATTCTTGGGGAGGCCACTCAGAATATTCTGGTGATCCCAACCCCTCCCCCCTCTCCCCCACCAGGGCTCAGGAGGTGCCGGGCAATGTGCTTATACTTCTAGCCCAAAGCCAGTGCAAGAGTAAGGCTGAGGGGGGCATCTTACTGATGAAAGGAGATGATTATCAGCACAGTGGTTCAAAGCAGGGAGCCCTAGTGCCATGCCCTTCCTCTCCTAAGCACTGTGGCTAAGTGACTTCACCTCTATGAGCCTCAGTTTCCTCATGTGGAAAATGGGATAATAATAGTTCCTATCTTGCAGGGGGAGGGATAAATCAGGAGTTTGGAATTAACAGATGCACACTACTATCTATAAAATAAGGCCTACTGGACAACAAGGATCTACTGTATAGCACAGGGAACTATATAGTCAATATTTTGTAATAACCTATGAGGGAAAAGAACCTGAAAAAGAATATATACAGACATATATATGTATGTTTTTACATATATATATATATCTGAATCACTGTGCTGTACACCTGAAACTAACACGACCTTGTAAATCAATTATACTTCAATTAAAAAAAACCAGTTCCTGTCTCATGGAATTGCTGAGGTTAAATTAATAAGTAAAAACATTTAGAACAGCATCTGGCATACAACAGGTAGTTGTTACTTGCGTTAAATTTGCCTCATTATGGGGGAATTCCCCAGCGGTCCAGTGGTTAGGACTCTGCACTTCCATTGCAAGGGGCACAGGTTCGATCTCTGGTCAGGGAATTAAGATCCTGCAAGCTGTGCAGCACAGCCAAAACAAAAAACAAACAAAAAATTTGCCTCACTATGGTTGGGGCGTCTAGTGCAGATTATAAACTTGTCTAGAGAGCTGGAAGTTTCTTCGGTGAGTCTGGGCAGGTCACTTGTCTCTCTTCCCTTCAGCCCCAGCCCAAGTCTAGCCCCCTCCCCTCCTGCCTGATCTCCTGGTGCTCCAGCTTCCTCCTGGGCCCCTAGACTCCAATCTCACCACTCCACTCCTCGAAGGCAGTCTCTCTCCCTCCCTGGAAGGGCACAGATCCATTCCACAGCTCCCCAGTGCCCTCAGGACAGTCCACCTTCCTTCACATGCCTGCCCCCCCATGCCCTGTGTGGTCTGCTCCTGCCCACCTGGGAAACCCCACATGTGCCACCTCTGTCCCAATAAAGAAATATTTGCAGGTCCTTGAAAAGAACATCTTTTCATGTCACTCTGGGCCTGGGCACAAGCTGTTTACTCTCCTCATCACGTACCCTGGCATAACTTGCTCGACAGCACTCAGGGATCCCCGCCTCAGGCAGGCCCCACTGACCCCCCAGCCTCGGTCGGGCACTCCCTCTGGGCTCCCTCCTCACGGCTCTGACCACTCTGGGCTGTCACCGGTGGAGGGAGGGATCTGTCTCTCCCACTGGACGAGGTGCTCTTGTGAGGGCAGCTTTCCTCATTGCTGAAGACACACCGCCACTGAAGGGGTCTAAGGAAGGGGGCTGAAGCAGTCAGACTGTTTGACCTTGAGGAAATGGGAAACCCCAAGAGGAGATGGCAGCAGTGACCTGGGGACAAGTGGTTGGGTGAGACCCTGGGTGGGTGGGTGGGAAGGGGCATGGGGACCCTACCGGCTCTTGTGCAGCTTCAGGAGCCTCTTCACGTCCTCTCTGCTCCTGGGGACTGGGCCAGCCCTCTCCAAGGCCTCCTTCAGGAGCTGGCTCTTCTCCAAGCCGAAGACGTGAGGGGGAGAAAACCTGGTGGTAGGGGGTGGAGGCGGCAGTGGGGGTGGTGGGGGAATAGGGGTCTGGAGACTTGAGGGAGAGGGTGGAAAAGCTAATTCCGGGAGATTTGGGGGTAGGGGAGGAGGTGGAATTATGGGGGCCTGGGATGCAGGGGTTTGGGGAGGAGGAATTGGTGGCTCTAAAGGAGAGCATGGAGAAATCATTTTAGAATCTGTGACTTGGGTTGTAAGATCGAGAATGAGAGAGGGACGGATCTTCCAAAATGTGCTGGTCGCAGGGATGGAGATTTTGAAGGTTTTAGAACTGCGTTCCAGATTTTGGGGCCGGAGCAGTGGGACTGAAAACACCAGGGCTAAAATCTGGAACCTTGGGAGCTGGGATTGAGGCTGACTTAAACCACAAGGAATCTGAGGGTTAACGGGGTCCTTTAATGTGGAACCAGATTTGTGGTATAAGTTGGGATGCAGGGCTCAAAGACTGACACTTAGTAGGAGTTAACTTCTTATCCCTGGCTAGATTTGGAAACCTGGTGTTCAATTTCAGGACATGAAAGCTCAGACCTGGGACGAGGCACCTAAAGCGTGGGATTTACGGCCCCAGTGCTAAAGACTTGGGGAATTTAGAATAGATCACCCCTTCGCATCCCAGACCCGAGTTTGGAACCTTAGTGCTGACCTTTGAGTCAGAGGTCAAGAGGTCAAAAGGACACCTGGCAGAGAAAACAGCCTAGTTGTGGAGAAAGTCCTGAAATCAGAGCGCAACAGGAAGAGTCTTGTGGGTAGGGGAAGACTCATAGATTGGAGGTCGTGGGGAGCCGCGATACCGCTGGGATAGGGTACGGAGTCGGGAAGTAAGACGCGCCTCCCCTTCCAGCAAAATGGCGGCCGCAGCGCACAACCGCTCCCAAACCCGGAGGTAAAACTCGCAACTCGTGTCCGCCCCTTTAACAATCACGTGACAGAGAACGCGTAGCCGCTGGGGAGAGGTGGGGCTTCCAAAGAAAGGCCTCCGAAGAGACGGCCGCGAGAACCGCGTTCCCATTGGCAAGAAGCGCGAGAGGGGGCGCAGCCTTCACTGATTGGTCCGTAGCCCCGAGTGCCGCAGAAGGAGGAGGGCTTGCAGGCGGTGGGCGGAGTTTTCCTGCCGAGGCGGGAACCCAAGTGTCGTTTTGATTGGCAAAAAATCTGGGTCCAGGATTCTGATTGGCCAAGCTCCAGGTTTCCGCGCAGGGATTGGCTTGTAGAAAGACAAAGGCGGGACCAGGAGAGGAAGTTTTGTGGTCGGCGCTCAGCAACGTAGCAGAAGGCACTTGCGGGAGATTCGACTCTTTCGGTGAGTATCCTTGGGCGCAGGCGGCCATGGGTGCCTGGCGGGTGGAGGGCTTGGCGCCCGGGTCTTCCCGCGCCTCGTGTTGGGGAATTCTTTTCTTGCTGCTCGAGGCCAGGGCTCTGCAAAGTCGTCCTCCCTCCTTAAGTGCCTCTACATCCGGGCTTTTTCTCCTGGACCGCCTTTGAGGTCGTGGGCCAGTGGGAATCGCCACCTAGGACACTCGCCTACTGAGTCGCGTAGAGCATCCTGGGACTCGTAGTAAACCTCACGAGATTTCCCTCACCACGCGGGGAGAAGCGGTGTCCTGGGTTTGCTTTGTTTTCCGAGCTGTTCTTCCCTCTTTCCTTCTCTCTGCTTTACCTGACTTCCTCTTGAAAGGAAGATCCCTAAACAGCCCGCGTTGGGACGAAGGATTTGCAGATACCCAAGGCTGAGTGGGACTTTTTCATTCTTTCAGCCCTACCTCAGCAACTCACTCCATGGCAGTTCCCGAGACCCGCCCCAACCACACTATTTATATCAACAATCTCAACGAGAAGATCAAGAAGGATGGTGAGTTCTCGGGATAGTCCGGACTCCAGGCTATCCCGCAAGAGCCGGCCCCCTCTTCTGTCCCCAGCATCCATGTCTCTTCCTTAGCCTTGTCCACTCAAACTGTTAGAGTTAACCCCTCGGCCTTTGCACATGCTGCTTCCTCTGCCTTTAACATTTCCTCAGTTCATCTTACGCTCTGCCCATTAACCTGGTCACTTACTCATGCTTCAAGGTTTCAGCTCACAGGACCCCTCCTCCAGGATGCCTTCCCCCTCCCTTTTCCACCCACGTGCCTGCCTCTGACTTCCCATAACCCTGGACATCCCCCTTCAAGCCCTGGGCTGTCATGGGGCTGTTTCTTTCCTGGCCTGTGAGTTCCAGGAGGGTAAGAACTGCAACTGTCTTGGTCAGTGATTAGCCCACAATGAAATGTTTCATTTCAAAATGAAAATGAAATGAACAACACTGATGGCTAACACTCGGTACCAGGTGCTGACGTAAATATAAATCATGGTTACTTTTAACTTTCACAGCAACCCTGCAGGAAGGACCTATTCTTCCCATTTCTCGGATTAGGAAACTAAGACTCAGGGGTGATATGATTTGCCCAGGGTCACACAGCACTGAAAAGTGGTTGACGCCACCAGTATGGAATTCTGCTTAAGAACTCAATTCTTTTTTTTTTTTTTTCTTTTTGCGGTACGTGGGCCTCTCACTGCCGTGGCCTCTCCCGTTGCGTAGCACAGGCTCCGGACGCGCAGGCTCAGCGGCCACGGCTCATGGGCCCAGCCGCTCCGTGGCACGTGGGATCTTCCCGGACTGGGGCACGAACCCGTGTCTCCCACATCGGCAGGCAGACTCTCAACCACTGCGCCACCAGGGAAGCCCCAAGAACTCAATCCTTGACATCAGACATATTTTTCCATTTTCTTGAGCAAGTTACCACTTTTTGTTGACACTCATTTTCTATATAGGAAGACTGGGCAAAGTCATATATTCTCTGTGTGGGTGTTATGGGGATTATATTAGATAAACTTCCATTCAGCCATTCAGCTTCTTTTTATGGTGCTCAGCGGTTAGTAAGTGTTGGATAAGTGTTAGCTCTTATTATTGCCTCAAGAAAATTATTAGGGGAACCAAAGGAGCTCACTGGGATTAAGTTTGACGTTACCAATAAAGTTGCGGTTGAAGATAATAAAACGAGCCACGTAAATCCCTCATATACTTTTAGAACGTTGTGCCCAGCCAGTGCTTTGTGGAGCTGGGGACACACTGGTGACTGAGACAGTCCTGGTCCTAGCTTCATGGAGCCACAGTCCAATAGGGATGACAGACCTGCTACCAGACAGTGATATCCCAGAGTAGCCAAGGCCATGATTGGGGAAGCACAGGTAGAGTTGTCAGGGTTGAGATGGGGCACCTAGAAAGACGTATTCATTCAGTTTCATAGAAAAGGAGACATTTTGGAAAAGCCTAACAGGTAGAAGAAGCAGTATTTATGTTATTTATGTTATGATGTGGGGGAAGAGAGTTCTTTTTTAATTTTTTTTTCCAGTTACCTTGGAGTTTATTTAAACTAAGAGAAAAAGGTCATAATGTTTTCATGCAATACATACTTCGTTCTTTAAATAACAATTCTGACAAATAACAAAGAATTAAGGAATGCTGTATTTGTGATCCATACAAAACACCAACATTTTGGGTTATACATAATTTAAAGAAATGTCCCAAACACTTTTCAAAATACTGTAGTAGCCAATACATAGAGGCATGCCTTAGGTGGCCATAGGAATGCAGTTTAGAAAATAAAGAAAAAAATCACACTGTAACTACTCAATTTCTTCAAAATCACTGAGCAAGAAAAGCAACAATGAACTTCCATACTGATTTTACATAACTTCTATACAGTACCTTGACTTAAATCCAAGAGCAAAAGTTAAGACTCTCCTCTATTTTTGGTAAACAACTGTATGGTAAACTTAGATGACATTTCCCCCGGATTTTACCTGGGAGTGGCCTTTTAAATTTTTTATTTAAAAGAGGGCAGGTTTGGCACTTTTATACTGATGTCACCAATGTTAATATTTCTTGGGATCTCAGGAAGATTCATTTTCTTTACAGCTGATACAGCACGGGCTGGAGCGCCCGCTAAGGCAGCCTCAGATTTCTCCAGTTTATTTTGTGCATCAATTTGTGTAACAGTCTCATTCATGTTGGTCTCCAATACCATCCCCCCATCACCATTTCTGCGAGAATATTGTGAACCTTGTCTACATGGAAACTTAAATCCAGTTCACAGACGTTTTCAAAACACTTGTCTAATGTTTCCACAAATACTTGAATTAGATCTAAAATGCCAAGTTCACTTTCTGAAGAATCCACACAGAAGACAAAATATAATGTTGCATAATGTCTATAAATCAGTTTGTTGTCAGATCCTCCAGTTAATAATCCTCCTTCTAGGAAATTACAAACATTTTCATCTCTCTTAGATACCAAATGGAATATCTCCCTGATGATTTGCTGTTGTGTATCTTCACTGAAGGGCTGGTAGGACTTGGAGAGCCGCGGCTTCCCGTGGTTGTTAAAGATGAGGATCGCCTTGATCATGGCTGAGCCGGGCCTACCGGGTGGGAGCTGGGGGCCAGGGCGGGTCGGGTGCCGGCACGCGAGCCTCGCGTCGGGATCTCGCTGGGGATCCTTCCCCACCTGCCCCCTCCCGCACATGCCGGGAAGAAAGTTCTTAACCTGGACCAGCACGTGCAAATATCCAGGGGCAAAAGAGAGCCCAGGGCATTCTGGGAACTACATGTACTGTAGTTTTGTGTGTCTGAGACTTAAAGGCCTATGACTCATGGAGAACCGGTGCACTCTGGCTCATGGGGCCTTGTGGGCTGGGTGAGGTGTTGGACTTTGTCCTGAGGGCTTTGGGGAGCCAGGCAAGGGATGCAATTAATTATGAAATATCTTTCCAGCTGTGGAGGGTGAACTTGAGTGGGCAAGAAAGGAGACTGGGGAGAGGCCCAGAGTCCAGCGGAATGACTAAAGCCCAAACTGGGTTCACAGGAATGGGGAGTGGAGACAAAGCCCAGAAATGTCATCAGAATTTTTGGCTATTTGCTTCCCTCATTACCCTGCCCCACCTTTTCTTTCCTCTCCTGTATCTCTTTGACCAAACATTGTAAGCTCAGATACCTTCTTTGCATAAGACTGGTACCCTTTTCTTGCTGTCAGCTGTGGCAGTTTGCTAGTGAGGTATGGCGGTACTGGGTTCGGATGGACTTGGCCCCTTGTCCTTGTCCTGGTCCTGGCTCTTCAGGGTCTTCCCAACACCCTTGGGACACTCCTCCTGGACCAGTGACAGATCCTCTGAGAGCTTCTATCCATGTTAGTAAAATTGAGACAGTTACAACTGCTGCTTCATGGAGTAGTTGTAAGAATTTAGTGAAGTTATTTCCATAAATCATTTAATGGTACCTTTATTCATGCAAATGCTTTTGGAGGTTTGTGTGCTGGTGACCGTACTGCTCATGGGGATAAGGTGATAAATAAGAAAGCTTGTAGCTCTTCAGAAGGAGAGCTAAACAAGTAAACAAACATGATGTCAAGAGGTGGGAAATGCCATGAAGGAAGAGCAGGTAGGGTCCCAGGAGTGGGGGAGAGTGACATGAGAGGGCACCTATTCACACGGTGGTCAGGGAATGCCTCAGGTGGCAACATATCTGCTGAGCCCTGGTTGAATGGAAGGAGGCCATGTACACATCAGAAGGATGCTCCTAGTAGAGGGAGCAGCCAACGCAAAGGTCCTGAGGCAGAGTAGCTGTGACGGGCCTGAGAAAGGGCAGGAAAGCCAGTGTGGCTGGAGCTATAAGAGTGAAGGTGGAGTGTGGGGAGAGATGAGGTGGTGGAAGTCAGCCAGGGCCCCATCAGCCCACACAGCCAGGGCGTGTGTCAAGGTGCTGGAGACAATGAGAAGAAGTGCTCACATTTATCGAGCATTTACCGTGTGTCTTTTGTACGTGTGACTCACGTTCCTCGTACAGCAACATTGTGGGGTAGGTATTGTTACTGTCGATCTCTCACAGAGGAGTGCACACGACCACTTGAGGGGTTCTAGGCTGCTGCTGGTATTGCTCTGTACTCGTTGTCAGTGGACTGATGGTTTCCCTCCTGGGCTGCGTCTTCTCTGCGAAGGGGAGCTCGAGATGCAGGACATGATACCAAGGCCTCCAGTCACCTATGGGTCTTTCCTTCTCCCACCGCAGAGCTGAAGAAGTCCCTGTACGCTATCTTCTCCCAGTTTGGCCAGATCCTGGATATCCTGGTATCACGAAGCCTGAAGATGAGGGGCCAGGCCTTTGTCATCTTCAAGGAGGTCAGCAGCGCCACCAATGCCCTGCGCTCCATGCAGGGCTTCCCCTTCTACGACAAGCCCATGGTGAGCACTGGGTGTGGAGGGTATGGGTGTATGCCTGTGCAAGGCTCTTGCAGGCTGGATGGGTCTGGACTTCCTGTCGCCTGTAGTCCAGACCATTGAGGACGGGAGTTTCTCTTGCTAGTCCTCAGCATCCACTGTTCACTGCACTGGGGCTGTGGAAACACCGTGATCAAGGGAAGGCCCAGCTCTGCCCTCTCAGCCCCACAGTGTAGTTGGAGAGACACACCTGCCTCCAGATGGCGATGACCCGGAGGGGTCAGGGCTGGGACCGACCGGGCAAGTGCACAGAACTGGGGGAGCTTAGGCGCGGCCTCTCACCCATTCTGGGAGTTTGCCGGGAAGCCTTTCTGGATGAGTAAGACTTGGAGAAGAGTAGCTGCGGGAGGAGAGGGAGAAAGACAGTGGACTAAGGCCTGGAGATAACCAAGAGCATGTGTAGTTGAGGAAGTGAGTCAAGTTCCCTTAGCTGGAGTGAAGGGTGGGACGTGGTGGGACGGCCTGGCCTGGAGAGCCAGTCAGAAGTCAGGCTAAGGAGCTGGAGTTGGTCCTGAAAGTGGACTTGATTCCGAGGGTGCTGGGGAAGCAAGGGAGAGTTTGGGGGCTGCCTGTGGCTGTTGGGTAGGGGGGTTAGGAGGGAGATGGGGTTCCGTTGTGAAGGTGAGGCTGGGTTGGCTCCCAGGTGGTGGGGTTGGGCCGGGACCAGGGCAGGGGCCGTGGGATGGGAAGAAATGGGTTACGGATGTTCAGGAGGCCAGGTGGGTGGCCGTGGGGACTGCTGTCCAGGAGGTGAGGAGTGGCTTAAAGTCCCTGCCCTGAACTAGAATTCCTGCCATTATCAGTGGGAGATGTTTTTGGTTCTCTGGGCTTTTTTCTTTGTTCCTCAGTCAGTTTTCCAGTTTCACCTGATTGTAATATGCTTCCCTGAACCAGTTCCCTTGGGGAGGTGAGAGAAGTGTCAGTGCCTGCAGGTCCCAGGCAGGCCACTTCATGTGGAAGACACTGGCCCCGGGTTTAGCGGGGCCGCCTGGAGCCCTCACCTCCTTCTGGAGTGGGCCGCTTGTCATTGCCTCTGGCTATGCGAGCCCACAGTTGCCACATCTTCCGTCGCTTCTCTGGAGCTGCCAGGAATTCACTTTTGAGGACTAAAACCAGTAAATCGTTTTGTGTAGACCCTCCTCTCCTGCTTTTCTCTGAAATCATTGCTTGGACCATATGAAGCACTGAGCCACTGTGAGTTCTGTCAGTGAGTCCTGTCAACTCTACCTTCAAAACCTCTACCAAAAAAATAAAAGAAAAAAACCAAAAAGCCCCCAAACCAAACAAACAAAACCCTCCACCCGTTCTTCTCACTCCCCCCCACTGCCACCCTTCTCCCTGGTCTGACACCTGGTCCTCACAGGCCACTCTCCGTCCCGTGGCCACAGCGCTCCTTGGGGGTCACAAGTGAGAGCTCGTCACTCCCCTGCTTATAACACTCCATCGCTCCTGGCTTTCTCCCTCCTCATCTGTGTTGGCCTCCTTGCTTTTCCTTGAACACACCCTGCACTCCTTAGCTCTTTGATGGCTGTTCCTTTGCCAGGATGCTCTTTTCCCTAGATGTCTGCGTGGCTCCCTCCCTCCCTCTGTCTTTACACCAGTGTTTTCTCACTGAGGTCTTTCCTGGCCACACTCTGAAAGTTTCAGTTCTTCTCAACTCCTCACATACCCTTCTCCAGTTCACTTTTTAATCTCTGTCATATCTTTCCCAGCGAACAGACTCCATGAGAGCTGGGGCTTTTGTGTGATTTGCTCATTGCTGTACCGCCAGAGCAAATATAGGTGCTTCATAAACCACTGAATGAATGAGATTTAGCCTGGAGACTCAGTTCTCTTCCTGTGTGATGGAAACCCCCCTGCACAGTGCTCCTGTCCTGACCTTGTTTCCTTCTTTCTGCCTTGGGCCTGTTGCTTGGGGCTGTCCCGTCTTCCCTTCAAAATCTCAGCAACCACTGACTGAGCACATGCTGTGTGCCAGGCACCTTTGGGAGCACTTTAACTCATGGTCCTCACGATTGTTCTTTGAACTGGGAAATACTGCAGTCCCTATTTGACAGATGAGGACGTTGAGGCCAAGTGATTTCTGTGACATTACTCACCAAGCTCCTGGCAAGGTCTGATTTGGCATCCGGGTGGTCTGGCCCCAGACCAGTCTCCTTAACCCTTCTGCTCTCGGTTTGGCAGCGCATCCAGTACGCCAAGACTGACTCGGATATCATTGCCAAGATGAAGGGCACCTTTGTGGAGCGGGACCGCAAGCGGGAGAAGAGGAAGCCCAAGAGTCAGGAGACCCCGGCGGCCAAGAAGGCCGTGCAGGGTGGGGCGGCCGCCCCTGTGGTGGGCGCTGTCCAGGGGCCTGTCCCGGTAAGCTGGGGCCCAGAGACGCGGCCTTCTCACCACCAGGTCTTCCTCAGCCACGTGGGCTGGCTTGGGGGTGGGGTGGGGAGGGGTCTCCCCTTGTGGATTCAGACACACCCCCCCCTCCATTTTTCTTAGATTGTGTGCCTCTCTCTAGGGAGGGGTTGAGCATGTGAGTGACGATATCTCCACTTGGAAATGCCCGCCTGTTTCTCAGGATCTTTCTTTCTCTGTGCCTCACTGTTTTGTTTTCTCTTTCTCCTTGACCTTGATTTTGCTGTCTGTGTAGAAAATCCAGAGAAAACTACTAATCACCTGTTAGGATTAAAAAGAATTTAGGGCCTCCCTGGTGGCGCAGTGGTTGAGAGTCCGCCTGCCGATGCAGGGGATACGGGTTCGTGCCCCGGTCTGGGAGGATCCCATATGCCGCGGAGCGGCTGGGCCCGTGAGCCGTGGCCGCTGGGCCTGCGCGTCCGGAGCCTGTGCTCCGCAACGGGAGAGGCCACAACAGTGAGAGGCCCGCATACCAAAAAAAAAAAAATAAATAAATAAAAATAAAAATAAAAAGAATTTAATTTAACAAGGTCACCAGATATAAGGTCAGTATGGAAAAAGTCAGTTTTATTTCTACACGTTGGCCACAAACAAGTAGACTTCAAATTGAAAAATAGCTCCAAGGAGTAAATTCAACAAAAAGTGTGCAAGGCCACCCACTGAAACTATAGAACATGGCTGAGCGAAACTGGAGATGACCTCATCAAATGGATAGGAAGACTCACTGCTATTAAGACTTCAGTTCTCTGCAAATTAATTTAAAATTCAACACAATTCCAATCAAAATCCCAGCAGGGACTTGTGGGGACAGACAGGCTGTCTGTAAATGTCTGGAAAGGTAAAGCAAGGCAGACGAGAACAAAGCTGGGGGCCTGCTATATAGTAATCAAGATGGTATGGTATTGGCATAAGGGTAGAAAGATGGCCTAGTGGGGCAGAGTAGAGTCCTGAAACATCCACACGTGTATGTAGTCACTCCACGTATGTCAAGGTACCACTTGTAGTCCAGTGGTAAAAGGACTTTTTCCCCTAGTAAATGATACTGGGCCAATTGGATATCTGTAAGGGGAAAAGTTAGCCCTGCCTTAACAATGTATAAGTTACTTTGAGGTGAATCATAGACCTGAACGTGACAGCTACAACAATAAATGTTCTAGAAGCAAACAGGAAAATGTCTACGACCTTGGTGAGGGCATGAAGACTGGAAACATCCTGTTTTCTAAACAGGATGCAGAAAGCACAGAGTATTAAAGAAAAGATGGACAAATTGGACCCACTCAGGTCTCCGAACCTCCACGTCAGCTTTTCTGATGGGTTGCGCTCTATTGTGTCTTGTGTCGGTGATGGTGTCTGGCTTACCATCGAGCTTCGCCACTCTTACCCTCTCCACTCTTCTGTGCCCAGCTTTCTCTCCACCTTTGACTCTTAGATGTGATTCCAGCTCTTGTCTCCCCTGGGTGCACACGCTCTTGGCCTCCAGGCTGTCTCCCTTCCCCTTGCCACCAGCCCTCCCACTTCTTCATGCACCTGCCTTGACCATTCCTAGCTACCTCTGCCTTCCACTGTCCTCTGGGTCTGTTTCTTTCTCCATGAAGTTTATTTTTAGAAGCAGGAGTACAGCATGCTGCTTACAGTGTTTATTTCCACCCCTTTTAGTTGATAATGTTTTTATTTTTTTCCTAGGCTATTTTTCTACTCGTATGTCTAAACAAAGTTAGGCCCTTCTGGCGTTTTTTTTTTTTTTTTTGGCCACGCCACATGGCACGTGGGATCTTAGCTCCCTGACCAGGGATTGAATCCGTGCCCCCTGCAGTGGAAGCTCAGAGTCCTAACCACTAGACCGCCAGGGAGGTCCCCCTGACCAATTTTTTTTTTTTTCCTTCGGTACGCGGACCTCTCACTGTTGTGGCCTCTCCCGTTGCAGAGCACAGGCTCCGGACGCGCAGGCTCAGCGGCCATGGTCACGGGCCCAGCCACTCCATGGCATGTGGGATTTTCCTGGACCGGGGCACAAACCCGTGTCCCCTGTATCGGCAGGCGGACTCTCAACAACTGCGCCACCAGGGAAGCCCCCCCTGACCAATTTTTATATGTTAAAAAAAAGGTTTTTTGAAACTCTTTGATTTAATGTCTGCTGTGACCTTGGGTCTGTTTTGCTCCATCCATCCCTCTTTGGGTGCCTTTTTTGCCTTTTCCAAGACTGGATCTTTCTCCCTGTGTCTCTCACACCCTGGGTTTCCTGTAACAACCTTTTCTTCTCTCTGTTTCCTGCGGACACTGAAAGCACGTCTCCTCCCACCTGCTGGCGCCCCTCTCAGTCCTGCCCTTCTCTCCCTGCAGGGCATGCCGCCGATGACTCAGGCGCCCCGCATCATGCACCACATGCCGGGCCAGCCTCCCTACATGCCGCCCCCCGGCATGATCCCGCCTCCGGGCCTCGCACCCGGCCAGATCCCACCAGGGGCCATGCCTCCACAGCAGCTTATGCCGGGACAGATGCCGCCTGCACAGCCTGTAAGTGTCTGGTCCTCCTGGGGTCTGCTATAGGCAGAAGACAGGAATGGCAAGGGGCCGGTGGGAGCACTGTTTTAGGTTGGGTGGTCTGGGCAGGCCTCCCTGAGAAGGTGATACTGGAGGATGAGGATGTAGCAATGGTGTCAGGCCCTGGGGACAGAGAAATTGGTGTGTTCATTGGAGCAGCTTTGGAAGGTCACGGTGAGGCTGGAGTGGGGGTAGGCTGCACCTAGGTTCATTCAGTGAACTTCTGAGCACCTGCTTATGGGCACAGCAGTGCTCTCTTGTGGCTTACAGTCTATTGGGGGCAAGGCAGGCAACAACACAGGGTATGTCAGGTGAAGGACTAGAAAGAATTCAGGAAGGGGCAGGGGCTGGAGAGCAGGAGGGCTGTAGACCCCCAACCAGACTCAATGGGCTCCCGTCGCTCTCCTGCAGCTTTCAGAAAATCCACCAAATCACATCTTGTTCCTCACCAACCTGCCTGAAGAGACCAACGAGCTCATGCTTTCCATGCTTTTCAACCAGTAAGTGGGGCCTGTGGCTGACCGGGGGCCAGAGGGTGATGGCCAGGAGGTGGCACCATGGGGATGGATGAGCTTCACAATTCTGCTGGTGGAGTCCCAAGCCTGCTTAGGCTGTACAGGCGGGACAACGACTAGAGGTTAAAAGGAGGAGGCTGAAGTCGGGCCTGCAGCGGCGGGGTGTGGAGGGCAGCAGTGGCCAGGGCGGGTGGGCCGTCCTCTGCCTTCATGGGGCTGCGGTGGGGATCCAGGCCCTGGGTCTCATCTTTGGAGTCTCTAAATTGGACATAGGCAAGTTAAACAACAGTGAGATGTGGCTGAACACTGGCTAGACTCGTGGGAGTCAGCCTGTTTAGACTGCAAGTATGGGAGGTGGGGATGCTTGACCTTGCGTGCCCTGCAGATGGGATGCAGGCCACTGCGGGCATTGTGTAGGGTAACTGGCCACTGTTTAGTCATGCTCACCTGGTGGCTTTGCTGCTTCCCCCCCCCCCAACATTTTTTTTTTTTTTGGAGTATAATTACTTTACAATGTTGTGTTAGTTTCTGCTGTACAATGAAGTGAATCAGCTATATGTGTATATATATCCCATCCCTCTTGGACCTCCTTACCCCCCGCCATCCCACCCATCTAGGTCATCACAGAGCACCGAGCTGAGCTCCCTGTGCTATACAGCAGGTTCCCACTAGCTATCTATTTTACACATGGTAGTGTATTCATGTCAAACCTAATCGCCAATTCATCCCACCCTCCCCTGACCCCCCTGTGTTCACATGTCTGTTCTCTACGTCTGCGTTTCTCTTCCAGCCCTGTACCTGTTTCAAATATCCTACAGAAATTCTAACATGAGGCCTCAGGGGCTGTGGGTAGGGCATTCCTCACAGTGTGGCAGGGAGCCGGAGGCAGCCTGGGAGAAGGGAGAGGTCAAGTGCAGGTGCTCGCGACTGCACCCCACGTGGCAGCTAGAGGGAACAGGAAGAGCAGTGTACCTCGTTCCTTATGCTAATGCCGAGGGGCAATTTTGAGAAGCTGAATAAAACAGGAAAAGAATGCCATGCATTCATATACCATCTCCACAGAAAAATGCATATTCTCTAAGGATACTCATGGAGAAAAGGATAACCAGTAAACCTGAGGATGGTTGCCTAATGAAGGAAGGAAGGAATGAGAAGAGGGAAATGAAAGAAACAGCAGACCATGAAAGTCGGGATGGTGGTTATTTCTGGAGTGGTTATTTCTACAATTCCTTAGATTGAGAGAGGACGTGGAGGGTGGGGAGGAGGCAGTGTTCTTTGTCTTGACGGAGGTTATGGTTGCACGGGTGTTCATGTTAACAGTTTTCTTTAAATGGTATGTTTCCTTTGTGCACACTTTTTTATATTAGGGTTTATCAACTTAGCGTCATACTCATTTGGGGCTGGATAATTCTTTGTTATTGGGGCTGTCCTTTGCATTGTGGGATGTTTAGCAACATTCCTGGCCCCTACCCCAGGATGCCAGCATGTTAGGGGGAAGTGCTGAGTCTGGATTCCTAAGGTCTCTGACCATCTCTCAGGTTCCCTGGCTTCAAGGAGGTCCGGCTGGTCCCAGGGCGGCACGACATCGCCTTCGTGGAGTTTGACAATGAGGTGCAGGCAGGGGCCGCACGCGACGCCCTGCAGGGTTTCAAGATCACCCAGAACAACGCCATGAAGATCTCCTTTGCCAAGAAGTAGCACCCTTTCCCCATGTCTCTGTCCCCTGTTCTGGGGCCACCCCCTCCCCCCCTTGGCTCAGCCCCCCTGAAGGTAAGTCCCCCTCGGGGGCCTTCTTGGAGCCGTGTGTGAGTGAATGGTCGCCACACAGCATTGTACCCAGAGTCTGTCCCCAGACATTGCACCTGGCGCTGTTAGGCTGGAATTAAAGTGTTTTTTTGAGGTTTGTTTTTTCCACAACCATTTGTTGTTTTTATTTTCTTGTCCTGTGTGTTTCCCTTCCCTGCACATCAGAATATTCTGAGCGTTTGGGCCTCAGCATGTTGGGGATTGCAACCTTGGGAAAACCCAGAATAGTGTAGCAACATTGTCCAAACTAAAGCCCCTTTTACCACTTTGGTAGATTTTTATTTTGTCTCAGTCAGCATTCAGGGCATGAAATTAAAACCCATGCTGCCAGGTACAGTTGGGCAGGTTCTGTACTGTGCAAGGATGCCACTTTTAATGGCACACCATTCACTTCGTAGACTTGTGTGTTGATTCCAATAATTTTCTAATGTGATGGAGTGTTAAGAAAGAGGTTTTTCTTCATCTTTTTCTAGACAAAAATGCCTTCTGTCATAGCAAGAGTCCCACAGAAACCATTCTAGGTACTTCAGGAAGAAAGGGAAGGGAATTGGGTATTCATGAGATCGTCGGGAGGATGTTAGTGATGGCAGTCTGGGTTGGAGACATTTGAATTCAAATTTGCAGCTCTCGATTGAGCTGCAGTCTCTAGAGTTCAGGAAGATGTCAATGCTGCTGTTGGGAGTGCCTAAACTTCACACGTGGGGAGCTCCTGATCAGATGCTGGTACCAGGAGCGTGGCCAGTTCACACACAGCTGCTTCCCCCGCTGGCCAGATGCCAGCCAGGAGCTTCGGGCAGATGGCTAAACCAATCTCCCCTCCAGTGCCCCGACTGCAGGGGAGGCTAGGAAATGTGGTTCCTGGCTGGACAGTCACGCACCCAGCTGAAGCTGTGGATAAGAAGGGGAGATTGAATGGGGGACCTTCCTTCACAGTCTGCCATACACCTGACCTGGCAATTTTTAAATCGACTAAAGTATATTCTCTCTCTCTCTCTATATATATATAGCTTAAAACCTTTTCTCACACCATGTAGATGGGAAAGTGCAATCACTTGCCAGAGTAGAAAATTAACCACAAAAATAAATACAATAAGAATAGTGCTAAATTCTTCCTGGATATTTTTGTCCTGTCAAGGCTCAGCCCCAGCCTCCTCCTGCTGCACTCCCTCCATTAAAGAGGAACATCAGTGTTTGAAGCGTTTGAACATCAGGGTTTGTGGCACCAGATGCACACTTTCACCTTGTAGGATCTGAAAGATGAAAAGGGGAAGGCGATTGCCGTCTTCACTAAATGGCACAGTGTTATTGCAGATGGCTCGTGGGAACGCGGGGTCTGTGGTCCGTGGATCCTGGTTTCTACTGTCCGCCTGCTGGGGGGCTCCCTGGCTGTTTCCTCCATGGGCAGTTGATGTCTGCACTCTGAGCTTCATTTTCTTCCTGTGCAAAGAGGACTCTTTCTGTGGTGCACCGCCTGCCCCCCTCTCCCCCCCACCCACTGCTGCCCCACCAGGCACGTAGCAAGCACTGAATAAATTCAGCAAATAACTTGCCGAGTACCTATTACACACTAAGTACCGTTCTTGGCACAGGTTGTGTGGTGGCAAATAGACAAGCTAATTTCAAATGCTGGGTTCTGATAGAAACAGGACTGACATAATGGGGTGATGTGTTGGTGGAGCTGGGGAGCAGTAACAGGTGATCAAGGGAAGCCCCTCTGAGTAGGTGATATTTGAGTAGAGCTGTTTGATGCTCTCATGGTACTTGGTGCTGGGTGTTGGGTATGTGGAGATGGCTTAGGCCCAGTCTTTGCCTCTGATGAATTCTTCCCCACCCCAAGCCTGTGTGTGTCCATCCGCTTCCCCTAAAACTAAAGTTCGGACTTGCTGACCAGGGGTGAGAATACCTGAGGAAAGAGGTGGGTCTTCAGGCATGTAGATGATCTCTGTTTGAAGCACAGTTTTAGAAATGAGTCTTGAGTTCAAATCCTCTGCCACTTTCTCATTCTGACCCTGGGCAACTGACTGAGCTCCAAGATCAGTAGTGATGGGTGTGGGCCTGGAGCCAGATCTAGCCCCTCCACTTCCCAACTCTGTAACCTTGGACAAGTTCTTTAAGGCTCTGTGCTTCCATTTCTACGTAAAATGGGGTTATGATCGCTCCTCTTAAAGGGGGTGCAGAGTATACATTTGAGTTAATAAAAATATGCATGGTGAATGCTCTATAAATAACTACTAGTTTTTATTATTTCTATTTCAGATGAGAAAGGTGAGGCTCTGGGAGGAGGAATAGCTTAGCCCAGGTCACCCAGTCAGGAAGTGGCTTATGAGGATAAATAGTGATCGTCGTAGGGCATCGCCTAGCCTAAGGTCCAACATATAATATTCACTCCATACTTGGGAGCTGGGGCTATTCCTGGCAATCAAAGGGCTGCCTTGTTCTGCTGCCCCTCAGCACAGGAAATTCCAAGGTGGTTTTTCCATACTGGCTTCTCTGGTTCTGTCCCTGTGGGGGAGAGCAGAGGGGCCCAGGTCCCCAAGCCAACTCCTAAAAGATGGAATTGAATATCAACTTGCCTGTCTTAACCCCGTCTCTGTTGAGGGGGTGGCTCTTACTTGGAGTGGCCTGGGCTGCCTTGAGCCTATCTGGGTATTTCCTTGTGCTGGCAGCCCTCACCCTGTCCTTGAAATGGTTCTGGCTGGGTAGCAGACTCTAGGTGGTGTGGGTGAAATTTGGGACTGGTTTAAGGCGGGGACAAGACCCGAACATAGGCTTCCTTGTGCTGCTGGAGAGGGAGGGCAGGAGGGAACTGGAGACCCCGTTCCTCCCTTAGGCACTCTCTTGCTCACAGTCCACGATGGCTTGGTCCTCGGTGTTTCTTGGTGTTGTCTTGCTGTCTGCCTTCCCAGGTCCTGGTGCCGGGGGCTACCCGATGCCCAAGCTGGCTGACTGGAAGCTGTGTGCTGACGAGGAATGCAGCCGTAAGAGTTGGGGGTTGGGGGCGTTGGGGGCTTGGATTGCTAGCCTGTGGGGAGGGTGCTGTTGCTCCCTTCTGTTCCTTCCCCAGACCCCATCTCCATGGCCGTGGCCCTTCAGGACTACGTGGCCCCCGACTGCCGTTTCCTGACCATACGCCAGGGCCAAGTCGTGTATGTCTTCTCCAAGCTGAAGGGCCGAGGGCGGCTCTTCTGGGGAGGCAGCGTGAGTCTTGGGAGAACAGAGGAGGAAAGGGTAGGGTGGCTGGGGTGGGCGTGCACCCTGATTTTTCACCTGAAGGGAAAATCTGAGGGAGTGAACTGAAATATAGTTTTGGAGGGGAGGCTATTGTGGTCTACTTTACTTTGTTTAGCAATTATTAGGGCACCTACTATGGTGGGTACAATAAAGAACGACCCCTTTTATTCTAATGGAGGGAGACAAGCCATCAAAGATATCAGCAAGTATGTGCTGCTTTGAGAATTAATATAAAGTGACTGGGTGACTAATTCACATGGGGTGGTCAGGGAGGACCTTCGAGCGTGTGACTTTAAGCTGGGATTGGAATGACAAGGATGGAGCAAGCCAAGTCGAGATCAGGGAGAAGAGAGTGCAAAGATCTTCAGCAGGAGTGAGCTTGCCATCTTCCCAGACCCCGGCTTTTAACTCCTCTTCCCCAGGTTCAGGGAGATTACTATGGAGACGTAGCTGCTCGCCTGGGCTATTTCCCCAGTAGCATTGTTCGCGAAGACCAGACCCTGAAGCCTGGCAAAACTGATGTGAAGACAGATGTGAGTGTCTTGGGGGCTGGCAGGGACTTGGAGGGAGGGCCCTTGGGCAAAGATGCTCCTACCCTTGGCTCCCTGGCATCCTAGCTGTATGCGCTGGAACAAATCCCCTGCCTTTTCTTATCTGAAAAATGAGTGATTTCTAAGTCCTAGTCCGATTGAGAGGTGCAAAGGGTAGAGGGCTCTAGGCTAATTTGCATAGCACTTGTGCAGCCAAACCTGGCGCCTATGGCTGCAGCATTTGGTAAAACCACTAGATCCTTTGTGGTGTGACTGCTAGTTTTCTCCCCACTGTTTCCCCTTTCTCTTTTTCAGAAATGGGATTTCTACTGCCAGTGAGCTCAGTCTACCGCTGTCTCGGCTGTTGTTTCTCCCTGACTTTATGCAAATACATCAGCCAAGTGCAAACTATGGGTCTCGGTGGTCTTTGTGGTGGGTCTCTAGAAAGGAAGTGTTTCCCCAGGCTTCTTAATCTAGCCAATCACCCCACTGACTGTGGTAACGTCAGTGGTTGCTAGGCAGAATTTCACGGACTAAAAGCTCTTTGCTCCAAGCTGGGTACCAGAGGTGGGCTCGTAAACTTAGGTATTACAAACAGATGAGAAGATGGAACAACTAAACAGCCAAACTGGGGGGTTATAGTGTCTTCTCTAGACCAATAAGAGAACTATTGAACTATTGGGAATGAGCCAATTGGACCATGAGGAAGACATAAATCACAGAGCAGACGTTTTCTAGGATTTCTTGGAAGATTATCCGCAAAGGGAGGTAGGAGGTTAATTTGTGCGTATCATGCGTACCATCCCAGCTTTCATCCTCCTTTTCTTAGAGATCAGTACGCCCCAGCTCTGGATCGGCTCCTACCCCTGCTCCCTTCTTTGCATCCGTATCCCCGCCCCCAAGTCCTCTTCTACCCAATCTGGAATCTCGACTCTGCCCACGGACACCCGGCCAAATCCGTTTCTCTGCTCGGCGAAGCGTCTCTGGCACCGCCAATCGCTCGTATTGGTCCCGCCCCTTTAGGCCCTGCCCCTCTCTCCCCACCAATCTGCGCTTTTGTCCCGCCCCCTGCCTGCAAAGTCCGCCAATCCTTGTCTTGGAAAGCGTGGCCTGGTGTCCCGCAGCATTAGCGGGTCGCGCCGGAGGGGGGTGGAGGCGGAAGTGGCGGCGCCGGCCTGGGGAGTAGGAAGGAGCCGGGGCTGCAGCCCGAGTGGAGCGGCTGCCAGCCGAGGAGCAGGCGCGGCCGCGTCGCCATATTGCGGCCCTAAGCGGCCGCGACCGAGTCATGGCTGAGACCTACGGTGAGGGTGGTGGGCGGAAGCTGGGGTCTGGGGTCTGGGCCCAGAAAGGATGCGGCCTGTGGGTATGGGGCGGGGCTTTATATGTCAGGGGGCGGGGTCAGGTATTATGGGGCAGGGCCTAGTTGATGCTGGGAGGGGCTTAGTGGGTCTGAGGCTGGGCTTAATCAGTTTGGGCGGAGCCTGAGGGTCTGGTGTCTAGGCGAAATAGATCTGGGGCGGGATTTGAGGGCAACAGTCCTGATGGATCATGGTAGGTCTTGAGGGGAAGGGTGAGCCTTAATGTGTCTGGGCGGAGCCTGAGTGGATGGGGCGGGGCTGATTGTGTGAATGGCAGGGATCAACCTTGATGGGCTGGGGGGACGCTGAAGGGATGCTCTGGGCCCTGGGATTACTCTCAGAGAGGTCTGGAATGCGGTTGGGGGTGAGTCGTCCTTTAGGCGGTGGGGCTAATGGCAAGGGGTGGGGCTTAAGCTTGAGAATAGGGGTAGGGCGTTGGGCTGAGGGAGGGATGGAGGGACTGAGAATTGGAAAATATGGATGGATGGATAGATAGGAAGTAGGAGAACAGGGTGCGGTAAAAGGAGCACTGGTTTAGGGGTCAGAGGGAGCTGCATTCATTCAACAAACAGAGAAAAGCAGAGGGAACTATGCAAAGACCCTGAGGTAGGAACCAGCTTGTCATCTTTAGGGAGTAGACTAAAGGCCAGAGGCTGGAGTGGAGTGAATGAATCAGAAAGTGGTAGGAGCTGAGTTGTGGGGGGCAAGGGCAAGATTGTAGTCCTTGATAAAATGGTGAATCCCAGCTCTACCTAGCAGTGGGATCTTGGACAAGTCAGTTAACCTTTCTGGTCTCAGTTTCCTCATCTGGAAAATGGGGATAATTATTAGTATATCTCCCTCACAGAGTTTTCCTGAGGGTTGAGTTGTTGATGTAAGTAAAGACCTTTAGAACTGTGCCTGGTATGTGGTAAGCACTATATAAGAATTATCCGTTACAGTTGTTACCCACTGTTCTGTATCTGTCTGTGTCTGTTCTCTCCCCATAATTGTGATGTTCTTTGGATTCCGTCTTTTCATGTCTATCTTTCTCTCTGCATGGGTTTCCTTGAATCTGGCTCCATCTGCTCAGACTTCCTCTTCAAATTCCTGGTGATTGGCAGTGCAGGAACGGGCAAATCATGTCTCCTTCATCAGTTCATTGAGAATAAGTGTGAGTTTCTGACAGTGGTCCTGGGAGCACTAAACTGTGGGCATGGCCATGGTGTGGGCAAGTAGGCAGCTGCCGGGGTGGGCAGGGGCAGGGCTGGCCAGAGGTACAACTCCAGTGCTGGCTGCCTGGTCCTTACCTTGGTATATGCTCTTTGCTAGGCCCTCCTTGAGCCTCAGTCACCCCAGAAATGAGAATGGGTTTGTACCAGCTGAGGAGGCCTTAGAGGACAGGGAATCCTCTGAGCCCCCGCACTGCCTCTTCTCCCCCTCCCACTCCCAGTCAAACAGGACTCCAACCACACAATCGGCGTGGAGTTTGGATCTCGGGTGGTCAACGTGGGTGGGAAGACCGTGAAGCTACAGATTTGGGACACAGCCGGCCAGGAGCGGTTTCGGTAGGTGGGCTGGGCCCCCATGGAGAGAAGGTAGGGGAGAGGGGAGGAGAGAGGAGGGATAGAGGCGTGCAGAGTTACCTGGAAACATAATGACAGGAGCAAGGAGACGCTGAGAGGGCAGGCAAGGTAGAGGGAGAGAGAGAGAAAGAGACTGATGAGCAGGTCCATGTAGTCAAAGAAAGAAGGCATCTTGGAGAGAGGACGGCAGAGACAATGAGAAAAAGAGATTGAGAAGGAAGCATAATGAAGAGTGAGAGGGCCAGGGAGGGACTGCAGACCCTAGCGAGACTCTGTGGGATAGACCCATGTGGCTGGAGGGACGGAGACTTGTCCCCAGGGAGAAAAGAGGCCTGGAGACAAGGAGATGCTTGAGGTGGGGCGAGGGGTAGAGAATGACAGAGAATGACTAAAACAGAAAAGGAAACTTGAAAGAGAGATACAAACACTCAGGAAGAGAGAGAGAAAGAGAGACAGACTAAGAGAGAAGAGAAAGAGAAGGGAGATAAGGAGACTCAAAGAGAAACAGGCGAGAGACAGGGAGAGTGGGACAGGGGTGGCCAGAGAGATGGAGAAATGGATGTTTTGTGGGGAGAGGGAAATGTGTAGGACTCAGCACACAGTATGTCTTCAGGACATCTCTGCAGAAAAGGTGACAGACACATGGAAACCCTGAGTCTGGGAAACAGACAGCAGGGAGAGAGAAGCAAGGGAATCCAGTCCATGGGGAAGCGTGGTCCCTGGGCAGCACTGAGTAGCTTCTGAGTTAATATTTGTGTGTGAGTTCTCTGCGTGAGGTGCACAGAGATAGAGACTGAGAGGGTGGAGGGGAGATAGGTGTACGACGTGCACCGGGCTGGCTGTAAGTGCTCCATAAATGCGGCATGATTGCATGAGTTCCAGAGGGACCCAGCCTGTTCCAGGGAGAAGCAGACAGTCGGCCACTCTGGGAAGGGGGCCTCCCCCAACCAGAGCAAGAGAGGGCCAAGCGGATGTAGTTGTGTAGTGCTTGGCTAGGACTGGGCAAAGGGGGGATGACAGAAAATGTTGAATGAATGAATGAATGAATGGGAAAGGGTGAGGACGACAGAGCCAGAGCAACAGAGATGGAGAGAAATAGAGAATTAAAGATACACATGCACACAAGAGACAGAAAGGCACGGACCAATGAAGAGATGCAGAAAGACGGGGACACAGAGGGAGTCAAAGGTAAGAAGAGAGAATTCCCTGGCTGTCCAGTAGTTAGGACTCAGTGCTTTCACTGCCGCGGCCCCAGGTTTAATCCCTGGTCAGGGAACTAAGATCCCACAGGCCAAATGGCATGGCCAAAAACTTTTAAAAAATGAAAAAAAAGGTAGGGAGACTGAGGCGGAGGCAGGCAGCTAAGTGCGATAGAGATTGAGGGAAACAGAGAGACCACAGGTGGGAGAAACTGTAGACCACGGCCGGGTTTGGGGGATGGGCCAGCAGTGAAGGGGGGCCTCCGAACCACCAGTCTCTCTCCGCAGAGGGGGGCAGTCCTGGGGCACACCCCAGCCTCGGGGGTGACTGGGTCCCCCTGGCCCCACAGGTCGGTGACACGGAGTTACTACCGAGGGGCGGCTGGAGCCCTGCTGGTGTATGACATCACCAGGTGGGTGCACGGAGTGGGGCGGGGTGGGGCCTGGGCTGCCCCCGACCCGCGTCCGCCTCCCTCCTGGCTCCCTTCTCCACAGCCGGGAGACCTACAACTCGCTGGCCGCCTGGCTGACGGACGCCCGCACGCTGGCCAGCCCCAATATCGTGGTCATTCTCTGTGGCAACAAGAAGGACCTGGACCTGGAGCGTGAGGTCACTTTCCTGGAGGCCTCCCGCTTTGCCCAGGAGAACGGTGAGGGCTGGGCGGGGGGGCTATACAGTGGGGCCCATGGGCCTGCAGGGGAATGTGGAGATTTAGAGGTCTGGGTTCAAATCTGGGTGTTGCCACATTGCAAGCTGTGTGAGCACTCTGGTCCTCAGTTTCCTCATCTGGAAAGCTGGGATCACAGCGTTTCTGCTTCACATAGTGCATAACGGTTAAGGGATATGGTCCATGGGGGCTTCTCAGCACTGCCTGGATGGATGGGTGCTTGACTCACGGTGGCTGCTAAGAAGGTTTCGACCACTGTGGGGAGGCAGCACAGGGTATTGGTATAAGGTGGAGACTGCAAACTCTGATGGCCCTAGGGGACAGGTACATTTTACGAGCAAGGGAGAGGGGACAAGGTAGACCCCAGGTTAGCAGGCACTGGCACTAGGGGAGTAGACAAGACTGACAGCCACATCAAAAGGTATGCAAGTATACTATCATCAAAAAGACCACAAATAACAAATGTTGGCAAGGATGTGGAGAAAAGGGAACCCTCCTACACTGTTGGTGAGAATGTAAATTGGTGCAGCCACTATGGAGAACAGTATGGAGGTTTCTCAAAAAACTAAAATTGAACTACCATGTGACCCAGCAATCCCACTCCTGGGTATAGATCTGAAAAAAACAAAAACACTAATTCGAAAAGATACATGTACCCCAATGTTCATAGCAGCATTATTTACAATTGCCAAGATATGGAAGCAACCTAAGTGTCCATCAACAGAGGAATGGATAAAGAAGATGTGGTACATATATACAATGGAATACTACTCAGCTGTAAAAAAGAATGAGATAATGCCATTTGCAGCAACATAGATGGACTTGGAGGGCATTATGCTAGGTGAAATAAGTCAGACAGAGAAAGACAAATACTGTTTGGTATCACTTATATGTGGAATCTAGAAAATAAAACAAACTAGTGAAGATAACAACACCAACAAAAGGTAAGCAGGTCTCAACTCATTTGAAAACATCATGTTGGCCACAATCTTCTGGCCTAGGGTCTGTCCATGTTCCTCTAGTTTGTAACCTGCAGGTTTAGAGGATTTGCCATTAGAAAGATGTGGATTTGAATCCTGGCTCTTACTTACTGTGAGATGGCTGTCATATGGCCGGTGGGTGGACTGTGATGGGCCTGTGCTAGATGGTGCTGGGGACACAGTGGTGAAGACAGCCCTGGACCCAGCTCTCATGGCCTCACAGTCCGGGGGGCAGGGGGAGCACCATTTCCAGACAGTGACAGCCCAAAGAGGTCAGGGCTGGGAGCGGAGAGGCACAGGGGTCTGTGGGAGCCCAGAGGAGGCACCTGACTCATCCTGGGAGGTCAGGAGGACTTCCTGGAGGAGGAGATGTGAGCTGAGCTCTAAAGGAAGAGCTCGGTGGGTACCTGGGGAAGGGGGCCTTCATGGCAGGGGAACAGCATGTACGGAGGCCCACAGTGAAGGCAGAGGTGGGACGTTTGAGGAACAGAACAAGAAGCAGCAGGTCAGAGTCGGAGTGGAGGATGGGGACTGACCGAGGGCCTGACCTTCCGAGTGTCTGCGCCCCCAGAGCTGATGTTCCTGGAAACCAGTGCTCTCACGGGTGAGAACGTGGAGGAGGCCTTCCTGAAGTGTGCCCGCACCATTCTGAACAAGATCGACTCAGGTGAGGCCCCCAACTGCCCGGAGTGGGAGTGGAAGGCAAGGTCCAGAGGTCTCCAAGGGACCAGTTCTCACCTCTCTGCTTCCCCCAGGTGAGCTTGACCCCGAGAGGATGGGCTCCGGCATTCAATATGGTGACGCCTCCCTTCGCCAGCTGCGGCAGCCTCGGAGCGCCCAGGCCGTGGCCCCTCAGCCCTGCGGCTGCTGAGACCTGCGGAGCCAGGTGGGATACTGGGGACTCAGGCTGCAGGGCTGGTCTCCTGACAAAGGGGAGTACGGAGCCGAGACAGAGACACAGAAAAGGAGAGACGATGAGAAACAGAGTGAGGAAGAAAGACACGAGAACACTTGAGTTAAAGGGGCCATCTTCCCGGCCCTGGGAAACCACCCGTCCTTCCCACCCCACCGCCAGCTCCCTGCCCTGCATCTCTGACCCTCCCATTCATAATTCATCACATGTTTGTTGAGTGCCTCCTCTGCGCCAGGCCCTGTTCCCGGCACTGGGGCTATAACAGTGGGGAAAACAGACAAAAATCCCTGCCTTCATGGAGGAGATGGTTAATAAACAAGATACACAAGCAAACTGTATAGTAGGTAGGGCGATAAGAGCTATGGAGAAGAATCAAGGAGGGAGGGGAGGTGGAGGAGTGGAGTGTTAAATAGGATGATGAGGGGAGGCCTCACTGAGAAGGTGACATTTGAGCAAAGGCCTGAAGGAGCTGAGGGAGGGGTCACGTGGGGACCTGGGGGAAGAGTGTTCTAAGCAGAGAGAACGGCCAGTACAAAGCCCTGAGGTAGGGTCCTGCCTCCTCCCCTGGGTAAGGAAGTCCAAGGAGGCCAGCGTGGCTGGAGTGGAGTGTGTGTGCGTGCGTGCGCGCGCGTGCGTGCTGGGGAGTAGGTGCGCTGGAGATGAGGTTGGGGTGGGAGGAAGCAGGTGAGTTAGGGCCTTGTGGGCCACGGGAAGGACCCTGGCTTATAAGCTGGGTGGGATGAGAGCTGTAGGAGGGCTCCGAGCAGAGAAGGGACAAGATCTGATTGATTCAGGTGTTCACAGGGCCCCTCTGGCTGCATATAGAGGAGACACTGAAGGGGGCAGGGGTGGTTGCCTGGAGACCAGTGAGTAGGCCACTCCAAGGTCAAGGTGAGAAGGTGAGAGACGATGGTGGACAGGATCAAGGTGGGGGCGGAGGAGGGGTTGCGAAGTGAATAGGTTTGTACCCTCCCTGGTCTGTGTCTCCAGGCTTGTCCCCTCCTCATGTAGTCACTGGGTCTTCCTAAAGCACAAATCTGATTCCTTCCCTCTCTTTTCTGGTAACCTCTCCCCCTCCTCCAGGAAGCCGTGCTTGTTCCCCTGTGCTTGGTCCAAAGTCCTTGACAGGCTTGAAAGTTCCTACAGGATTTGGTCCTATCCCCACCTCTCTGCGGGTGTGTATGTCTTGACAATTCTTGTCTCTGTGCTTCATGCCCACCCAACCCTCCACCCCACAGCCACTGGCAGCTCCAGGATGGTTGTGGAGCAAAGTGTTTAGTCTTTGGATATATGTACTTAGAGAGCAGAGCCAACATAACTTCCTGATGAATGGATATGGAATGTGAGAGAGGAGTCAAGGATGAGCTCTTTGGGCAGGGCTCTTTTCCTTCCAGGATTTTGCGTCTGCTGTGCCTGTGTTCCCTTCTGGCACCAACTCCCATTCATCATCAGGTCTCTGCTAAAATGCCTCTTCCTGCAGGGAACCTTCATAGGCTTCCCAAATGGGGTCACTCCCTCTAGATGGGCAGTCTCACAACTGCCCCTCCTTTTCAAAGCGTTCAACTGACAGAGTTGATCATTGTTATCTGTATGGTGTTTGTCTAACCCATCTGAGAAGGTGATAGATCACAGACTCCAGAGCTGGGCTGCCTGCGTTTATACTCCAACTCTGTCGCTTCATAGCTCTGGGCAAATTCTTTATCCTCTCTGGGCCTTGGTTTCCTCATCTGTAAATGGGGCTAATGATAGTACCCAATGTAAGTGTGGAGAAAATTAACTTAATTCATGTAAAGTGCTTAGAACAGGGCCTGACAGTCAGTAAACTACAGTGCTTAGAACAGGGCCTGACAGTCAGTAAACTGACTTGATAAATGAGGGCTGTTTATTATTTTTCTTCTTCTTATCTATTTTAAAGACTCTGGGCTATGTAGAATCAGATGGGTGTGTACTCTTCGCCTCAGAGCTTAGTTTTGAGTCTGTTTCAGGGTGTTCCCTCAGTGAGTCAAATGTAGTAAGACTGCATTTTCAAACTTTGTTGATTGCACTCTACAGGAGGAAATATACTTTATCTGTTGATCTAATACAGTCACACACGTATAAAACTAAAACACACATTCTCGTATTAATATTCTTTCTCTTAAAATTGAGGTGAAATTCACATAACAAATTTAGCCATTTTAAAGCATACAATTCAGTGGCATTTAGTACATTCGCAAGATTATGCAACCACCACCTCTGTCTAGTTTCAAAGCATTTTCATCACCCTTAAAAGGAAACCCTATACCCTTTAAGCATTCATTCTCCATTCTCCCCAGCCTCTGGCCCCCACCCATCTGCTTTCTGTGTCTATGGACCAACATATGAAGCACTCTGAAATTTCTTTTTTTTTTTTTAATATGTTAACATTTTAATTTTTATGGTATTTTCTATTTTATTCTGTCACAATTGCTCAAGGCCCACCAAACTGATTTCCCAACCCACTAATGCAGTTGTACACATTGGAATCACCTGGAGAGCTTTAAAAGATACTGATGCCCGGGCCTTACCTCAGAGATTCTGAAGTGATCTGGGGATTTCTAGAAGCTCCCAGGTAATGCTATCTGCAGATAACTACAAAAGAGGAACTGATGTGTCTCCTCGGTTTGGAAAACACGGGAATGAGACCTACAGCCTGGATGATCCAGGAACATAGAGGAACACAGAGGTGCAAAGGTGGGGACACAGAATGTAGACACTGAGTTGCCCCTCTACAGACTCAAGGAGACAGCTCTCTGAGGCAAGTAAACAGGGAGGTGCACGTGCCCTCAGCTCTAGAGCCCCAAAGTCCCTGCAGACAAGAAACAGAAAGTCAGACAATGTAGAAACTTTGGGAGAAAGAGAAAAGTATGGACAGACAGGCACAGTTAGTCGGGCAGGAAGATACCCAGAAATGAGACAGAGACACCAGCCGACAGACCCAAGATCCCTCCAGTTCACGGCACACTTTTCTTTCAGCTCTCCCGTTCTCCAGGACCAGCCCTGTCCTTCTGGCTGGGGCCCAGACCCAGGCCCTGGGAGACTGAGCCCCTTACCTGCCCTGGCCCCAGAGAAGCTGCCCCGCCACCTGTCCCCCTTCCCTGGCCTGGTGGGGCCTGGCTGAGGGGCAAGACTGAGCCACGGGGGAAGGGGGAATCCGTACCTGCTGCTGCTTCCTCTGTCTTGGCTAACCCCTCTTCCCCCTGAACCCCTAACCATACTCAAAGAGTTTCCAAAGCCCGAGACCAGGGCCATTTGGCCTCAGCTCCCCTGGCCCTGCCACTGCGAGTACGTGTTATTTATTACCTTACCTGGAGGCCTGTCCCATCCCCACCCCACCCCCATAAAGCATTGTTTACACCTGTGTCATAGCCTCCGTCATTTTGGGGTGGTGGGGAGGGAGGGGGGGCAAAAGAGGTCACCGACAGTGTTTGGGGGCTATGTTTTTGGGTTGGACATGGTACGGGGGTCCACCATGATGCCATGGCTCAGATGTCTGTTGTAGAGGGAGTTTGCCCAAATACATAACCCTAATGTCCCTCTGTCTGTGAAGGGTGTGATGGGATCTGTAGGAATGTGTGCTGTTTGTGTGTGTGACACTGTTGCTTATGACTACTCTGTGTCCTTGGTGATTGTGAGGCTGGCGTTGTTTGGGACACCAAAGCTAGGGAATGAGAATTCAGGCCTGTAGTTGAGCCCTGGGTCTGGGCCCCGTGGGTGATAGCTATGCATGTCTGATGCCTGAAAGTCTGAGGCAGTGTCTATTTGGTGTGTGACTGTGTTTGTGTGCCCCTGAGGTCTGTGTGTGTTTTGCTGTGAATTTGACTCCTTTGATACACTTGTGTGTGACCATGAACCATGTGTGTGCCCCTGAAGACCGTGTGGGCTTTTGTGCCACCGGGACTCCTGTGCATATTTGAGATCAGTGTGTTGCCTCCTGTGTCCAGGTGAACCTCTGACACCCGCACATGCCCTGCCAGGGACAGGTGCAGCCCACTGAGGACACTCCCAACTGTTCTCCCATCCCCAGTTTGGCCTTAAACCACCCTCAAGGGAGGCCTGAGTCCCTGCTCAGCCTGGGTGCTGGCAGAGGGGGTGGGACATTTAAATGACCTCATCTGTATAGTCCTCCCAGGTCAGGTAGGTCGTCCAGAGACTCGAGGCTGTCATGCAAATGTCTTCTCTGAGTAGCTTTCCTAGGTTGTTTTATTCGGGCGCCACACAGTTGTCCCGATGGGGCAGGGTGGAGCGGGTCAGAATGTTTGCACGTCCCTTCTGGTTCTTTTTCCCTTCTCTCAAGGACGTTCCGCTCTTTTTTTCCTCCGTTATGAAAAGTCCTCATGTAAATTACTTACTGTCGTGCAAATTTACATACATTTCCCAACTAATTGCCCAGACGTTTCTCAATATTCCTATTCTTGGGCTGTGAGAAGGCGGAGCTGTCTATGTAAATAATACCGATGATCTGTATGCCGCTCCCCTACCCGGCTACTCATCGTTCCGCCGCGTTCTCGGCTCCAAGGGGGCGGGCCTGTCTATGTAAATAGGCTTATTTGCATACCCCTCCCACTCGCTTGGCATAATATGTGCCGAAACTCCCCCACCGGATCCGGCCCTTCCTGACTGTGTTCCGCCTCTCGCGCAGAAGGGGCGGAGCGGAGAATGCATAAAAACCTTGCGTCGGCGACTGGTCCGCTTCCCCTTTCTCGAGGGACACGGTGTTCTGAATTTCCTCGCCCCGCCCTTCGCGGCTCGCGCCTGCGCAAGTCCTGGTCTCCTCCGCCCGGATGCGGTCACGTGCCCACCGGGCGAGGCGGGGGCGGAGCGTCGCGGGTGGTGGGGGCGGGGTATGGCGCGCTGTGCGGCGCAGGGCGGCTGGCACAAACGGCGGCGCCGGGGCCGGAGGAAAAACCTCGGTGAGGAGACCGCGGGGAGGGCATGGAGCGGGGCGGAGAAGGCGGTTGAGGCCGGGCGCCGGCGCGAGCCGGGCCGGGTGCGGGGGAGCGCGCCCAGCACTCTGTGGCGAAGCCTGGCGACCCTGGGGAGGGGAGGGTGGGGGTGGGGCGTGGGGGAGGGAACGCGCGCCGGGCATGTTAAGCGCTGGCCGTTGGGGGGGTTGGGGGGGAGCAGGGAGCGGGCGGAGGGGGAGGGGAGGGGAGGGGTGGGGACACGGGGTTCCAGCGGTCCTTAGGCCTTGTCTTCGTCTCCTGCTGTGCCCCGAGGGGCCCCAGGACCCGCACTGAAGGGACTTGGGAGGGGGGCGCTTTTTCCGTCGTCCTTTCCGCGAGTGCATGAGCCCTCCTCCACCCTTCCCTCTGTCGCTGTGGACCCCGCTCCCACGGGTCCCTTCCGTCTGTCTGTCTCAGGACCTCCCTTCCGTCTGGGTGTGTGTCAGCCCCTAACGGGCTTCCTCCTGTTGGGCTGGGTTCTGCCCGGCTGTCTCAGGCCCACCCTCCCTGCTCTTCTCCGGTGTGTGTTTCTGTCTCTGGACCCCCCAGTTTCCACGGTCTGTAGGTCCCCACATTCCCTCTGTGTCTTCCAGGCAGATTCCCCCTCCCGCCCCCCCCCCGCCCCAGCCCCGGTCTGTTTGTTTCTAACTCTCCTACTTCCCACTCCGCCATCCTTTTCTACTTCAAGTCCCCTCCTTTTCTGTCTGTGGGTCTGTGTCTGAGGATGTCTCTCGCCCACAGCTCCCACTGCAGTCCTCTGCCTGTGGGTCATCTACCCAGTCTCACCCCTCCAGCTGCCCCCTTATTGCCCCTTGTCTCTTAGTGATGCCACCCAAGTCCCAGAGTCTTTTTCCCCACGTGGCCTCAGGTTTTGGGGTCTTTGTAGCTAAGTCTGTCTAACTATCTACTGCCCCTGCCACTCCCCACCCCCGCCCAGCCCTCTTCCCTCTAGCTCTTCTCACATTCCTTTTTCTCTCTCTTTCTGTTTCTCTCTCCAGCCACCGTGACAGGTCCCTTCCCAAGCCCCTAGGGACAGCAGAGGACTTGGGGACCAGCAAGCACCCCCAGGGCACGAGAAAAGCCTCTGCCATCTGCCCTGCCTCATCCTGCCCCACGCCAGGCCCAGCCGCCCCGGCCCCCGGCTGCATCAAGTGGAGGAGGAGGAGGTGGAGGAGGGTGGCACCATGGGCCTGGGCCGTGCCCTCCATGCCCGGGGGATGAAGACACTGCTGCCATGGACAGCCCGTGCCAGCCGCAGCCCCTGAGTCAGGCTCTCCCTCAGTTGCCGGGTTCGGTGTCAGAGCCCTTGGAGCCTAGCAGGGCCAGGATGGGGGTGGAGAGTTACCTGCCCTGTCCCCTGCTGTCCTCCTACCACCGTCCAGGAGGGCCTGGTGAGGCCTCGGCGGGGAGTGGGACCCCCAGAGCTACAGCTACTTCCACCACAGCCAGCCCCCTGCGGGAGGGCTTCGGTGGGCAGGATGGCGGCGAGCTGCGGCCGCTGCAGAGTGAGGGTGCTGCGGCACTGGTCACCAAGGGGTGCCAGCGACTGGCAGCCCAGGGCGCCCGGCCCGAGGCCCCCAAACGGAAATGGGCAGAGGATGGTGGGGATGCCCCCGCCCCCAGCAAGCGGCCCTGGGCCAGGCAGGAGAACCAGGAGGCGGAGGCAGAGGGGGAGGGCTGCAGCAGTGGCAGTGGTGAGGCCAGCTCCGGGCTGAGGGAGGAGGTGCTGCCCGCTGCACCTGAGCGCCTGGCCCTGGACTATATTGTGCCCTGCATGCGGTACTATGGCATCTGCGTCAAGGACAGCTTCCTGGGGGCGGCACTGGGTGGCCGAGTGCTGGCAGAGGTGGAGGCCCTGAAGCGGGGCGGGCGCCTGCGTGATGGGCAGCTAGTGAGCCAGCGGGCTATCCCGCCACGCAGCATCCGTGGGGACCAGATTGCCTGGGTGGAAGGCCATGAGCCAGGCTGCCGAAGCATCGGTGCCCTCATGGCCCACGTGGATGCTGTAATCCGCCACTGTGCTGGGAGGCTGGGCAGCTACGTCATCAATGGGCGCACCAAGGTGAGGCTGCAGGGACCGGGTGGGGGGGTGGGGGGCTGCCCGGCACTTGTTGGATGCCTAGTGCTCTGAGCACCAGTGGGTTTGGAGATAGGCTTCTGGGGTCACAGAAGAGTTCAGGCAGCTCTGGCGCAGGGACTGTTGGAGCTCACTTTGGGCTCTCACTCCCTGTGGCCTTAGTTTGTGTACCTGTAAACCATGGGTTTGGTCCGTAGTCACCATGGTTCTTGACCTTGCCAGGGATCCTCCTGAAGAACCTGAGGAGAGGTGCTGACTGTCATAGTCCCACATCTGTGCATGGGCCATGGTGGGGTTCACAGCCGCCTGATGTCTGCTCATGGATCCTAGACCGAGAATGTTCAGTGTAGACAGGCACAGGTTTCTGCCTCTGCCGTCTGTACCTGTCTGTCTGCCCCTTTGTTCTTCCCTGTTCCCTTATTTTCTCATCTACTCGTGTATGTCTAGTCCATCCTGTCCATTGTCTGTCTTTGGTCTGTTTGTTCTGTCTCCCGGGTAGGAGAACCAGAAGGGGGAGGGGGGAGGGGGGCAGTGGTGAGGCCGATGCTGGGCTGAGGGAGGAGGCACTTGCCCACTGTGCTTGGTGCTGGGCTATATTGTGCATTGTATGCCATACTATGGCATTTGCATCACGGACGGCTTTCTGGGGGTGGCTGTGTGCTGGCCCAGATGGAGGTTATGTCCCCATCTTTCCCATCCCTCCCCATCCTAGACCCTGTCCTCCATCCTGTCTGTTCTGTCTCTCCATCACTTTATCCTTGTCTGGCTCTGGTCTGTTTCCTTGATCCTCTGCCCTTGTATCTTTTCTTGGTCCCTTTCTCTTGTTTTAGAGTAGCAGTTATTAATCTTTTTCTTTTGGAACCTGGGCCTTTTTAAGTATCTGCCAAAAACCACAGACCCTGTCTTAAGAAAAATGCTCATTTGACTGGAGTTTATGGTCAGTGATCAGGGCCTTCTGGGCCTGCAGCTGCCCATTCAAGAACCTGGGGTTAGGAGCCCTGCACAAGACAGTAGTCCGTAGGGCCTTTTGGCCTGCTGACGTGGTAATTCTCCTCACGGAGGGGTGTGAGGATCCTGGCCTTGAGTCCAAGGTTTGGTGGTGTTAGGACAAGGCCCCGTAGGGAGTGCCCACTGCACAGCACCAGTGATGCCTGGCTGATGGCACAGACTGTGTTTTGCCCTGCAGGCATGAGGCTGTGCTCCTGATGTCCTCTCCCTCCTCCCTCAGATCCCGTCTTGGGTTCTGTCTCTGCAGCTTTCGTCTCAGGCTGGAGCTGGCTCGGGGACTAGGGCTCCCTCGGGCCGAAGCCATACTGGCTTCCCCACCCCAGCTGGAACTTGTCCTGCTTCCCTCTCCCTCCTGTTACTTTGGTAGCTGGAGGGCCAGAGGCGGCCCCTCCCAGGGGCGGGAGAGATCAGTGGGAATCTCCCGTAGCCACAAGGTGTTCAGCACCTTCTCCCCAGGGTCACCCATCCTCACAGGAGGAAAGTTGGTGGGGAGACCACAGGAGTTGAGTGGCCAAGGGCAGGATGCTTCTCTGAGCCTCCGTTTGCTCATCCACAGGATAGGAAAACCAGGTTAACTCCCCAGCTAGGCTGTGGCCATTTCGGGAGGGGAGGGGAGGGGAGAAGGCGCAGATCTCTTTTCCTTTGGTGCCTTGGATGTGGTTGGGAGCAGGCCCTGGAGGGGTGGTGGGGTGGGTGTTGAGACTTTTTAACCCTGGGAGGTAAGGACAAGACTGGCTGGACTAAGAAGGGAGGGGAAAAGCCAACCCAGCCACTGGAGTTCCTCTCAGACCCTTCCCTGCCCCAGTGAGGCAGCAACTGCAGGCTTCCTCCCCAGGCTCTGGAGTAAGACAGTGTGGGGTGGTCACGGTGATGGGGGGGCTCAGATCACCAGTGTGGTTTCGGCTGGTAACAACCTGCCTCTCGGTGGTCCCTGAGTGCCGCTCCTGTGCTCTTTTGCCTTCCTCCTCTCCCTAGTTCCTCTGCTCAGTTGACCTGCAGGTGGGAGAGAATTGACTCCATTGGCATCAAGGACTACCATAGGTGACCCCGGGAGGCCCCTTTAAGAGCAGTTTGGAGGTGGGGCCGGCTGCTGTTGGCTGAGACCTGGGATTCTGCTTGGGGGGGGGCGGGGTGTGCATGCACAGTGATCCTAGCTGCCCCTTCCTGGAGATGGAAGTGTGAGGAGCAAGTTTCCGTGTTACTCTGGTTGTTGTCCCTTCCCTTGTGGGGGCAGGAAGTAGATGCTTCTCTGGGGCCGGAGGATGCCACCCCCAGCCCCACTCCCAGGTGAGTATACGTGGGGGAAGGGGGGCCTTAAAGGGCCTGTTCCTGTGCCTACCTTGACACACACAGGAGTCCCATTCCCTGGCAGACTACAGAGTGTGTCCCTGCCTGCGTGGTGCGAGACCCTGTGAGGGTGCACGGGAAGGACGGATTGGAGGCCCTGAGACCCAGGGGAGTGCTTTTAATTAGCAGCTCCCTCCTTGGCACTAGGGGGACAGGCCTGGCCCTAGGGGCCGGTACTAGGTAAACAGGTGCCTGTGCTGATTTTGCACTGCGAGGGATGGAATGGGAAATGAGCCCAGGTGCCTTCAGCTAGAGGACTCGAGGTGCTCCTGGTCCTGAGACCTGAATAACACAGGGGACCAGTGGAAGAGTGTTCAGGCAGGTCTAGAGGCCTTGAGGATGAGCTTGGCCTGGTCAGAGAAGACTGAGGAGGATTTCGAGGCTGGAGATAGTGTATGAGGCTAGTGGCCTTGGAGGCTGTGGTCAGGAATTTGTGTTCTCTTGGGCTGCAGCGAGGAACTTGAAGGGGTTTGAGCAGTGGTGAGCTGGAGTACAGGGCCTCTGGCTGCTGTGGGGATGGGTTGTGCAGGAAGAGGCTGCAGCACTGGACCCCTTCCCCACCCCACCCTCGAGCACAACCGGCAAAATCTCCAAAAAAGTAGTTGTTAGCTCCACTTCGTGGATGAGGAACTGGAGACGGGGAAGCTCAGTCATCTGCCCAGCATCACAGCTTATGTGGCAGCACTGAGACTTGAACCCAGGAGATAGGTCTGCAGGAACACCTGGGCCCTTTTCCTCACATCACATCCTTCATTTTGCTGGGTACCTGATGAGAAACAGGCCCGGAGTGGCTAGGCCCAGGACTCAGAATGGCCAGGGCTGCCTAGGGCAGTGGCGGCTATCCAGGAGAGGAGGCGAGAAGCCTGTGGCTAGACCTGTACACACACACAAGCCAAGACCTGGGACAAGGTCTGACTCAGATCTGTGGGGGTCAGGAGCCTCCAAAGTCATGTTCTTGGAGGGGTTCATGCTGCTGCTGTAAACCGAAGGTGTTTATTAGCCCCATTTTTACAGATGAGGTGTTTTGAGGCCCATTCAGGTGATGAGACTGTCCAAGGCTACTTGGCAGGTTATCCTTGGAGTTGGGATTAGATCTCAGGTTCTGGTCACATTCTAGGTTTTGGTACCTGTTCAGTTGTGTAGGAGACAGATTATTTAGCGGGTATTCTTTATAGTTAAGGTCAGTGGTTCTCAACATCGCTGCACATAGAATTACCTGGGGAACCTTTGAAAATTCCAGGCTCCACCTGAGGCCAAGTACATCAGAACCTCTGAGGTCGGCCTGGGTATCAGTGTCCCAGGTCATTCCAGCTCTACTACTCAAGGAGAGAACTCCTGGTGTGGGGCTGTGAGGCCACATCCCTGCGCACCAGGAAATGTTTAAATTGCTTTTATCCTAGTGAAATGTCTGACGTGGGGTCAGGTTATCTTTAAAAAACGAAGCCCTCAGTTGGTAATTGAGCTGCATGTCGGTGCCAGACACGGGGGGTGGGGGTGGGGGTAGGGGCCTGAGGTGTGTGTGTGTGTGTGTGTGTGTGTGTTTGTGTTTTGGGCTATTGGGGCCCAGGAACTGAGGTTTCCTGTGGATGGAGGCTTGGTTGAAAAAGGAGAAAAGGAGAAAGTCTGGGTGCTGCAACCCTTGGAGCCCAGGACACCTGAGGAAAGATGAAGGGCTGAGAGGGGTGAGAAAGAGGAGGTGATGGCTGCTTCCTCAAAAGTCCCTGCCAGCTAGCCTCAGTAAACCCTCTCCGTCTGTCTCTGCCAGGCCATGGTGGCATGTTACCCAGGTAACGGGCTGGGGTACGTGAGACACGTTGACAATCCCCATGGCGATGGGCGCTGCATCACCTGCATCTATTACCTGAATCAGAACTGGGACGTCAAGGTAGGATGTTGGGGGTGGGGTGGCGTGCATCCATTGCATTTTCCTTTCCCAGCTCAGCTTCTAGCACTGTCTCCTTCCTCTTCCCAACCCACTGGGGGGCGGTGGAATGTGCCCAGTGGCTCTTTCTGGGAAATGGGACCTCCTCTTCAGCTGACTGTGTGGCGGCAGTTCCCCCCCTTTGGGGAATGGTGCTGTCTGCCCAGCCCCCAGCCTAACGAGCACTTCCCCCGCCCCATTTCCTGTCTTCTTAAGTAGCTTCCTGCCCATCTCCATGGTGATGCAGACTCTGGGTTGTCATTCATTTTGAGAGCCTGAGTGGCGGGAGGGAGTGATGTGTGCAGTTATTATGCCCCCTGGTGGGCTCCTGGGGGCCGGCAGTGCAAGGCGGGGGCTCTAGGCAGGACTCCCAGCCTCCTGCCTCATCCTCTGGCGCATCCTTCAGGTGCATGGCGGCCTGCTGCAGATATTCCCTGAGGGCCGTCCCGTGGTAGCCAACATTGAGCCACTCTTTGACCGGCTGCTCATTTTCTGGTCTGATCGGCGGAACCCCCATGAGGTGAAACCAGCCTATGCCACCAGGTATGGTCCATACTTCCGGGAATGTGCCCAGGTGCTCCCCCTGTGCCAGCAAAGTCTTGTCAGACCCCTGAAGTGACTAGGAAGTGATGGAGTGCCAAGAGGGGGCGGCTCAGGGTGGATATAGTGGCCGGAATTGAAGAAAAGTGATCTCTAACCACCCTCTGGGGCTGCTCTGGTCTCCAGGTACGCCATCACTGTCTGGTATTTTGATGCCAAGGAGCGAGCAGCAGCCAAAGACAAGTATCAGCTAGGTACCGGCTTCCCAAACAGTGTCCCCTCCCTCAAGTCCTTCCTAGTCCATGTACCTCCCTAGGCCTCGAGCCACCTCATCAGTCTCTCACTGAATCCTGTCACTCATTTTTCCCCATCTTTGCCTACCTTCTCTAGACAGTTCACTCTCCTGGTATCCCCAGCATGAGCCCCATCCCTTCTGGTCATCTCCCCATCTTCCCAGGTTTCCTTGGTCTCTTAGTTCCGTCCCTGATGACTCAGTCTCCTGTCCCCCTTCACCCCCAGCATCGGGACAGAAAGGTGTCCAAGTACCTGTATCACAGCCGACTACACCCACCTAGGGGCTAGCCCCAGAGCTGCACGGACAGACAGCTTGCCCTGACTTCGGGAGAGCCCTGGGCCCCGGTGCTGCCCGTCACGGTGCCTGCTCCTTCCCCGCCACTGCCGCTGCTTCTGACTTTGCCTCTGTTCTGCCTGGTGTGGAGGGCTCCATCCATCGCTGAGGACCAAGGAGGAGGAGAGACCTCTGCTGCCCTGGGGTGGGGGCTGGGGTTGTGACCTGGGCAGAGGCCGGTGTTGGGGCTGCCATTACTGAAGCTGGGGGCCTGTGTCCTGCCCTGTCTGGTCATGCATGTCCCTCTCAGGTTTGGAGAGCTGGAAGGAGGCATTGCCACCTCCCACCAGAATGCAGGATTTGGGGTTGGGGTGAGTCATGGCCTCTTGCTGGCAAAGGTTTGTGGGGGAGTATCCCCAAGCCCCCCACTCCTCCAGCCTGGAATGTGAAGTGATTCCCCAACCCCTTTGGCCATGGCACCTTTTGGACTAGGCTGCCGCCGCTTGGGCAGCATAAAAGGTGCCGGGAGGAGCATGGGTCTGCAGGTCCTGTCAGCCAAGAAATAAAAGTTTACCTCAGAGCTGCACACATCTGACTGACTGACTCACTCCCTGTTGGTAAGAAGACTCCTCCATCTGCAATTCAGGGCCTTTATTGACCAAAGAGGGTAGGGAGGTCTGAGAGCCAGTGAGCGGAGGGTGGCTGAACCTGACTTCAGCGGGCCACCAGACAGAGTTGGAAGGCTGGGGGCACGTTGCCCAGGCCAGTGCACTGTGGGGTGAGGTCGATGTTGGCGGGGCTCCCCACAGTTCTCAGGCAGAACTGCTGTAGAATGGAGGTGAGGGAGATCTCGGATCGGGCCAGGCCTGCACCCAGGCCCACTGCTTTCCTGGGGACCTGGGGGTGTGGAATGAGAAACCCATGCACCCCACGGCACGTCCAGGCTGGTCCCCTACCTGCCCAGCCCAGACCTGGGGCAAAGGGCATGAGGGAGTTGTTGCTCTGGAACTCATCCTTGTCATTCAGGAAGTTGGTGGGACTGAAACAGCCTGGGTCCTTAAATCAGGTGAGATTCTGGTGTACAGACACAAGGAGAGGAATCGTGAAGGTGCCCTGGGGAGATGTGCAAGGGTTACTTGAAAAATTGGCAAGCGACTCTTCCAAACATCCATCCAAGACCCCATTTCGAAGCCAGCAGCAAGGAAGGCCGCCTACTTTCTTGCTCCCAGAGTCAGCGGCTGATCTGTTAATAGGCCCTCCCCAGCCCCTGCACAGGATCCCGTCTTGGTGGTGGACACCTTGGGCAGGGAGTGGCTGCGCAGGTGGGCACCACAGGTGAGGGCGCGCGGCAGCTCCATCAGTAGCACGCTGCAGGCGCCCTGGATCTCCTGCGGCGTGTGGAGGAGGAGGGCAGGCGTTCCGGGTCTCCAGATCTGGGGCACACATGCGACCTACCACGGGATCCCGCTCCGCCTGCGCTTTGGTTGGGGCCGGCAGAGATGTGAGCTATGCGTACCCCAGCCTCCAGCCAGCCCAAAGCCCTAGCCGCCTGATCCCTAGCTGTCCAGCTCACAAGCCTGCCACCTCTGGGTATTTGAGCAGAATGAGGAGTCCACAGCGCAGAGTGGTGCTTGTGGTTTCAGTACCGCCAAGGAAGCGGTTATGCGTCGTCATCACCAATGTCTCCTGGAAATGGCTCTCCGGGTCCTTCTATTCCTGTGGGTAGAGGAGCCAGGCGTCTGCTGGTGGGCAGCAGGGCCCTGTACCTTATCCGTTTGATCCAGGAAGCAATCGATGAAATTGCAGGGTTCCCCGGGCTGCCGGTTGCTGCTGGGTTTGCTGAGAGGTGAAAACTCTAAGCTTTGCTAAGTTTCGGAAGATTCCGTGGTGTGGGCCTGGGAGCCATTTTAGGAGGGAGGGGAAAATGTACATCTGGGGGGACAGGAACTCAATAGGACCTTGAACAAGACCATTAGTTTCCCTATGGGGAGACTGGACCAGGACTTTGATGTTGTCGGTTCTAAAACTCTTCCATTCCAAGATTCTAAGACTGCCCCATTCTAATGATCCAATGTAGGTAGGTCCATGTACTCGAAATTTGGCATAGATTGGGCACACGAGGGAGGGATGGGAGCCGACCCTCTCACCTCACCCCATCTGGAACTCATGATGCAGAAGTTGTCATTGAAGAGGTCCAGGAGCCTCAGGAACTCCGGGTCCTCGTAGCCATAGCGGTTCTCAAAGACCACGGAACACATAAAGTTAGATACAGCATTATCTAGTAGCCGCTGGGGGTCGAACGGAGCTCCTGGGAGTGGGAACATGACAAGGTCATACGCTGTGGCTCGGCCCCCACTCAGCTCTTGGGTTTACTGGCTTCATTCCACCCAAACGCCTTCCCTAGGCCACACCCACAACAGGTCCCTATCCTTTTCCGACCAGGCCGTACCAACGCTGTCTTGAAATTCGCAAAGCAGACATGGCGCCTCTTCCAGGACACGGTTCTCGATGGTCCGCGTACCCAAGCCGAACTCCCTAAGTGCTCCAAGAGCAAAATTGCGCAGCGTCCGCCAGCGCTGCCCGTTAGAAACCACGATGCCTGGGGGAGTGGAACAAAGAAGGGGACGGGCTGGGGAGTTAGCCACGCCCCATCCCGGAAGCATCCCGTAGTGGAGTCGACTTCCTCGCCACTCTTCGCTCTGCTTCATTTACAGGTCTTTTGGTTGCTACCCCGGCCTTCTCGGCCCTATCCACACATTGGCCGCACCTCTGCTGGTCCCGATTCCTGATCCCCGTGCTTGCTCTCTTTGGCCTTGACTCTTAGGCTCTTCTCTTCTACTGGCTGCACAAGGATCCAGCCTCCCCCACCCCCATTCGACCCCTACACTGTGGCTCCTCCCCAACCTCTCCTCAGAAGCCTTGACTCTATTAGGCCCTGCTCCATTTCCCCCGGTCTCGCTCTGTATCGCAAACTGGACGTTCCCGGCCCGCACTTCCGCCGTCCAGGCCTCACCGTTTCCGCGTGTGAAGCGTTCGAAGACTGCCCCGGCCCCGCGGCCGGCGACGGCATCCGCTTGCGGCACTAATGCGTCCCGCTGCGCCGCGTAGCTGCATAGCACCACTGCAGGGCGCGGGCCCAGCCACACCGTGAACACCGGACCCCAGCGGCCAGGGAGCTACACGGAGCCGGTGCTCAGCGGGCCCGGGTCTGGGCTCCTGACCCCTCCGCCATCGAGACCCCAGAGCCCGGCCCCCACCTCCCTTCTCCTTCAGACCCAGGGGTCCAGCCCCACCGCCTTCCCTCAAACTCTAGAAGTCCAGGTCCCCAGCCCCCTGCACCCTCAGAACTAGGTATCTGGGCCCTCAGTACCTCCCCAGCCTTGAGCCAGAACAGACCTCTCTGCTCCCCGTCCCCTGGGACCAGACTGCCCGCCCCAGGCTCCTCCTCCCTTGGGACCCAGGAGTGGGTGGGGCGGGGGTGGCAGCGCGACTCCGCCCTGAACCAGGAGCTCAGGGCCACTGCCCCTTTTCCCTCCAGATCTAACTTCCCACCCACAGTCTCCTTTCCCGGAAGGCAGGACTCCAGGCCCCTCACCCTCTGTCAGGACTCACGGGGTCCGAGCCCTCAGCTCTGTCTTCATTCAGAGAAACAGGAGTTCTAGCCCCCAGCTCCACCTCCAGGAATCCAGAATCCTGTTACCCAGCCCACTGTCGGGGCTGCCTCCGTGAGTGCACGGTCCAGGTGTCCAGACTCGAGCTGCAGCAAGTTCCACAGAAGCGGGAGCGGTACGGGCCCAGGGATAGGGCCGCCTGCGTCTGAGCGCCGGGTGCACCCCAACCCCGTCTGGCTGCCTGCACCTCTTCGTCTCTCTTTGATTCCCTTGGGGTCTTGGGTGGAGCAGGGATGGAGACTGAAAGTGGGAGGGGTGGCCGCCTTTGGGATGCTCATTCTGTAATTCCCCAACCCAAAATCTGCCCCCTGCCCCCAGCCCTATCACTTCTGACCTTGGCTCCTCCTGGCCTTTTTTTTTTTTTTTTTTTTTTTTTTGTGCCTGCCTCAGCCTGTCCTATTTGGTAGCCTTAATGCACTAGCATTTTCATAGCATACCTGGTCAACAGGTGCACCCTCCTGAACCCCCAGCACCTGTGGGTCCATCTCACTTGGCCTGTAGCTGTGCATTCCTAATGCCCTGGACACCTCTGGGCCCATGACCACTGAATGCTGTACCTTGTACTTCTGATAACTCAAAACATCCTGACTGCTAAATACACTTCTTAGAACACTCCTGGTGATGTGTCCATTCGCCTGGCACTCCTGTGCCCTGTGCCTGTGATTCCTGGGGACTCACACCTGAGCCCTTGTCACGTCCACACCCATTGCTCTTGGGGCTCTGTATGCCATACATGTCTCCCAGATGCTCACTCAAGTCCCCTAGCGTCCTGGTGCCCATCAGCTTGGCACTTCCATGCCTATCCTATGACTCCTGGCTGCCTTCCCACGGTTGACACCCTTGTATTTCCACACTTAAGCCCTGCCCTGAACTCCTACCATCTCTATTCCCAACGCTCTGGCTCCCAGATGCCCCAAATGTCCTATGCCTATGCTGCTACACCCCTGGTCTCCAGTCCCTCAGACTCCTCAGTGGGTACCCCCCCCCCACGATGCCAGGCCACGATGGGCCGGGGCGGGGGTTGTGGCTGAGTCTGTACTTGGAACAGACTGTTCAGGAATGCGGCCCACCCTGCCACCCACCCTGCCGGGCTGGATCTAGCCTTCCACCAGGTGCCTGGCACAGGGCCCAGACCGGGGGAGACGGTGAGGGGGCTGTGCAGAGTCTGGGACAGGGCTTGTCTCTAGGAGTGTCTCTCTCACTCCCAGTCTCTGTGTTTCTCTGTTCATCTCTCTCTCTTTCTCTCTCTTCCCATTTCTCTCTCTCTGTTTCACTCTCAGTGTCTACCTCTGTTCACGTTTGTCTTCTCTCTCGTGCGCTCTGTTTTCAATGTCTGTCTTTTTCTCTCCCTGCCTCTTCCAGTTTGTCTTTACCTTAATCTCCCTCTGTCTCTGCTTTCCCGTCTTCCTGCCTGTTTGTGTAGCACGTCTCCCTACCTGTCAGCCTTTGTCTGTCTGGGAGCCTGGTGACTGGCAGGGGCTGAGGGGCAGGGCAGTGCTCAGAGGCACTGACTCTGCAGACCGCAGGGCTGCAGCAAGCATGCCCTCGCCACCCCCTCCCCCAACTCCCACCCCAGCCTCTCCGATGGATCCTCTTTCTCAGGCTCTTTTCAAGAGCAGGCATTTTGTCTTGTTCACTTCTGTATCCCCAGCACGTAAAATAGTGCTCAGCATACAGTTGGCACTCAGTAAATTTTGCTGAATGAATGTATGGCTTTCTTCATCCCTATTTCTGTCTCTGTTTCTCTCTCTCGCTCTCTTTTTTAATTGGAGTATAGTTGCTTTACAATGTGTGTTAGTTTCTGCTCTACAGTGAGGTGAATCAGCTATGTGTGTACATATATCCCCTCTTTTTTGGATTTCCTTCCCATTTGGGTCACCACAGTGCATTGAGTAGAGTTCCCTGTGCTATACAGCAGGCTCTCATTAGTTATCTATTTTATACATATTCGTGTATATATGTCAATCCCAATCTCCCAATTCATCCCACCCGCCTTTCCCTCCTTGGTGTCCATACGTGTGTTCTCTACATCTGTGTCTCTACTTCTGCCTTGCAAACAGGTTCATCAGTACCATTTTTCTGGATTCTACGTATATGTGTTAATATAAGATGTTTTTCCCTCTCTGACTGACTTCATTCTGTATGACAGTCTCTAGGTCCATCCATGTCTCTACAAATGACCCAATTTTGTGGCTGAGTAATGTTCCATTGTATATATGTACCACATCTTCTTTATTCGTTCTTCTGTTGATGGACATTTAGGTTGCTTCCATGACCTGGCTATTGTAAACAGTGCTGCAGTGAACATCGGGGTGCTTATGGTTAAAATATTATACTTCCCTCTTTTTTTTTTTTTTTTTTTTTTTGCGGTACGCGGGCCTCTCACTGTTGTGGCCTCTCCCGTTGCGGAGCACAGGCTCCGGACGCGCAGGCTCAGCGGCCATGGCTCATGGGCCCAGCCGCTCCGCGGCATGTGGGATCTTCCTGGAGCAGGGCACGAACCCGCGTCTCCTGCATCGGCAGGCGGACTCTCAACCACTGCGCCACCAGGGAAGCCCTATACTTCCCTTTTAATTCATTTGGTTCCACATTACAAATCTAATCTAAAGTTTGTCATTTACTCTTAGACAATATAAATTCTTGTCTCTGTTTCTCTCTGTTGCTCTATAATTCAGACTCTGTTTCTCTCGATCTCTATCTTTGGCTGAATCCTTGTGACTGTCTCCCTTCCTGCCTGTCTCTGTTTCTTCTCTTGAGGCTTCTCTCTGGTTCTCTTTTTGTCCTTTCAGATCTCTGTCTCTCTTCAGCTCTGTGCCTCTCTTAATTTCCATCTTGACTTTAGCATCTCCTTGTCTTCCTTCTCTTTGGGCATCTCTATCTCTCCCCTTTTCTCAGTTCCTCTCTTTCTCCTCCTCTGTCTCTCTGTCTCTCTCACTCCCAGTCTTTGGTTTTCAGGATCTCTCTCTATGTATCTCTCTATCTCTGTCTCTTTCTCTTCGTCATGTGTTTCTCTTTTGCATCTCTCCATCTTTCTTTCTCAGGACCTCTGAATCTCTCCTTTCTCCCCTCCACCTCTGCGTCCCTGCCTGGGCCCTGGGGCAGACTCTGTGCTTGGCCTGTGGTGGGAACAGTGTGGGGATTAGGGAGCCACCACCCCATGTGGGGGCCACCTATAAGCCGCCCTCCAGCCAGGCCCATACTCAACAGAGCATGTCCCAGCTTCTGGGTGACCTTGGGGAGACTCCATTCAGGCTAGGGCCTTCCAGGTCACCTCTGCCCATGGCTGGCGGGGCCAGCCTCATTCGGTCTGACTCCAGCTCAGTGAAACTTGAGATGCCTGCTCCTTGAGAAAAGCTACTGTCAGCAGATGTCAGCTTGTCAAGTCCAGTCCCAAGCTGGGAGGCCCCATGCCTGGGGACCGCTATCCCCACCCCAAAGGGAGGAATTGCAAGACAAAGAAACAGTCCAATGAGAGGGATGAGAAATGGGGGAAAGTTTCAGTCTTCCAGTGCCTCACTTCCCCATTCACTGCCCTTCAGCTCTTTCTCTGGTCATTTTTGTTTCTTTCTTTGTCTCTGTCCTCTATTCTCTTTGCCTCCCTAGATCTCAGTCTCCGTATCTCTCTGCTTTCCTCTGTATATCTCTGACTCATAAGATTTGAAGAGCAGTGTTAGAGCCAGATGATCTGCGTTCCAAACCCAGCTCTGCCCGTTTCTGGCTGTGTAATCTTGGGCAAGTCACTTCACCTCTCTGAGCAACCTCAGTTTGCTCATCTGTAAAAATGTATAATAAAATTGCTTTGTCTCATAGGGATATTTAAATGAGGCATTTGGACCAGTGTGTGAATAGGAAGCACTAGATAAGTGTTAGTAATTGTGATTTCTCAATCTCTGGGTCTGTTTATTTCTCCGGGTCTCTAACTTTCTCCCTGCTTACATCTCCATCTTTGTACAGTGCCCTGCATCTCTTGCAGACCTTTTCCATATCTCTCTAGGCTGCTGTCTTTTTCTCGGCCTTGGCTTCTCTGCCTCTGTCTTCATTCGAGCCCTCACAGCCTTTACCTTCCAGCCTGTCTCCAGGAAACAATTTCTCCCAGTTTTTAACCGCCCTAAGGGTGAGGGTTGAACTCATCACAGCCAGGTGTCTCCCCTCTCTGCAGCCAGACCTTCCTTCTCCCCATCCTAGAGGACTATCCTCCTCCCTTTAATTCAGCCAAGGCAGGTTCGAATCTATTATAAAGATAATTTATTATAAATTGATACAAAATCCCCCAAAGTGTGCGCAATAGAACGAGTTCTGCGGATAAAACAAGGCATGTGCTTCCCCTTCCCCTTGGCTTTCTCTGCCTCTGGGGGCGCAGAAGGTAAAGACACGAGCGATGGGGGATGGGCATGTGGCAGGCACAAGGTGAGGGGAAGCGAGTGTGACAGCGAGAGGGATGGGGCGCAGGGGAACGGGCGGTCCTCAACGCTCACTGGCGAACCTGCAAGGGATGCGGCGTCAGCGCGAGCGCGGGCACAGCTGGAAAGGCCGCGGCAAATTGCAGAGGCCGGAGCTGAGCGGGGTCAGGTCGATGTCCTCGGGCGCCCCCAGCGGCCCCAGCGAGAAGCTCTGCAGGATGGCGGTGAGGAAGAGGAAGAGCTCCCCGCGCCGCAGCGACTCGCCCAGGCACAGCCGGCCTCCCACAGGGAGAAAGGGTGGGCAGGAGCAATGAGACAAGATGGGGTGAGGGGCCTCCTCAACTTTCAAAGGAAAACATGAGAATAATGGCTGGGTACTCACGGACCCATCCACCTAAAGGTCTGGAAAAACAGTTTAAGTAAATCGTGGATCTGCTGCAAGAGCAACATGGCAGGGGTTCGAATCCCAACTCTGACAGTACTAGTTTCGTGATCTTGGGCAGGCTTCTGGGTAGGTACCTGAAATGGGGAGGGTAATAGTACCTCATTTTGTTATTGTGAACATATATAATGCTCTAAGCACTATACTGCTATTAATTTAATCCTCTTAATAACTCCAGGAGGTGGACCTTTTTATGATCTTCATTTTATAGATGTAAAAACCGAGGCACAGGGACGTCCCTCGTGGTCCAGTGGCTAAGACTCCGCACTCCCAATGCAGGGGGCCCCGGTTTGATCTCTGGTCAGGGAACTAGATCCCACATGCCACAGCTAAAGAGTTCGCATGATGCAACTAAAGATCCCATCAACTAAAGATCCTGCATGCTGCGGCTAAGACCTGGTGCAGCCAAATATATAAATAAATAAATATTAAACAAACAAACAAAACCGAGGCACAGAGAGGTGAAGGAACATATCCAAGGCCACACAGCTAGAAGATGACAAAGCTGGGGTCTGGCAGCAAAGCCCAGCTCTTAGCCACCACTCTCAGAGTTAGCACCTGGTGCACAGTAGGTAATATGGTAAGTTACCTATTATTATTCACCCCACGCCCTTTTCTAATACTGAGTTAAACAGGAAAGATTTTTTTCAGCCGGGTAAAGACCAAAGCCAGGAAAAACCAGGACCACTTCAACTGCACCACCCAGTGGAGAGACTGACAGTGACCAAGTCCAAGTTAAATTACAATATTATCCTGACTCCCTGCCTCCCTCCGCGGGGATTTCCGTTGCTATCGGCCTATAGGAGCAGAGTTGGGAAGGAGAAGGAATGTCTTTGCATATCCAAAGCTGAGGATGGGATGGGATGAAGAAGTGAGAGGGTTTGGGGAGTGGAATTAGGCCTGGGGAATGCAGGTGAAATACTGGGCCAGAAAGACTGGATCTTGCCCCTGACCACTCTCACCGGCTGAGAAAGGCATGAAGGCAGGGCTCTTCTTGAAGGACTGATTGGCATCCAGGAAATGCTCAGGGTTGAATTCGCAGGGCGTCAGAAATTGGCTGGGGTCGTAGTAGACTGTATTAAGGAGGGTGATGATATCCGTGCCCCGTGTGGGTGGAGAGGCGGAATCAGTGGTGTAAGAAGGGTTGGGAGGTTCCCAAACTAGGATTTCCACTGTACGGAGCTGGGAGTCCTGGGGACATGATAAGGGGTGGTGGAGCACAGAACTCCACAGGGGTCCAGGAAGTCTAGGGTGTGGGAGTCTAGGGTTCCCAGTGATGGGTGCTGGAAATGGTTTTGTTGGGGTGTGAGGCAGGGATGCGGGATACCCCCCTTGTAGGAACAGATTTGGGGTTCCTGGGGCGGGAGTGCGGTCTCTGAGAACAGTATTTAGGTACAGGGGCTCCGCAGGATGAAGTCCCAGACCTTGGGGATTTCAGAGAGGGGTCTTAGGAAAGGAACCTGTCATAGGGAAGAGGTCTGGGGTTCAGGACGTGGTCTAGTCCACTAGGTGTGGCATAGGGCTGAGTTTCTGGATTTAAGGGCCTCAGATGTCTGTTGCTAGGTCTTGGGTTGCCAGTTGCTAAGGTCCGGGGTGCTGATTGCTAAGGCCTGGGATATTCCTTGCTAGAGCCGCAGATGCCTGTTGCAAGAGCCTGGGATGCCTCTTCTTAAGGTTTCAGGTGTCGTTTGCCAGGTGTCCAGCGCACCTTGCAGGAAGGGTAGCAGGAAGCCTTGAAAAGTTGTGTCCCGAGTGACGCGGTGTGGAAAGATCATGGGATGACGTCTGCGAAGCGCTGCACCTCGTGGTCACCGCATCTGTGTAAGGCATGGCCGCTCGGTCCTCCAGCGCAGGCAGCCACGCGCGCCCCAACACGCGGTCGATCTCCTCCTGTATGCGGGCTGGAGTGGAGGGGGGAGCTCTGTTGAGGGTATCAGCAGGCTTGACTGTGCTGAGAAGAGGTGTGTGCCTGCGTGTGGAAGGGGTCCAGTCAATGCTTTCCAGTCGGGGGGCGGGGGGCGCTGCAGGGGTGCATGTGAAGGTTAGCCGGAGCTTCGGAGGGAGGCATTGAGTTCAGAGATGTAGGTGAGGGCGTAAGTTTCTTTCGTGCCAGGGCTCCTAGGGGCGGGGTTGTGCGGAGGGGGTTCGGGGCTGCTTGGGGTCCAGGCCCCTGATGGGATGCCGGCGGGACTTCGAGGACCAGGGCTGCAGGAGGATGGATGGAGTGAGTGGGGTGTGCGGGAGAGCTGAGAAATCGGGGGTGAAGCAGGCGGCAAAGACCCAGTCGGTCTCCGCACAGCGTCCTGGAGGCCAAGGTTCCGCGAAAGACCCAGAGGTGGGGTTTGGGGAGGCGGGGTCGCAGACTGTGCGGTGCGGGCCGTTCAGACTGTGTGTGAGGAGATGGGTTCCTGGGGAGACCCGGTGGCTGAGGCTCTGGGGCCGGGCTCTGGGCGGGCCGCGCGGGTTGTGTGGGCAGGGTCAGAGGTGGGCGGCAAAGCAAGATCATGCGGGCGGGGTCTGCGTCCCGGCAGACCCGGCAGGCTGTGTGGACCGCGGGGACCACGTGGGCGGGGTCAGCCTCCGGTGGGCTTGCGGTTTTGGCTGTGCGACCCAGGCGCGAGCTGGAGGCTCTCACTCCAGACACACTGGGCTGGAGCTCATTGTGGGCGGGGCTTCGAGGCGGGAGGGGCGGGTGTGCACTACCGCGCCGTGTGGGCGGGTCTCCCCACCAGGCTCCCGGCGCTCGCACCTTGCACTTTTGGATACTTCATGAGCGCGAAGAAAGCGTGGCGCAGCGTGGTACCCAGGGTCTCGGAGCCTCCAAAGAGCAGATTGTTGTGTGGTCATCAGCAGAGTATCCATGTGGAAGTGGCTCAGCGGGTCCTGCTTCTCCTGCGGGGGAGAAGAGGTGGGGATGTGAGCCAAGGCCGGGGGGAGATCCTGCGGGCTCGGATCCTGTGCGACCCGTTCCCCACAGACCTACACAACTGCTACTGGGTGCCACTTCAGTCCCTCCTCTCTTTAACTTTCTTTCCTTGGGGGAGCTGGGGAGCGCGGAAGGGCAGGGTAGGGAGAATCTCAGCCGCGGGGCCCACAATAACAAATCCTTAAGGATTTCTTAAAGAGCTGTTAATTGGCGGAGGCCCCGAGTGGCCCCAGCAGAGCCAGGTGTACCAGCTTCACTTCCCGGATGTGGGGAGATTAAACCCAAACGCGCTCAACTCGGGATCCTTGTTGGTTTGAGACAGGATAGCAGGTCAGACCAGAGATGAGACTTCCAGGCAGGGCTTACCTGTGCCATCTTGGTAAGGAAGCAATCAATGAAGTCCCGGGGAGAGTTTGGGTCGAGGGAGGCCTGGTGGTCACAGACGCTGTGGGCGATGAGGTCCTTCATGCGTGCGAAGTTCTGGAAAAGGTGTTGGTGCAGCCCCGGGCACCCAGTCCAGGAGGCTCGGAAAGATATTGTACCGCTGAGGATGGAGCAGAGCTGCGCGTGTGCGTGTGTGTGTGTGTGTGTGTGTGTGTGTGTGTAGCGTGGGGCGGGGGCTCTGTGTAGGTGGAGCCCCTGTGGAGTGGGCAGGGCCGCATACCTCGGGGGCGGGGTCAGACAGAAAGGGGCGGGGCCTGGCAGAGCCAATCGCAATTCCTTTCCTGCCCACTGCTTCCGCTATATCCCTGGAAGGGCTGGACCCCCAACCCTCTCGCCCGAGGAACTAGGCCTCCTGACCTCTCCCCAGGGGCTGCTCATGATTTGGAAGTTGTCATTGATGGGGTGGATAAGGGTGAGCAGACGCTTATCGTCGTAGTCGAAACGGGTGCCGAAGATCACGGAGCAGATAATGTTGGACACCGAGGGGCTCGGCACAAACTTGGGGTCGAAGGGCTCGCCTGAGGGTGAGGGCCTAACGGGTCGGGGGCGCGGCTCGGGAGACGCAGTGTGCAACACACCAGACCCCAGGCGGTAACACCACCAGCAGCACAGAACACGCGCTCCTGGCCACCTAACATGCAGCATAAAAACACCCCAAAAGTACCTGGCGACACAACAGACAGCACAGGATCCACACCACCCTGCAGCACATCGACAGCAACACCAGACTGCCCTACAGGACATTTCTGGCAACGCAGCTCACAGCATACACAATACAACATACACACAATGTTACACACAGTGTCTGACAATACTACACCCTCACTTGGCAATGACACACAGCAACACAACCTAACACCCAGTGATCTGACGACCAAACAGATCACAGAAAACAACACATTCCTGCATTAGCCATTACATGATAGCACGGCCCAGCAAACTGAATCTGGAGTTAAATAGACATAGTTTGGATCTTGGCTTGGACTCTTAGTCTGGGCATGACCTAGGCGAACCGACTTCCATTCTCTGAGCCTCAGTTTTCTCATCTGTAAAATGGGCTTGATGATAGTCTTCTCCTCGTGGGACTGTTATAAGGAGTCAGTGAGTGTGTGGCTGGGAAGTGCTTAGCTAAGGGCCTGACCCCTCATGAGCCAAACCAGGGTGGTGTGGTAGGCTGAGTAATGGCCCCCTTTCCAAAGATGTCCGTGTCCCAATTTCCAAGAACCTGTGCCTATGTGATACAGTTAAGGATCTTGGGATGGGAGATTATTCTGGATTATCTGGGTGGGCCTAATGTTATCACAAGCGTCCTTATAAGAGGGAGGCACAAGGGTCTGAGTAGAAAAGGTGATGTGGACTTCCGTGGTGGCACAGTGGTTAAGAATCCTCCTGCCAATGCAGGGGACATGGGTTCGAGCCCTGGTCCGGGAAGATCCCACATGCCGTGGAGCAATTAAACCCGTGCGCCACAACAACCGAACCTGCGCTCTAGAGCCCGTGAGCCACAACTACGGAAGCCCGCGTGTGCCTAGAGCCCATGCTCCGCAACAGGAGAGGCCACCGCAATGAGAGGCCCGCACACCGCAACGTAGAGTAGCCCCTGCTCACTGCAACTAGAGAAAGCCTGCGTGCAGCAACGAAGACCCAACGCAGCCAAAAATAAATAAAATAAATTTATATTTAGAAAAAAGAAAAGAAAAAGACAGGGTAGTCGCCGCAACCATAAACACCGCCTGCTGGTCTACAAGAGCCTCCTTCACAGCTTGGTACCCGCTGAGGACCACCACCCACCTGAGCCCCAGGTACACTGTGAACACTGAGCCGAAATCCTTGTTCAGCTGAGGGTAAGAAGACAGAGGTCACGGGGTTCTGGGCCATGAGACCCCCTCCCTGCCTTGTCCCTCTCCTTCACCCAAGCCTAGGCCTTTGACCTTGGTGAGGGAGGTCAGCATGTTTTGGGAGCGAAGCTGCAACAAGTTTCCCAGGAGTGGGAGGGGTCTGGGGCCTGGGGGCAGCTGGTCTTTGCCCCTTGAGCCGATGGTCAGGAACAGACAGAGAACCAGGAGCAGAAGCAAGATGGCTGTGCTTATGCTGTCCATGGTGAAGGCCCCTGCAGTCACCTGGGCAGGGGGTGGGGGTTTGGGGGAGGGGTGTGGGCAGGTAAAATGGGGCAAAGGCAGCTCTGGGGAGGGAGTGGGATTCCTTCACTCCTCAGCTCCTTCTGGAACTTGCCTTCCCCAGACCCTGGAAATGGGTGCAGATGGAGAGAAGAAAGGAAGTAGACAGAGGCAGAGACAGGGAAAGGCCAGGGGAGAGAAGGAGGGAGAGGGGAAGAGAGAGAGAGAGAGAAAAAGGGCATGAGGTAGTCAAAATACAGAGAGACAGACAGAAATCGAGGCAAATGGAGAGGGACAGAAGAGAGATAGAGACAGACACTAAGAGAGCCAGAGAGGTACAATTGGAGATGATGAGACAGAAATGAGAGTGAGATATCCAAATATCTATGAATGTCTACCTATCATCTATCTATCTTTTTTTTTTTTTTTTTTTTTTGTGGTACGCGGGCCTCTCACTGCTGTGGCCTCTCCCGTTGCGGAGCGCAGGCTCCGGACGTGCAGGCCCAGCGGCCATGGCTCACGGGCCCAGCCGCTCCGCAGCATGTGGGATCCTCCCGGACCGGGGCACGAACCCGTGTCCCCCTGCATCGGCAGGCGGACTCTCAACCACTGCGCCACCAGGGAAGCCCTATCTATCATTTAAAAAAAAAAAAATTATTTATTTATTTATGGCTGTGTTGGGTCTTCGTTGCTGCACGCGGGCTTTTCTCTAGTTGCGGCGAGCGGGGGCTACTCTTCGTTGCGGTGCGCGGGCTTCTCATTGCGTTGGCCTTTCTTGTTGCGGAGCACAGGCTCTAGGCACACGGGCTTCAGCAGTTGTGGCACGTGGTCTCAGTAGTTGTGGCTCGTGGGCTCTAGAGCACAGGCTCAGTAGTTGTGGTGGGCTTAGCTGCTCCGCGACATGTGGGATCTTCCTGGACCAGGGCTCGAACCCATGTCCCCTGCATTAGCAGGCAGATTCCCAACCACTGCACCACCAGGGAAGTCCTCTATCTATAATTTATCATCTAATATCTTTCATGAGACTGACTCTCACACAGATGTAGTGATAAAGAGAGATAGAGACACACAGGACAGAGACAGACAAATCAAGACACAGAAATAGCCAGACAGAGAAAATCACAGAGAGGCAGACAGAGAGAGACTAGAGAAAGGAGATAGAACTAGAGAGACACAGAGCTAGAGAAAGAGAAGAGAGAGATGGAGAGACAGAGATATATACTTACTGAGAGACATAGAGATGGACACTGAATGATAGACGGGAAGAGGGTGAGAGACAGACGGAGAGAGGAAGTGACAGAGACAGAAAAGAGAGATACACAGAGACAGAGACATGGAGGGAGAGAGAGAGAGACAGAGACAGAAAAGAGAGATACACAGAGACAGACATGGAGGGAGAGAGAGACAGAGACAGAGAAGAGAGATACACAGAAAAGAGAGATACACAGAGACAGAGAGACATGGAGGGAGAGAGAGACAGAGACAGAAAAGAGAGATACACAGAGACAGAGAGACATGGAGGGAGAGAGAGAGAGACAGAGACAGAAAAGAGAGATACACAGAGACAGAGAGACATGGAGGGAGAGAGAGAGAGACAGAGACAGAGAAGAGAGATACACAGAGACAGAGAGACATGGAGGGAGACAGAGAGAGACAGGGACAGAGAAGAGAGATACACAGAGACAGAGAGACATGGAGAGAGAGAGAGACAGAGAAGAGAGATACACAGAGACAGAGAGACATGGAGGGAGAGAGAGAGTGACAGAGACAGAAAAGAGAGATACACAGAGAGAGAGACATGGAGGGAGAGAGAGACAGACAGAAAAGAGAGATACACAGAGACAGAGAGACATGGAGGGAGAGAGAGACAGAGAGAGACAGACAGGGAATGTTAGACAGAGACACTCAGAGACAGAGACCAAGACAGACTTGAGACAGAGGGAAGGCAGAAGCAGAAACAGACAGAAAGGTGTCCTGAACCCAGGGGTCACATTCCAGAGGGAGATGCCACTGGCTGGGTAAAGCATTAGTACAGAGTGTCCAGTGCCCAGTCCTGGCTCGGAGCTCCGATACACTTTGATAAGTGAAAGAACAGAGTCCCAGAGAGAGCCCCCGAGAGACAGACCCAGAGACCCTGAGCGCCCACAGAGGAGATGACGAGGGAGACCCCAGACAATCTCAGAGACGGGGAGATGGAGCCATTGACCCCCTCTTTTAAGAGCTACCCCCTCCTCTGTGATGTGTCCTTTACCTGTTGAGCTGTTGGGACAGCTGAGGTGTGTTCTGGAGGGTCTGGTCCGACTGGCAGTGGCTGCTCCAGATGTGTGCTCAGGAGATCTGAATGTGTCTGGGGGTAGGGGCTGCTCTTAAATCATCTCTGTCCACACCACCTTGCCCCCATTTTTCCTAGTTCTCCCAGTGACTTTTAATCCCTCCCATCTTCCTGCATTATTTGCATGGGTCCGGGGCTCACAGCCAGCTGCAATGATGCCCTGAGTGGGTTCCTTGGGAACCCCACCTCCCCCTCCTATAGGCTCACCTCAGCTCTTCTCACTGTGGCCAGTGGTGTCCATTTGCCCTGGATTGGGGTGAAGTCTTCTCCATTTTTTGCCACTGGAGACCCTGGATCTGGTTCTGGGTCAGGTTTGGGGTTACAGAGCTCTGGCAAAATGAAGGGGCAAGGATGGGGGCAGGATCTCCGTCCTGGGCAGAAGTTTTCTCATTCTCTGGGGGCCCAATTTCAGAACTCTTCTGACTCTTTTCTGTCTCTTGCAGTTTGTCTCTGAAATTCTGTATGCGTTTCTCTTTGCTTCTGCTTCTGAAACTTTTTGTCTCTTTTTATGTCTCTGTCTCTCTCATTCTCTCTCCCTTTGTGTCTCTGGGTCTCTATCTTTCACCCTCTATTCCATCTCTAATTCTCTTTGTGCCCTTTCTCTTTCTCTCTGCTTCTTTCTCCCTGTAATCTTTCTCAGCCACCATCTTCTCCTGATTGTCTGGGTGTCTCCCTGTCTCTTTTTCTTTCTGTCTCTCACACCTCCAAGAGCTGGACTGCAGTGGACAGGACTGACACCAGGCTCGGGTTGAAGGAGGATTTGGGAGAAGGGTGGGGCAGGCAGAAGCCTCAGGAGAAAGGACCTCAGACGTGAATGGTACCCCCGCTACTGCCCACGTACACCTCTGATCTCTGGTGGCCTTGGCCTTGCAGCAGCTTGAAGCAGGGTTTCAGTTCCCGGCCAGTGATTGTGGTCGGGTCGCGGTGGTGAGATCACCAAATCCTAGCCATAGACCACTGGTCAGTGACAAGGCCCCTGGCCCTCCGGCTTTGCAGAAAAACATTCCCACAAAGACGGAAAGTAGTGAAACAAGTAAAGTATTTATTAGGAGAGAAAAGTACAGTACGTGTGGATAGACACATGGGCAGACTCAGAGAGAGAGTCACGCCCTTGTGGCAGTTTAAATGACTTATTTCTTCCAGGTTTCCTTTGGCCAATCATTTTGATTTGCCTGGCTCAGAGTCCGTATTGTTTATCTCAGGACACTGCCATGTGTGCGTGCGCATCTCTTAGCCAAGCTGGATTCTACCGAAGAGGTCTGTGGGTAGTTAGCATCACTTACTGTGGGATGGCACCCCCTCCTTTTTTGACCTCGAAGGAGCTTTTCTGTGCATGTGTAGTCAGGGAGGTCTCCTGACTTAGAGAATGAGAAATAAGTGGGCTCTTATCTTCTATCTGGGTAGGGCCCAGCCTCCTCCCTCGATTGTCCTGCTATGCTTGTCTTGGAGTATTGGTCCACAGGGAACAAATCTCCAATTGCTTTACCCTGGGGTGGGGGGGGCATTTACCTCCTGCCTCACCTCCACCTCCGAGGCTCTCTTAAGCTCCCCACCAGCTCTGTCTGCTCTTGGCTCCCGCCCCAGAAACTGGCCACAGTTACTCAACTCCTTGCTAGGTCAGAAGAGCAGATTGCAAAATCCTGGAGTTGGGCTAGGACTCCAGTTCCTGGAGCTTAGGGTGGGGGAGACAGCCCCAGAGGTCAAGGGTCTGGGAGGCCAGGTGGAGATGTTGGTGACCCCCCAGGTCCATTGGTGGACACGATGGTAGTTTTCCCATGGGGGCGGGGGAGGAAGTGCTTGGAGGTTCTGGGGGATTTGACACCCCAGTCCCAGGCATATGTTGGGATGGAGGTGGGGCCCATGCTATTATTTAAGCCCCAGAAAGGCAGGTTAGGGCAGGTCCTGGAAGAGGGGTGAAGGCTTGATTACGGGATTATGTATTTCTGGTTTCCCTTGACATCTACCCCTACTTCTGGGGGAAGGGAGCAGTACTGGATCTACCTGAACCCCATAAGTGACATTTCCCTGACCCTAGAACTGGGTTGGGAGGGGCCTGATGGGACTGCCTTACTGGGGAACTTGGGATTCATGAGAAGGGGAGTTTTAAGGAGCTTTGAGTTCTTCTGGTGGTGTGACTTACTCTCCTGCTACCGAGGGAACCTGGGGTAGGGAGGGATGTATTGTGAGTTTCCTTAACCTTGGCACTATTGACATTTGGGCTAAATCATTCTTTTTGGGTGGGGGGACTGTCTTATGAGTGGTAGGATGTTTAGCAGTATCTCTGGTGTCTACCCACTAGATGTCAGTAGCAGACCTCCGCCCAGCTGTAAAAAATCAAAAATGACTCCAGTCATTATTTAATGTCCACTTGGGGGCAAAGTCCAACCCAGTTGGGAAACGCTGGTGGAGAAACTGAAACACACCAAGGGCAGCTGAACCTTCCTCATCTCTAATTAGCCTCTCCTTGAGCCCCAACTGTTACACTTTTCCCTGCTCCCTCAAACCTTCATGACCCTTTCCTTCCACATCACTCTGCTGGTGGTCCCATTTCTTATCCCATAGAGAAAATGGCAATCGGAAGAGAATTAGCTTTCTCCACCACTGTGCTCACTCACCTACCAGAATCTGAGCCACATATGCGCCTTCCGGCTTGCGGGATCTTAGTTCCCCGACCAAGGATCAAATCCATGGCCCCTGCAATGGAAGCACAGAGTCCTAACCACTGGACCGCCAGGGAATTCCCATAAATATTTTTATATTTTCCCTGTTCCAGCCCTGGAATAAACCACTTCTCTAAAGAGTCCTGATTCCTTTTATTGGAAGATGGTATTTAGAAACCGAGATCTGGGTATTAGCTGGGCTTATTGCTAGTGGGATATCCTTGCTTATTGGCCCTCTCAGTGGACAAAACTTGGAGAGCTCTCTCTCTTTCTCTCTCAAAAACAATTCATATTGATATCTCTGCTTTCGATCTAACCCACAGGGTCCATTCTAGCTTTCCTTATTTGAAAATTCTTTTTTAAAAATAATAAATAAATTAATTAATTATTTTTTGGCTGTGTTGGGTCTTCATTGCTGTGTGAGGGATTTCTCTAGTTGCGGCAAGCTGGGGCTACTCTTCGTTGCGGTGCGCGGGCTTCTCATTGCGGTGGCTTCTCTTGTTGCGGAGCACAGGCTCTGGGCATGCAGGCTTCAGTAGTTGTGGCACGCGGGCTCAGTAGTTGTGGCGCACGGGCTTAGTTGCTCTGCGGCATGTGGGATCTTCCCGGACCAGGGCTCGAACCCGTGTCCCCTGCATTGGCAGGCGGATTCTTAACCACTGCGCCACCAGGGAAGCCCTAGGCAGATTCTTTAACCTTCCTCTGAGTCCGTGTGCTCATTTGTAACAAGGATCATCATAGACTCACCTCGCAGACACTTTATTTGGTTGAATGAGTGCATGCATAAGTGGCGTTATGGATTGAACTGTCGAGAAGGTACTCTAAAGTCGGAACTCCCAGTACCTCAGAACGTGATCTTATTTGGAAAAAGAATCACTGAAGATATAATTAGTTAAGATGAAGTCATCCTGGAGTATGACTGGTATGCTTATAAAAAGATGGCCAGTAAAAAAGAACAAAATAGTGTCATTTGAAGCAACATGGATGGACCTAGAGATGATCATACTAAGTGAACTAAGACAGAGAAAGACAAATATCATATGATATCGCTTATATGTGGAATCTAAAAAAAATGGTACAAATGAACTTATTTACAAAACAGAAATAGAGTCACAGATGTAGAAAAGAAACTTATGGTTACCAGGGGGAAAAGGGGAGAGCGATAAATTGGGAGATTGGGATTGACATATACACACTACTATATGTAAAATAGATAAATAATTAGGACCTACTGTATAGCACAGGGAACTCTACTCAATACTCTGTATTGGCCTATATGGGGAAAGAATCTAAAAAAGAGTGGATATATGTATATGCATAACTGATTCACTTTTTCCTACACCTGAAACTAACACAACATTGTAAATCAACTATACTCCAATAAAAAAAAAAAAAAAAAGATGGCCATGTGAAGAGAGACAAGCACAGGGACGACATCATGTGATGACAAAGGCAGAGTTTGGAATTACACAGCTGCAAGCCAAGCAACTCCAAAGACCAAGAGCTGCAAACCACCAGAAGCTAAGAAGAGGCAAGGAAGGATTCCCCTACAGGTTTCAGAGGGAGCATGGCCCCGCTGACACCTTGATTTGGGATCTAGCTTGCAGAACTCTGAGACAATACATTTCTGTTGGTGTAAGCCACCCAGCTTGTGATACTTTGGTCTGGCAGTTCTAGGAAACTCATACAAGGGGCTCAGCACAGTGCCTGGCACATAGCAGGCACTCCACACATGCTACTTGTGCCTGTCATTATGGCAAGAGCAGGATTCTTGTTTTGGTAGAAGAGAGCAGTGAAAAACAAGCTACCCAGAAACATCGCCACTGTCATCCTCCCGTTCCTGCAGCCACTGAGTTTTAAAGCTCAACACCAGGCTATGTTTCAATCTTCAAATAATTCCTGTGAGGAAGGAGACAGATGAGAGACTCAGGAAGGCCCAAAGAGTTAGCAGCAAAGCCTGGACCAGAATCCAGGGCTCCTGTTAACATCTCCGCCCCAGCACTGTCTCTTTGCTGGGCTGGGTCACTGGCTCTTCCAGAGCAACAAAGCTGAGACTGCCCTATCTGGACAGGTGAGATCGAGGCATCGGTGGCTAGAATGTGACTTCTCTTGGCACCTTTGGTAATGCCTTGATGGACTCCTGCTTTTCCCTTTTCAGGTGTAAGTTTGAGGACTCTGGAGATTAATACTTGTTCCCTCTTCCCTCTCGTCTCCCTTCTTGCTGGGCAAAGACTTACTAGCCACTCTATCTTCCTCTGGAGATATGCCTCAATGGCAGAACCCAGCTAGTTCCAGCCCCTCCTTTCCTCTCTTGACTCTTTCTCAGAAGGAACTTTCAGCTTGGAGATCTGACGTTTGCCACCAGAGGGGCTGGGAATGCAGTTCCCAAGGATGTGGGCAAAGGAAACTCTGATGCTAAAATTCTTTTTTTTTTTTTTTTTTTTTTTTTTTTGCTGTACGCGGGCCTCTCACTGCTGTGGCCTCTCCCGTTGCGGAGCACAGGCTCCGGACACACAGGCTCCGCGGCCATGGCTCGCGGGCCCAGCCGCTCCGCGGCATGTGGGATCTTCCGGGATCGGGGCACGAACCCGTGTCCCCTGCATCGGCAGGCGGACTCTCAACCACTGCGCCACCAGGGAAGCCCTGATGCTAAAATTCTAAGCATCAAGAGTTCCAAGCATCAGTAATTCAAATGTTCTGAGTCTAAGGTTCTGGGAATCCGAGATTCCAAGATTATGAATTGTGGACTCTGCAGTTCCAAGATTCAACCGTTTAGTTATGCCACAATTCTAAGATTCCCCCAGGTGAGGTTTCTAGAAACCTCTTAAAGTGACATGCACAGGGATGGATAAAGTTTGATTCTGACTCTGGATTGTTAAATAGTGTGTTTGTAATAATAAAGAGTGTGACCCTTTGGATCCTTATTTCCCTCCAATGAGTAGGAAGCAGCCAATTTGTGGAAACCAAGTTGCCAAACACAGATGATGGAAATTGAGAAACTTGAGAATCATAGCCTGTTATGAAACTTGCAGGGTTCAAAGGACCAGATTTCCTCTCACTTGACCTCAATCACTGGTCCTTCAAGTGTGGCAAGTTTTGTGGATGAGGGGATCTGTGTAGCATTTAGATCTAAGCTTAGATCTAACTCTAGATCTAACACAAAGATCTAAAGCTGAAGTGTATGAATGTTCAGATTATGCAATGCTGAAGGATGCCACTTCTAAGGGAACATACGCTAACTTATCTGAGAGTAAGCAGGTGATTCAGACGCTCACAGATCCCAGATCCACCAGAGAGTGCCCCACCTTCAGAAACTCATAGGAAATATGACTTCCTGTATACACTCAGGAGAACATGCAATCATATACTCGAATGCCTGCATGCACACATGCGCACACACACACACATGCGCACACACACGCACACACACAGATATGACTGTGCTGCTACCAAACTTCTCCTGGCATTTTCTCTGAAAGTGTTTCTCTCTCCCACCCATTTCATTAAGAAGTCTGACTCCTGTCCCCAGGTGTGACTCTGATTGGACACAGTAGCCTTATCTGGTGGTGGGCACGAAATATGCTCTGGCATCCAAAGTGTGCACGAGTGGGCAAGGGTGTGGGCAAGTGTGTAGTGAAGCCAGGTCAGCTGCCTGTCAGGGCTCTGGAAAAAATCTCCTGGACAGAGCTGTTCAGGTTGTGTAATAGTATGATATGTTGTTGTTTTTTCACTTGAGGAAGGGGTGCTTTTTTTTTTTTTTTTTTTTTTTGCGGTATGTGGCCCTCTCATTGTTGTGGCCTCTCCCGTTGCGAAGCACAGGCTCTGGACGCGCAGGCTCAGCAGCCATGGCTCACGGGCCCAGCCGCTCCGCGGCATGTGGGATCTTCCCAGACCAGGGCACGAACCCATGTCCCCTGCATCGGCAGGCGGACTCTCAACCACTGCGCCACCAGGGAAGCCCAGGAAGGGGTGCTTTTTAAGAATCTCCCTAAACGACTGTGGGCTAAGTATGGCCATCCCTCTACAGATCTGTGTTCATGTACTTGCTGAGTACTTACTTGTGTTCTGTGGGACCTCAGATAGAGACTTAAACTCTCGGGACCTCATCTTTGTTACCTGTAAAATGGGCATGAATACTGTTCCCCGTGACATAGGTTTGTGAGCATTACGTGAGGTGAGTATATGACGCTTTTAGCATAGAGCTGACACAGTGTACTTGCTCAATAAATAATATCTGTTATTGTTACTATTATTCAAAGTATAGTATAAGGTTTCTTTTCCTCTCAACCCACCTCTAGCAAGGTGAACAGAGTCCGTTTGTTTCTTCCTCTCCTATCCACCTTGCCCCTTCCTTCCTCTGACCCCCATCCATCATCCCCCCATCGTTAGCCCTGCCCCTCCCTCCCCCATTTGCTCCTCTCACCAGCCCCACCCTGGCACAGCCCTGGCTCACCGGGGCAGGAAGCTCATGGTGTAGTTTTGTGGGATGGTGACAAAGCCCACGTGTTTGGGGGACACGTCGATGTCCTGGGGCGACTGTGGGGACTTGAAGTGGAAGTTCTGCATGATGGTGGTGAGGAAGAGAAAGAGCTCCATTCTAGCCAGGCCTTCTCCGAAACAGTACCGCTTTCCTGAAGGAATGGGGGGAGGCATGGAGGTGAGGCTTGTTTTCATTGCTACCTTGACCCCACTACCGACCCCCAGCTGTATTCTCCCAGGGAGGATGGGCTGGAATATCAAGGCCTGAGAGACTTATAGAGAAGTTGCTACTCCTCTCTGAGCCTGTTTCCCTAGAACATGGGGTGGGGTGAAGCAAAACAGACTGTAGCAGTTGGAACTTTAGGTGCCCCTTCTCCTCAAATACACACTCAAATATGGCTGCTATGCCATCGCCTTTCTAGGAATCTGAAGAATTTAAGTGACCTTGGACAAATCTCTGACTCACTCTGGGCCATGATATTCCCCATCTCTGAAATGGGTATGATCATCCCTTTTCTTTTGCCTGGGCCCAGGTTCTTGGTAGTATGGGGGTTGCAGCTGGTTGGCTCCAGGGTATATGGTAAGAGGGACTTCCAAGTTGGAGAAAGATACTAGGTTACACCTTAGAAATGAAGGAGGCCCCTGTTGGTGTTGGCTTGGCAGTGTGTCTTACCGATGGAGAAGGGCACAAAAGCATCACTCTTCTTAAACGGCCCCTTCTCATCCAGGAAGTGCTGGGGGTTGAAATCTCGTGGGTTGGAGAAGAACTTGGGGTCTCTCAGCATGGAGCCCAGCATAGGGAACACTTTGGTGCCCTGGCTGGGAGGAGGGAGGGGACTTTGATAAGGTGGAGTGGGGGATGGGTGTGCTGAAAGCACCTGGGGGTGGAGGGGGAATTTGTGTGACCTAGGTGAAGGGAAGTGGGAGGCATGGGAGTTGGGGTCCTCTGAGGGAGGAGCTCTGGGGGACATGAGATTCATGGTCCCGAGACAGGAAGTTTGGCAGCCATGGGGTTCATGTGCCCTGAGAAGGGAAGTTTGAGGAACATGGGCTCTGTGTCTCCTGGGGCAGAAGGTTTCACGGACATGCAGTTCATGTCTCCCAAGGCAGGAGGTTGGGGGAACAAGGAGGTTACGTCTCTTGAGACAAGAATTTTGGGGGGACATAGGGTTCATATTCCCTGAGGCAAGAGGTCTGGGGAGATATGGGATTCAGGAGTCTCTGAGCGGGAAGGTGGAAGGGACACGGTAGTTGGGAAAGTCTTTGAGGGAGTGGGACAGGGGCTGGGAAGCCTCTAAGGGGAACGGGGTGCGGAGTCACCGGGAGTGGGTTGGAGATCCCTTTAGGCTGGGTGGGGCAGCACCTTGGAGAGGAGGAAGTCTGGAAACTCGGTATCCTTGGTGATTCTGCGGGCCGGGCCCATGGGGATCATGTCTCAGAATCTCTGGATCTCGTGGATCACCGCCTCTGTGTAGGGCATCTTGGCTCCGTCCTTGAACTTGGGCTGATGGTTCTTGCCAATCACGTGGTCAGTCTCCTCATGGGTTTTGGCTTGGGGAGGAGGGGGACGTGTTTAGCTATTGTGAGGACTCAGGGCAGGGATGGTTGTCCAAGCAGGTACAACATGCATGACATCCACGTGTGACAGGGACATAGAACACTCAAGCCATAGGCACTGCTGGCGCAGGGCCTTGCTCACCTGGTCCTGCCAAAATCACAGGGGAGGTGCAAGGGGAGAGTCTTGGGGGATGGTCTGGAGGAGCAGGCAGTGGGCACTTGGTTGGTTCAGTGTGGGAACTATACACCGATCAGTTCAGATATTTTCAATATTTTAACGGCTGGTGCCTATCAGCGAATATCACCTTGTCGCTGGATAGCAGGGCATGTCTGAGGGTCCAGGGACCTGGGAGAGGTGGGACCGTTGCAGCGGGCTTAGAGGAATTTTGAGGGTCTGTGGCCCCCACTTCCTTGCCCCCTCCAGGCTTACCCTCCCCAGCTGGGTGCTTCATGAGCAGCAGGGTCGTGCTGACCATCTCAGTGCCTGCAAGGAGGAGGTTCAGTGTGGTCAGCACCAGGTTCTTCAAGTAGAACTCCGTGTTAGGGTCCTTCTCCTGCGTGGAGAGAGGGCTTAAGGCCGAGCCCACTCCCCCACGCTCTCAGGGCCCTTCTGGGGGTTTTCCTTTTGGACCTGCCTCTTTTAGATCCAGACCAAAGGTGGGAAGAGAGACTCTATTTCTTAGTCTTTTTTTTTTTTTTTTGTGGCCCCACCTTGGGGCACGCAGAACTTCCCCGATCAGGGATCGAACCTGTGTCCCCTGCAGCGGCAGTGCGGAGTCTTAACCACTGCGCCACCAGGGAAGTCCGAGGGACTCTATTTCTGCCAGGATCTCTCCGGGCCTCCAGGCCTTTGCCCAGGCTGCAGGCTTTACCCCAAAATGCCCTCCTCACACTCTTTGCCAGCTGACTATTTATTTGTCCTTTAATTATCAGCTTAGTTGTCATTTTTTAAATGGTAGTAATATTTAGAAACAGAGGGATAGAGAGAGGTAGTGAGTGAGAAAGAGGGACAGAGAGATGGCATGACAGAATGAGAGCGTTAAAGAGAGACACATTTTCTGAGACACAGATGCAGAATTTTAAGCAACAGCATCATATTCCTTCAGTAAAAGTATTGACACTTACTATGGAGAAATCCCTCCCTGGACCCTTTCACCTTGAACTTCAGACTCCATAAAGTCCCATCTCCTTTCATCATAGAAGGGAGACTGACATCCAGGTGGGGGTGGGGACCCTCCACTGTTGCATAGTTAAAGCCAGGTCACCTGTCCACACAGGTGTATCTGACAGCAGGGAACGAAAGGTGAGTGCATGGTGGTGAAAAGCACCAGCCTTAGAGTCAGAGAAGGGTCTGAGCTAGGGTCCACTGCTTCCTCGCGGTGTGACCTCAGACTGGGCACTTATACTCTCTGGGCCTCAGTTTCCTCATCTGTAAAATCGGGGTCGTAATAGAGAGCCTACTCCAAGAGCTGTCATGCATGCTAAATAGGTGGATACCGTAAAGCACTTAAATTAGTGTCTGGCACATGCCAGTGTTGTAGAAATGCTTGCTATTACGATTTGCATGCACAAGTCCTGCCTGTGGACAAGGGCTCAGGAGATGGAACAGTGATGGTTAGTTATAATTGGGATTGTGAGAATTATTAGGATGGGGGATGATTTCAATGGGCCTCTGTTCTCCACCTCCCCCAGCCTGCTTTCCCTCTGCTTGGCTTTGGACCTCTCCTTACTGGCTGCTGGCGTGTACCTCCTGCATGCGGATGAAGGAGTCAATGAGGTTCCATGGGGAGTTGGGATCCAGAGTGCATTGGTTCTGCTCCACCTTCTTGGCTATGAAGTCCTCCAGCCCCTGCAGCTCCTTAAATGCCTGTTGCTGGGGCCCTGGCAGGTGTTTTGTCACTGAGTAGAACATCTCACAGAGCTGAGAGTGGGGAGAGAAGAAGGGAAGGGAAGGACAGCTGTCAGTGCTCAGGACCCAATGGGAGTCGGACCTGCCGCAGGGCAAGGAAGGCACTGGGTTAAAGGCACCTACCCAGATGTTTAGGTATTTCGATGGGGCTGGATGGGAATAGATATCTAAGTCTTCACATGAGTTAAGTGTGAGGGACCCTGTCCAAGAATTAAAGTGAGATGGACTGGGACACATATCCAGGTTTCAGATGTTCAGGTGATGCTGGATTGGAGCATACATCTGGTGTCCATATATTCAGGTGAGGTTGGGTTGGGAGACACCTGTCCAGGTGCTTAGCTATTTAGGTGGGACTTGGAAGGGGGGGTCACCTAAGTGTTTAGGCATTCAGGTGGTCTCGGTTGGAAACAACTGTGTGGATATTTAGGGAATCTGGATTGGGGGCTTCTGTACAGGTGTTAAGGTATTAAAGTGGGGCTGCTGTGCAGGTGTTAAAGCGGGGAGATACCTGTTCAGGTGCTCATATATTCAAATGGACCAATAGGGGGCACTTCTGTAGGTATTTGAGTGAGCTGGGCTGGAAGACACTTACTTGGGTGTTTGGGGAACAATCTGTCCAGGTATTTACATGTTTAGGGGTCTTGGTTTGGGGTACCTGTCTAAATGTTGACTTATTTAAGCAAACTGGGTAGGGGGCACTGTCTAGATATTCTAGTGGGCTGGTTTGGGACACCTGTGTAGATAATAAAGGATTTTGGTGGGCTGAATTTTCTGGCACCAGGTGTTCAGGTAGTCAGGAAGTGGGCTGAGGTGATCTCTTGTCCAGGTGTTAAGAAATTCAGATGGAAAGATAGAATATCTTAAAAGGGAGCATCTGTTAGATATTAAGGTAAGTTGGGGTGAGGACACCTGTGCTGGTGAGAAGAGAAAGCTGGGTTGAGCACATGTATCTTGCCTGCAGTGTCTATTTTTTTTCATTCTTTTTTTTTTTTTTTTTTTTGGTGGGGGGAGCATCTTTTGAGATATCCAGGTGTGCTTGGAGACTGAGCATTGGGCACCTGTCCCGTGTTCTGGTGCAACTGTTCAGTTGTCCGAGAGTGGGGGGCTGGTTTTGAGGGGATCCTGTCTGTGGGAGTATGGGAGTTTGGGGCACCTGTCTTGGTGTGGAGTGGCAGTTGGCAGGTTGAGGTAGAGGCATGGCAGAGCCAGGCTGGGACAGGTTACCTGGCCGGTAGACGTAGCCGTGAACTGGAAGCTTCCCAGCATCATACGCAGCAGTGACAGGCACTCTTTGTCCTCTTAGTCAAAGCGGCCCCCGAAGACGATGGAGCTGATGACACTGGAGACGGTTCGGCTCAGGAAGAAGGTGGGATGGAGGAAGGCGCCTGGGGGATGGGGTGGGGTTAGGGAGGGACAGGGATCTGGGGGAGAGTCAGCTTGGCGGTCTGATGCCAGTCTGCGAATTTGAGGAGGGCACGGAAGTGCTGAGCCAGGCTTCCAGCCTCAGACCCCAGAGCTGGGAGGCCGGACGCCTTCGCCCAACCTGGACCCCTTCCGGGGCCAGGATGCGTGTGTCGGTGCCGGCTGTCTTCCTCCTCCTCCCCCTCGCACGCTCCGGGGTCCCCCCACGCACCGCGCGTGCCCCGGCAGGCCTCGATGAGGAAGTCCGCCTCCCCCTGGATGCGCTCCTCGAGTCCGCGCTTGCCCACGCCCAAGTCCCGCCGTGGGTGATGGAGAAGCGCCGGAGCTGCTCGGCGCGCTCCCAGCTGCCCAACGCCAAGCCTGCAGAGGGAGCTTAGGAGTCGGGGCGGGGCAGGCCCAGACCGGCCGCCTGGCCCGGAGAGCGAGAGAAAGGTGGGCAGAGAGAGAGCGAGTGGGAGATTGAGCGGGGAGGGGAGGGGTGGGAAGGGAGGGAAAGAGGGTGGGAGGAAGCAAGGGAGGGAGAGAGGGGGGTGGGCGGGGGAGAAAAAGAGGGACGGAGACAGAGAGAGACATGCAACTCAGAGAAACGCAGAAAGAGATAGAGACCGAGTTGCAAGAACAGAATCAGGAGAGAGGCAGGAAAGATACACCGAGAAAAGATACAGAGACACTCACAGGAAGAGAAAGAGACAGAGGAGGGAAGGAGGGGAAGTGAGATACTTGGAGATCTGGGAGGCGGATATAACAGTTGTGAAGGATTCTAAAACTGAGCTGGAGAAGAGAGAAAAATAAGCAGAGAGAAACAGAGAGGGTCTGGGAGGAGGAGAGACTGTTACCAGGAGATGGAGGCCTGGGGATTTTGAAACAGAAATAATGTGAGATTCTAAGACTAAGAAAGAAGAGAGAGAGGGAAGGAGAGAGAAGCCTGGGGAAGCACAGAAGTTGAAAAGGAGAAAAAGTCAAAAAGGCACATGGAGATAGAGGACCAGGGTTCCAAAGCAGAAGTCCCAAGAGCTCCTGAGAGATACAGAGAAAGAAGAGACATCTAGTGAAAGAGAACAGGGAGATAGGGGAGAGAGAGGCAGGGAGAAATAGAGATGCAGAAATGCTAAGACAAATTAGAGACAGAGGGGGCGGCACCAAGGAACAGGAATGGGGACAGAGAATGCCAGAGGAAGTCAGGAGAAGAAGGCTGGGGACACCGAAGCCATCAAGTCTGCCTGACCACACCCCCCTGCTCCACCCCCGCTCTGAGGTCCCCCTCACCATAGCCTTGAAGAGCCAGTTGAAGTGAGCCTGCTTGCCTCGTCCACTGAATTCCTCAGCCTGGTCCACCAGAGCCTCTGTCACAGTGTCATATCCACACAGCACCACGACCCGCCAGGGCCCCAGGTGGACTGTGAACACAGGGCCATAGTGCTCGCTGATCTGACGGAGGTGAGTGGGAGTGGTTAGAGCAGCCTCTACTCTGAACTGGCCCGGTACCCATATCTCACATACCGAGATGCATTTCCCTACAGGTTCCGACGGTCAAGGAGCTGGACATCCCAAGATGTGGTCTTTCCTGGCCAGGATCCTGACACTAAATCTTTAAAACTCCCCTTTCCTTTCCTATGGCTCTGGTCCAACATTGTCAATTCCCAGCCACAAAGCCCCAACCAAACTGGGCAGGCCACCACCCCTATCCCATCCCACCCATTTCTCTGCCTTGGGACACCTTCATGAAGGAGTTGTACATCTGCTTGGTGTTCAGCTGCAGGTAGTTCCCGATGAAGGGCAAAGGGGTGGGTCCAGGAGGCAGTTTCCCCTCGAGCTTCCTCTGCCGCCAGACAGACATCAAGACCAGTATAGTCAGACAGGCCAGCAAAGCCACAGGAAGCAGCCCTGAGGCCAGCATGGTGGCACTGGGGGTGACAGTCAGTTGGTGATGTCTGGGATGGTTTGCTTTTATACTACCTGGGAGAGAAGGGCCGACTTTGGTCCTGATTACATAATTGTCTCATTTCACCTCCCAACTATACCCCCCACTATGCTCCCCACCTACCTTGGGACAGAGGGGGACCTCAGATCAGATGAACAGAGAGTGGTCCCCAATATGGAATTTGTGGTTCCCTCGGGGGGGACTACCCTAGGCTGTGGAGGGCAGTTGATAAGTTCCAGAATTGAAGATTTTGGAATATTTGCTTGGGGGAGCCCCTAAGCTTTGGATTTGGGATCTCAGAGTGAGAAGGGACCCCAAAGTGGTGGATTTTGAGGTCTTGGGAAAGAAGAATTCAAAGATCTGGATAAAAGGGTATTAAAATGAAACAGGATGTGTGGCTGTGGATTTGGAGGTCTTTTGGTGAGGAGAGATGTAGGTTGAAGGGTCTCATAGTGGGGGGAGATTCCAGGGAATGGGTTTGAGGGTCTTGAGGTGAGAAAGGACCCCAGGCTGTGGATGTGATGTTCCTGGGAGGAGAGTCCAGCTGGATGATGGAGTCAGCATCTGACCCCAGATGTTGACCTGCTTTTACTTTGGACACAATGCTGCCTCTCGATTCCCAGAATTCTCATTGGGACCTCAAAGTGAGGTCAGGATAGGGGTCATAGAACTGACTGTCTGTGGTTGGACAAGAGGTAGAAGACCATAGCTGCACTTCTGTGGAACTTTCCACAGAACTGGAGAAGAGTAACTCACGGTCTCAGCTGGCAGGGGGACTGGCCAGGGTTTGGAAATAGTAATAAACACCAATATGATACTGAAAAATCCCAGCTGTCTCAAGGACTAGAATTCACAGAGAGCCCCAATGGTTCCCTACCCGGATCCCTAGGGAAGCGTACTACATTGATTGTATCATTTCCATTATTATTATTATTGATGTTTCCCATTTTACATATGGGTATACTGAGGACAGAAAACAGAGAGTGGGCAAGGGGCACACATGTGAACCCTTTCTCTCCTGCTCTGCACCCACTTCCCCTTCCTGTGATTGGGTTTCCCCACCAGTGGAAAGGGACTATTTGGGAAGAGAAGGTTGTATCTGAGGGTGTCTTAAGTCCCCGTTAGGCGTGATTCCTGGTGTGTCAGGGCTGTTAATAGCAGACAGAGAAAACTATGTCAGGAGAGATTCAGGTAAACTCCAGTGTCAGGAGCGAGAGGGGCCCTGGGATGCTGAAAGTGGGAGTAGAGAAAAGAGGAGTCTTTTTTTTTTTTTTTTTTGCGGTACGCGGGCCTCTCACTGTTGTGGCCTCTCCCGTTGCGGAGCACAGGCTCCGGATGCGCAGGCTCAGTGGCCATGGCCCGTGGGCCCAGCCGCTCCACGGCACATGGGATCTTCCCGGACCGGGGCACGAACCCATGTCCCCTGCATCGGCAGGCGGACTCCCAACCACTGCGCCACCAGGAAAGCTGTTTTTCCCTCACTGACATTTTTCCTTAATAATGTTGGTTACCCCTGGTAAACACCAACTGTGAAGATTAAGTCCAGGTATGTGTGGTGTGATCCAAGAACAAAGAACAAGATAAACTCAAAGGGCCAATATTGCCGGAACAAAGAGTTACAGGACTCCTATCACTTATGCATCTTTGTGCAGTGTGTGTTTGTGCATAAGTGAGTATCCATACCTCTTTACGGCTATATGTGCACATCTGTGTGAGTGTCTGACAGGATGTGAATGTGTCCGTTGCCAGTGTGTCTGAATGCATGCCAATCTCTGCATCTGCCTGTGGGTAACATGAGTACATGCTTTGGGATATATGGCTGTTGGGGATATATTTACATGTGTGTCTCTGGGTCCAACACGTAGACTGTGTATTCACATCTATGTGTGTGCATGTACAACTTGTGACTATACATAAGTGTATGGATGTTTTTGTGTGTGTATTCTGGTGTGGTATGTAGGCATGCAGGCCATGTTGTGAACATGGGAACTTCTGAGATCTGCTTGTTCCTGTCTGTGTTTGGATTCCAAGAGACCTGGCCCAGCTCCATTTCCCTAAGTCTTTATTGAATTTGTTACAATATTGCTTCTGTTTTATGTTTTGGCTTTTTAGCCAGTGAGGCATGTGGAATCTTACCTCCTCCACCAGGGATCGAACCCGCACCCCCTGCATTGGAAGGTGAATACTTAACCACCGGACAGCCAGGGAAGTCCCTCCATTTCCCTTCTTAAAAAAAAACAAATAGTTCCCTTATTTTTCAGGATATTACCTCCTTCAGTCTTCAAGGGTCATACTAAGTAGAAAAACTTCCATAGGACAGATGTGTCCTGAGAACATTCTGAGGTAGGTCACTCCCATTGGATCAACTTCTTCTCAGAAAATTCTCTTTCCCACAGTATTATCCCCAGGCTCTTAAGCCTTTTAATAGAGGCATTCAACCAGTGTTTACTGAACCCACTACTTCATGCCAGCTTGTGCTGGGTGATGTTGAGGGCGCAGGGGTGACCAAGACAGCCCTGGGACCTGCCCTCAAGGAGCTCTCACTCCAGAGGGCCAGACAGATCAGTCACCAGACAATGACAGCTCAGAATGAATAGTGCTGGGATGAGAAGGCACAGGCAGAGGGGTCAAGGTCAAGATGGCGGGGCTCACGGCTGGGACACCTGATTCAACCTTGTAGCTTCTGGGTAAACCACTAGAGGGCTCAGTAGGAATTTTTCCATGGAAGGATAGGGAGAGTTGGGAGGGAGAGTTCCAGGCAGAGCAATCAGCTTGTATAAAGGCCAGAGGCCCGTGGAGCATGGTTGAGAGCTTATTAGAGCACAGAGATCTGGGGCCATGTTCACTGGTGAGTCTGGAGCCATGAGCAGGTGTCCGATCTGGTGCACCATATGCAACTGGGTTGGGGGAGTTTAGACTCTGTCCTGAAGCTACGGAGAGTCACAGAAGGCTTTTAAGCAGGGGAACAAAATGGTCAGATTTGTGTTTCAGAAAGATTCTTCAGATTTTTGGAGATGAGACCATAAGCCGAGAGATGAGGAAGTGACTTCTACAGGTGAGAGAGGACAGGACCATGGGGATGGGGAGAGAGGGTGGGTTGGAGAAAGATATGGAAGGAAGAACTAATTCTTACTTGGTTATATGTTGACTTTGCTGTGGTGAGGGAGGAGGCTAGTGTTGGGGAGAGATGGTAGTGTTGTTTATTGGTTTAGGGACACAGGTCAAGAGCAGGTCTGAGGCAAGAGAAAACGAGCTCAACTTTGGACATGTTGAACCATGGCATAGTCCCTGCTCTTGAGGATTTCTTAGGCTAGTGGGAGAGCAGAACTGGATAAATTAAAGTCCTCAATGATGCCATTAGTTTTAATTAGTAATTATTAGTAATAAATTACTACTTAGGGTTGAGGATTGGGAAGGCCTGGTAGGGGAGATGTCATTTGAACTGGGTCTTGTGGGATGAGTTCACAGGTAAGGGAAGAGAGCAGGACGGTCCAAGCCAGGTCTTGGATATGTGAGATAGATGGAACAGAACAGGTATATTTCACAGTAACACCTCCCTGCTCCCTGTCCCAACCGTATCAACTAACTCTCTATCCTCTACCCCCTAGCCTGACCCAAAACTCTTAGGAAAAATCTGGCTCATGCCCACAAGTGTGCCTGAAATGTATGACGCTGTCCAAATGAGAATCTTTTATTAAAAATTGAAGTGTAATTTATACATCATAAAATGTTCAGCAGCATTTGGTACATTCACCGTGTTGAGAAACCACCACCTCTAACTAGTTCCAACAAATTTCCAAATGAGAATCTTTTTTTTTTGGCCACACCGTGCGGCTTGTGGGATCTTAGTTCTCTGACCAGGAACTGAACCCGCACCCTTGGCAGTGAAAGCATGGAGTCCTAACCATCGGACTGCCAGGGAATTCCCCAAATGAGAATCTTAAGTTAGTTTTCTTGTTTTAAGTTTAAATACTGGACTGCAATAGTGATATCATTCACTGAACTTAGCATCTTACTGTGTGAAATTTTTAATGAATGTGATCTTATTAAAGTCCTCATAGCAAGCCTATGGTGTTGGTTTTGTCATCCCCATTTTGCAAATGAGTTAAGTATGGGCCAAAGAGTTGGAAGTGAGTTGCTTTGGGTTTCACAGGCAATAAAGGTAGAGGCTGAACATGGCCTCATGTGACTGACTCTAAATTTCATGCTCTTCACCACCACTCTAGACTGCCAAGCTCCACCTTTTCTTCTTTATGAACCATCAGAAAACTGTCCTTGATAGCCTGTGGGTTTTGAAAAACTTCCTTGTAAGCCTGAAACAAAACATTCCAAAATGTTGAAAATGTATATTTAAAAGGTCTCTTAATAGGGAGGAGACTTGACCTTTTATTGTTTTTGTATTCTTTGAAACATTAACCAAAGACCTGCTCAACCAGTGTTACCATCCAGGCTATTGGCAGTGAAATGGTGAGTGAGCCTGGAGAACAAGGGGTTTGGTCAGGGAGTGAGATGTTTGTGTTTCAGATTTCAGTGATGACAAGGATTAGGGTAGGGCTGGTGGGAGTGTTGGAATGCAGTGAAGTAGAAGTCCAAAGAAGAGAACAAAGTCAAGTTTCCTTTTGTCTGGTTGTTTGGACAGCTCATGCCCATGGCCACTGAAGTAGCTCCTTCTCAGAAGAATGTCAGGTCTTGGAGTAGAGAGAGGGGGGAAAGTTTGCTAGATGACAGGGATGAAGGAGGCAGACTCAAAAAGGGAAGAATTTTTTTTGTTGTTGTTGTTTTGGCGGTACACGGGCCTCTCACTGTTGTGGCCTCTCCCGTTGTGGAGCACAGGCTCCGGATGTGCAGGCCCAGCGGCCATGGCTCACGGGCCTAGCCGCTCCGTGGCATGTGGGATCTTCTTGGACCGGGGCACGAACCCGTGTCCCCTGCATCGGCAGGCGGACTCTCAACCACTGCACCACCAGGGAAGCCCATCTGTTTTTTTTTTTTTAAGCCACTCAGTTTGTTATGCTTTGATATGGTACCTAAGAAACTACCTGTCTTAGCAAGCTAATACATCCATTAACAGAAAAATGGATAAGCAAAATATAGTATATCCATACAATTGAATTGTATTCAGCCATAAAAAGGAATAAAGTACTGATACATACTGTCACTAGCAGGAACCTTGAAAACATTATGCTAGGCAAAAGAAGCCAGTCACAAAAGACCACATATTGCATGATTCCATTTATATGAAAGTCAAGAACAGAGAACCTATAGAGACAGAAGGTAGATTAGTTGTTGCTTAGGGTGGGGTGTGGGGTGACAGAGTAGGCAAGTGACACCTAGAAGGTATGAGGTTTATTTTTGAGGTGATGAAAATGTTCCAAAATCGAATACAGTGATGACTGCACCTAACTATGAATGTATCAAAAAACATTTAATTATACACTTTAAGTGGGTGAATTTTATGACATGTGAATTATATCCAAATAAAACCTTTTTAAAAGCCAAAAAAAAGTAAAGAAAATGTCCTCTCTGATTCATATATCCTGATGTGTTCTTCCTACCAGTGAAAGTATAAAGACAATTGATTCACCTAATTTCTGAGAAGAATTTACTCCAAGGAAATAAAGGGGATATTGACTCTCTCAAAACTTTCTCATCTGGTGTCACCCCAAACCCTTGGGCTTCTCTTCTTGCATCATAGCCTTCGACACTATCCTGTCCTTCCATCAGAGACCTGGCTACTCTTGCTGTCACTGTCCAGAGATGTTAGTCTTCTTCACTTCAGTGTGAGCCCCATATGGTCACTGAATGAATCTATCCTGGTCACCATTATGGCATAAGTTCCTTCCACAGGACCCCACTTAGAATAGGGATGTGTGTTGAATGACTACAGTGCCTTATAGCTCTTGGAATTACTAGGAAGTTTCTAATTGACTCTCCTCATCAATAAAAGTGAAGGTGAGTACAAGGCATGACCATTTCTTGTCCAACGTGAGACACCCCTAACAGCAGTCTTCACTACAGAGGTACCCATTAGGTGACTCTCCATGGTGGTCCTCGTCTCTCACTGCCCAACTCTTCTCCCTCCCTTCTTTCCTTTCATGGGTGTCAGATCTGTATCCTGGTCTGAAGACTTTTCCTGACCCACTCTGCTTTCTTCCTCTTTTGTCTTTCCCACACATTACCCCCCAATAAAATGAGGCACTCCCAGCTCTGTCTAAACCTCTGTTTCCTGAAGGACTCAATTTACATACTGTCCATCATGGCATTTGTTCTTTATCACATACCCAGTCTCAAAACTCTTCCAATTTTAGAAAATCCCATATTGTGTGACTCTTCATCAGGGGAAAGTCTTTGTCTCCCACCACAGCAGCTGAAGGGGTAACATTAATTCTTCCTCACCACATTCTGACTGTGGCTTGGCTAACTGGATCATCCTGCTGGGAACTTTGACTCTTGCTGGAGGAAGTGACACAAAAACACAGACACAATTAGGAAGTTGTGCACAGTGGCTTCAATGGGTCAAGAGTCCCAAAGCAGTAGTGTTCAGTGCCTGGGGATTGGGTGGGGTGGCAGTGGCAACAGCAGCCCCCAGCTGGATGGTTCTGGTCATTACCTTGGCTGATGTTCTCCTGGCACAGCTCTTTTTTTTCCTACTCATCTTCTTAGCCTAGCCTTCCAGAATTCCTATTGATTTTGTGAGCTAACCAATCACCTTCCAGTAGCTAGCAGACTTTTCTATGTAAAGTAGCCAAAGACAGTTTATGTGGATTAAAAATAGGAACCTTGACTGTTAGGGGACTTGGGAGTCTCTGGGAGGTATCCTGTTGAGAACGAAGTTATAAAGGATGAGCTGTTATCCCTAGAGTGATACCTGAAACCCCTCTTTCACTCACGCCCTGTGTTCAATACATTAGCAAACCCTGCAATCTCATGCATCATAATAAATCCCAAATCCATCATCTCTCCCCACCTCTACTGGTTCTGCTGTGTCTGAGCCAAGATCACTGCTTGTAGTAGCTTCTTAATTGGTCCCTGATTTTGCCCTCCCTCCCTCCCTCCCTCCCTCCCTCAGTTTATTCATTGTGTAATAGCTAGAGCGAGCCATTTAGAACATGTCGATACATGTCACCCTATGTTCACCAACCTTCCCAAAGACCTCCATCTCGCTCAGGTCCTCGCCAAGGGCCACGAGGCCCCACACAATCCAGCCCTTTAACCCTTTTTTTTTTTTTTTTTTTTTTTTTGCGATACATGGGCCTCTCACTGTTGTGGCGTCTCCCGCTGCGGAGCACAGGCTCCGGACGCGCAGGCTCAGTGGCCATGGCTCACAGGCCCAGCCGCTCCGCGGCATGTGGGATCTTCCCGGACCGGGGCACGAACCCGTGTCCCCTGCATCGGCAGGCGGACTCTCAACCACTGCGCCACCAGGGAAGCCCTTAGCCCTTTAACCCTTTGCCTCATCTCATTCACTCCTACTCTCTCATTTCCTCCATTACTCCAGCCACGTGTCTCCTTGTGGATTCACGCACACACACACAGTCTTCTGCCTTATGACTCTGCTCTTCTTAATTGTTCTGCCACGAGCACCCCCTTCCCAGATATCTGCACAGCTTGCTCCTCACTGCCTTGGGAACCCACCCATGCCACCAACTGAAAACTCCAATTCTGGAATTCTCTAGCCCATTTCCCTACTTTGCTTTTCTAATGCACTATACCAGTTAAAAAGTTTATTATGCTTATTCTTCATTGGCTGCCTTTGGTCTTTATCAGGGAAAAGTCGAAGGAACAACATAAAGCTGTGGAGTCTACAACAAGAATTTGGTACAGTCCGAAACCTAGCTGGAGGTGAACAAATGAACTTAAAATCTGCAAGCCTTTGCCAAAGTCTTGGACAGGGCATTGCTTTTCTGCTGGATGTAGAAGATACACAGCTCCCTATTTCTGGGTGAACCTCGCTGACCTGTGTCCCTTGACAGTGTAATAGTGCCTTCTCTTAGGACTGTTGTGAGAATTTAGGAAGATGAAGAGGTTGGGTGCGCGTGGACACGTGGGCAGGGCTCTGTTCTCGGACGGTTCCTGCCACATCCAACAGGGGGCGCTCAGCGGGCCGTGAGGCAGAGCTCATAGGTCGGAGGGATGTTGCCAAAGCCCGAGACCTTGGGCGTGACATCGATGTCAGCGGGTGGCACCAGCGAGCGTAGGGAGAAGTTCTGAAGGATGGAGGTGAAGTAGAGAAAGATTTCCATGCGGGCCATGGCCTCACCCAGGCAGACGCGCTTTCCTGTGGGCATAGAGGAGGGCGGGAGGGAGGGTCAGAGCTGCACGGGATAATGGGAGCAGGGAGAGTGTTCCGGTCCCACCACCCCTCCGCCTCAGCTGCCTCCTCAGCATCTCTGGGGTCATGATAACACCCACTTTTTAGGGTTATTATAAAGATGCAGTGGGTTTCTATAGTTAGTGCTCTCCTAGGATCTTCTACTTATAGGGGCTCAACACGTGGAAGCTACTCCTTTGAAGGCTCAAATTCCAACAGATTCTAGCATGGAATGAATGGTTCTAAAGGATCCACGAACTTGAAGATTCTTTTCATTTCCAGTTCTTAAAGGTTTATGAAGTGCCTACTAGGTGCCAGACACTGGTGAGGGAAGATAAAACGTCACACTTAAATAGCGCTTGCTCTAAAAAAAGGGTTGATATATGTATACATGCAACTGATTCACTTTGCTGTACAGTAGAAACTAACACAACATTGCAAATCAACTATACTCCAATAAAAATGGGGAAAAATAGTGCTTGCTGTTTGTCAGTCACCCTTCCAATGGTTTGAAGAGATTACTCTCCATTTTACAGACAGGGAGCTGAAGTAACTCATTCATGGCCCCACTGATGGTGTTTGTAAGTGGTGAAGTGGGGTCCTATTACCTAACACTTTACTGATACCAGGTTCAACGTGGCTTACACTTAAAATACAATTGTTCTAAGATATTATGAGTTACCAAGCTAGTTCATTGGGCAGATCTTCCTTGCTGCCTGTTTTGTACTATCTGCAAACTAAGAATCTCTTAACATTTTTAAGTGGTTAAAAAAAAATCAGAGAAAAATAATATTTTGTGATGTGAAAATTAAACAAAATTCAAATTTTATTGTCTATATGTCTATAGTTTTCTTTGGCATCCATCACAGACATGCTTTTTTTTTTTTTTTTTTTTTCTGGCGGTGCTGTGTGGCTTGTGGGATCTTAGTTCCCCAAGAAGGGATCGAACCCGGGCCCCATGCAGTGGAAGCTCAGAGTCCTAACCACTGGACCACCAGGGAATCCCCCAGACATGCTCATTATTTATGAATGTCTGTGGTTGCTTTTGTAGTACAATGGTGGAGCTGAATAATGCAGATTGCACAGTTCACACAGAGACCATATGGCCAGCAAAACCTAAAATATTTTCTATTTGGTCCTTCGAAAAAATATGCTGACCCCTGTTTAGTGCTATTACTTTTCTAATTATCAGAGTCAATGGTTCTAATATTCCATCATTCTGGAATTCTGGAATTCTAGGATTGTATGATTCTATGAAATAGCATTCAACTTCCCATTCAAACCTGAATGTCAAATACAGACCAATGGTTGTGGGATATATCTAGCATGTTTCTGCAGGGGTGGTGGTGGTAGGGACTCAGACCATAGACACCTACCAGAAGAAAAAGGCACAAAGGCTTCATTCTTCTTGAAGCGGCCCTGCTCATCCAGGAAGTGCTGGGGATAGAAGGCATCTGGGTAGCGGAAGTAATTGGGGTCTTTGAGGACTGAGCCAAGCAGAGGAAACACATCGGTGCCCTGGGATGAATATGGGGGCGGTTAGGAGAGATCAGTGTTGGAGTATGAAGTATGGAGCATGGTAGGGAATGCAGAGGAGAGAGGGGCACAGTGGAGGGAGGAGTGACAATGAAGGTACAACTCCACCTTAGGCAGAAGGTAGCCTCGGAAATGAGTGTCCCGGATGACACTATGGGGGACACCCATGGGCACGATATCTGTCAGTCTCTGTATCTCATGGATCACGGCATCTGTGTAGGGCATCTTGGCCTGGTCATCGACACTTGGGATCCGGTGTGGTCCGATCACCTGGTCAATCTCTTCGTGGATCTTGGCTGGAAGTGACCAGAAAACATAGCAGACAATGATGCAGGAGGTGTTTCTAGAGTCCGGGGTTGGGTTGTGGGTTTGTATCTTCAGCACCTGTGGACCCTGAGGGAGCAGGCCATGTGCATTTGGACTGTCTCTTTATTCTTAACACCTGACAAGAATAAGAATCGGTGGGGCTGATAAACACTCATCAGACCAGGAGGCAGGAGTGGAGCCTTGCATGTCAGCTGGGACATCTGATCTTTATCTTGAAAACACTGAGGAACCATGGAAGGCTGATGCTCAGGGCAGTGTCCTGCTCCCAGCTGAGCTGCCAGGCACAGATTTTTGACAGGATGGGAAATAGGTAACAAGGACAGGGTTGAAGCAAATGACAACAATGATGTGACAGTGATTACAAACACTATTGGTGCAGTTACTCCTCTCTGCACTTCCTGGATGAGTGACCTTGGGGCGAATGACTTTACCTTCTGAGCCTCTGTTTCTTCATCTTCAAAATGGACGTGACGGTCTAACAAGCTCGTAGAGTTGTAAATTTTACATAAAATCCAGTATGCAAGTAATTAGGATACTGCCTAGCACATAGACGATGTCCATTAAATAGTTGATGATTTAGATTGTAAAAGACAACTTGGACAATGAAGGAGGGACTAGATGAGTTTGAGTGGAAACAAGTTAGTCTCTCCCATTATCTGTAACAAGAGAAATTTTTTGTTTGTTTTGAACTGCATTAGAAGGGAGAGGGGGCACTTCCCTGGTGGCACAGTGGTTAAGAATCCGTCTGCCAATGCAGGGGACACGGGTTCGAGCCCTGGTCTGGGAAGATCCCACATGCCGTGGAGCAACGAAGCCCGTGCACCACGACTACTGAGCCTGCACTCTACAGTCTGCAAGCCACAACTACTGAGCCCACGTGCCACAACTACTGAAGCTCAGGCGCCTAGAGCCTGTGCTCTGCAACAAGAGAAGCCACCACAGTGAGAAGCCTGCACACCACAAGGAAGGGAAACCCCCGCTTGCCGCAGCTAGAGCAAGCCCATGTGCAGCACCGAAGACCCAACACAACCAAAAGTAAATAAATAAATTAGTTAAAAAAACAAAAAAAAGAAGGGAAAGGGACCAAAACTAGGGATTTTCCTTGGGTGAGTAATGAGTTTCTCATTACTGGAGTTACCCAACCAGACTAGATTGCAATCTACTGGTGATGGATTCTATTTGATTCTGGCACTATAGCTGGCTAAATAGTGGCCATCAAAGTATTACCTCCAGGACTTCCCTGGTGGTCCAGTGGGTAAGACTCCATGCTCCCAATGCAGGGGGCACAGGTTCGATTCCTGGTTGGGGAAGATCCCGCATACCGTGTGGTGTGGCCAAAAAAAAAAAAAAAGATATTACCTCCTAACCCCTGGAACCTATGACTGTTACCTTACATGACCAAGGGCACTTTGCAGATATAATTAAGGATTTTGAGATGGGGAGATTATCCTGAGTAATCCAGGTTGGTCCTACATGCAATCACAAATGTCTATATAAGAAGGAGGCAGAAGGGTCAGAGTCAGAGAAGATGTGACGACGGAAGCAAAGAGAGACTTGAGGGCCCTATGCTGCTGGTTTTGGAGTCGAAGGAAAAATCGTGAGCCCAGGAATGAAAGGAATACAGCTTTAGAAATTGGAAAAAGCAAGGAATCCGATCTACCTTGGCTCGATCCAGTGAAAGCCTATTTAAACTTCTGAACTCCAGAACTGTAAGATAATAGATTTTTGTTGTTTTAAGCTACTAAGTTTCTCATAATTTACTGCATAAACTATTATAGGCACCAAGCAGAAGATTAAATTAAACGGCCTTCCAAGCCAGAGATTCTGAGATTACACATCCTAAGTTTCTAAAGTATGAAGAGTCTAAAGCTGTAGGGTTCGAAGGTTTCAAGATGATGTCTTTTTTCTTGTTGGAAATGAGAGTTACCAGGTAAGCAGCTCAGGTGGATGCTCACCTTCTACCTCAGGATGCTTCAGCAGCAGCAGCAACCCATAGCGTAGCGTAGAGCTCACAGTCTCAGTGCCAGCAAAAAAGAGGTTGAGAGTGGTGAGGACCAAATTCTTGAGGTTGAATTCCGTGTGGGGATTGTTTTTATCCTGAAAATGACAGGGATAATAAATAGAATCACCCTTCTCTGCCTCTATCTTATTTTCTCCCTGTGTATAAGGTAGGGCTTTGTGAAAACACAAAAGATGGGTGAACCAGGTAAGTATCTGGGAGAGGAAACAGCCAGAGCAAAGGTCCTGAGGCAGAAGTGTGCCTGGGGTGGAACCACAAAGTGTGCTGGGTGAGAAAAAACAAAGAGAAGGCCAGCATAGTTGCCGGTATAGTTGAAGTGTAGTGAACAGTGGGGAGAATGAAGGAGAAAAAAGTAGAGATTGCTTTGTCAGAAAGTTGACAGGACATTGCCTTTGAAAGTTCTAGGACATTAGGGTAACATAATTTAAAACTGCCTAGCACAGAGGTTCTACAATAAAAATATATAAATTTCTAAAATTCTAAGTATCCATGATATAGAAGTATTAAGCTTCTAAATTGCTACATATCCAAGACTTTAAACTTTAAACTCAAAAGTTTAGACTTTAAATGTTTAAGCTCCGCCAATTCTAAGACTCTAAAGACTCATTCTACTTTTCTATATTTGTAAGTCTCTGGCATATAGGATTAGAAAGGTGTAAGATTTTAAGTTTCCATGTTCTTAGAATTTTTAGATTCAAAGTTTAAGAGTTTATGCCTTTACAGTTTCTATATCTCATCTATAAATAAAAGTAAACCATGTGAAACAATACTTGCTCTTTTGTCGTCAATATGTTTACTGATGAGTTTAAAGTTGTAGGCGGTAGGGATTGGGGAGATGAGAGGAAAGGATTGGGGGAGGAGGAAGAGGTACCTGGTGCATCTTGATGAGGAAGCAGTCAATGAAGTCTCGAGGGTTTTGGGGGTCAAGGGATGCTTCATTGATCTTGACCCTGGAGGCAATGAAGTCCTTGAGCTCCTCTACCAAGTAGTAGATGCGATTGTGTCTTCCTGGCAAATATTGCATGATTCCAGAATACATGTCATATAACTGTGGGGAATAAGCAAAGGAGATTTGTCAACAATGGGCACCAGAGGCCAGCATGGGCTGAGTCTGGAGTCAAATAGTTGGGCTCAACATCCAGCATTGGGTCTGAGAATTGCCTGCATGAGGCTCTTTGCTTCTTGGAGACCCAGGACATTTTGATATTTGCCTCCCAGGATTGTGGGAGGATTAAGTGAGGTAGAGGCAGGGGCTTAGTTAACTGAGGTTGGGGTGGACAGAGTGGTGGCTGGTGGGCACCTGGGCCCAGGGTGTGCTCATCTCGATGAAACTCTCGTTGATCATCTGCAGCAGCTTCAGGAACTGCTTGTCCTCATATTCAAAGCGGCTTCCAAAGACGACAGAACTGATGATATTGGAGACAGTGCGGCTCAGGAAGAAAGTAGGTTCGATGGGGGCCCCTGGGTGATGGAAGTTGGAGGCCATGCGTAGGAACATGGGATGTGAAATCATTCAGTTGCAGATATGAGTCCTGACTCAACTGCTTAACAGCATTTTTTAGTTACTTCATTTTTGTGTTTTGAGTCTAGACTTCCCAATCTGCAAGTTTATTTAGTAGCCCCTTCATGGGTTCATGAGAATTCAATATAATTATTCATGTGAAATACTTAGCACAGTGCCTGACAAGTAGTAAACACAAGAAATGCTGGTGGAGGGACTTCCCTGGTGGCACAGTGGTTAAGAATCCATCTGCCAATGCAGGGGGCATGGGTTCGAGCCCTGGTCTAGGAAGATCCCACATGCCACGGAGCAACTAAGCCCATGCGCCACAACTACTGAAGCCTGCGCGCCACAACTACTGAAGACTGTGTGCCTAAGAGCCCGTGCCCCGCAACAAGAGAAACAACTGCAATGAGAAGCCTCAGCTCGCCACAACTTAGAGAAAGCCCGCGCGCAGCAATGAAGACCCAATGCAGCCAAAAATAAATAAAATAAATAAATAAATTTATTTTTAAAAACTTGGAAAAAAATGCTGGTGGAGCTTAATCATTATTTTTTTTCTTTTTTTTTTTTTTTTTTTTTTTTTTTTTTTTTTTTTGCAGTACGTGGGCCTCTCACTGTTGTGGCCTCTCCCGTTGCGGAGCACAGGCTCCGGACGCGCAGGCTCAGCAGCCATGGCTCACGGGCCCAGCTGCTCCGCGGCATGTGGGACCTTCCCAGACCGGGGCATGAACTCATGTCCCCTGCATCGGCAGGCGGACTCTCAACCACTGCGCCACCAGGGAAGCCCTTAATCATTATTTTTTGTTATTAGTATTTAATTGTTTGTGCTGGAGAGTCACACATTTGGGAAAGAAGTGGTGGTAAAGGACACATTAAAAAAAAAAAAAGAATGGCTGGATCTGTCTACCTCTACCAATGATTCTATCTGAGGTATTAGGAAAATTCTTCCCTTGGCCTCAGCTGCATCATCTATAAAATAGGATGCCGGTCAGGTCAGTGGGTTTGGGGACAATTTCTCTAAAACAATGCATATATTCACAAAAATGCAGTTTTGCAAATAATTTCTAGGGGTACGTGAACTTTCAAAGTCTTTATGCAGATAATTTAGCATTCATGGAGTTCTAAAAATTTGTTTCACGACAATGTGAATATATGTAACACTACTGAACTGTACACTTAGAAATAGTTAGGCTGGCAAAATTTTACATTACATGGTTTTTACCAAAATTATGTATTTTTGTATGTGTATGTGTGAATATATACCTAGATAGATAGATGATAGATAGATAGATGTAATAAAATTTAATCCTGTCACCAGGAAAGGGCACAAACTCACATATCGCCACAGTCTGCCTGTGATATCAGGAGCTCAAAAACTCCTGGAGATCCACTGATTCAAGTCTCTGGACAAGTGATCCCTAAGGGTCTTTCATGTGAACTTTTTTTTTTTTTTTTTTTTTGCAGTACGCGGGCCTCTCACTGTTGTGGCCTCTCCCGTTGCGGAGCACAGGCTCCGGACGCACAGGCTCAGTGGCCATGGCTCACGGGCCCAGCCGCTCCGCGGCATGTGGGATCTTCCCGGACCGGGGCACGAACCCGTGTACCCTGCATCGGCAGGCAGACACTCAACCACTGCGCTACCAGGGAAGGCCTCATGTGAACTTTTAACATGGACTCTGGCTGGAAATCTCAGTAAATCCTCCATCTTTTTCATCCTCTCTCATTCCAAAGCTTTCTCCCACCAAGGCCCACCTTGTCATGACTGAGCTCTCTATAACCACCCAGTCCCCTTGTAGCCCTCCCCCTTGTGGCCCCCATACCCTTGGTCTTGCGCAATTCCTCTAGTAGGAAGCCGGCCTCCTCCTGGATGCGCTCCTCAATGCTCCTCTTCCCCATCCCGAAGTCCCGAAGAATGGTCAGGGAGAAGCGTCGGAGGATCCTCCATCGTTCTCCATTGGCTAGAGCTACACCTGCCAGAATCTGTGTCAGGCTCCTGCTTCCACTCCTTTTTTTTTTTTTTTGCGGTACGAGGGCCTCTCACTGTTGTGGTCTCTCCCGTTGCGGAGCACAGGCTCCGGATGCGCAGGCTCAGCGGCCATGGCTCACGGACCCAACCGCTCCGCGGCACGTGGGATCCTCCCAGACCGGGGCACTAACCCGTGTCCCCTGCATCGGCAGGCGGACTCTCAACCACTGCGCCACCAGGGAAGCCCCTCCACTCCTTTTTGTGCCCAACTCTGTGCTGGACTGGGAGGGTGCCAGAATATGACAGCTGTAAACTCTGCTCTCGGGGATGCCTCTTCCAACCTCCCAGGCTTAATAGGGAGACTAAAGTTCCCTCCCTACTGGACCTCAAAAACAGTCAAGAACTGAGGTGAAGGAAATCAGGCTAGTAGTGATAGGGGGAGATCAAGGAGAGTTTCGTACAAGATAGAGACCTGAAACTGGATAGATGCATAGGATGGATGGATGCATAGGAATATGGAGGGAGATATAGATAGAATGCCATATAGAGTACACCAGAAAGGGGAGACTACTTCTATTTTCTATGTTCTACTTGGATTCTCTAGACATAAACACATAAGTGTACACAGAAGATCACACCTGTACATCAATATACCTACGCAAAAGGAGTTACCACACAGTAAGCAGTATTTAGAAGTTTCCAGACGTGCATGGATTGGTGAATTAGTATTTGGAAATTTAATGAAATGATTTTGATAGATTAATGAATGGGAGGAAGAGTTTATGGCTGCAATGACTGATGAATGGATGGATGAAAGACTTAGTGGATGGGTGAAGGGTTAATGGATGGGTGGTTTCAGATGTATGGATAAATGGCTGGAAGGATGTATGGATGATTGAAAGATTAATAGGTGGATGAACAATGGAAGGATAAATGAACGGATGGATGGAATGATGGACAGATGGGTAAATGGAAAGTTAATTGATAAATGTATAGATCAATTGGATGGAAAGATATTTGTATAAAAAGTCTAATGAATGGATGGATTGTTTTGGTGGATGTATGGACCAATGGAAAAATGGATGGGTGGAAGGAAAAGTATAGGGATAGACGGATGGATGGAAGTATCAAAAGAATGTTGTGAGGCTGCTTGGAATTGAAGGATGTAGGCAATTAGAGATGGATGTATAGGTAACATTAGAAAGGTATCTATCTAAAGGGTGGATGCACAGACTTATGGGTTGGGTGTGTATATACATAGAGGAAAATAAGAAGTAAGTTTGGCTATGAGGGCTTGAGTGAGTACACAAAGAGTGTCACTAATCCATTAAAAATAAGAACACAAGTAACACAGAAGATATTCTAGAGTCAGATGGTTTGGGTTCAAAATAAAATGGTTCTACCACTTACTGTTATTATCTAACCTCTCTCACCCTCAACTTCCTCATTTGCAAAATTAGTAAGACTTTAATAGCTCCCTCGGAGGAGTCACTGCAATAATTCATTTAGAATACTTATCAAAGAACCTGGGACATAGAAGTACATTACACTTTGTGATTACATTTTGTTTTTATTTTTTTGTTGTTGTTGTTGTTACCTACCGTGACCTTGGAAGTTTCGCTCTATTAAAGCCAATTCTCCACGGCCGCTGAACTCATCTGCTCGGTCTACCAGGGCTTCCTTCACTGCTTCATGTCCACATAAAACAACTACCGGCCGGGGACCCATGTACACAGTGAAGACTGGACCATATTTCTCCCGGAGCTGAGAGTGAAGGAAGACATAAGAGGAGGGAGCTGATTGGAGTACCAAGTAACAACCAACAAGAATTTTAGGAGATGGAGATTTCAAGGAGATAGAAATGTGGGACTAACAGATAAAGGTGAGCTCTGGGCTTGGAAAGACTACTGAGGAAAAGTCTCAGAAGCCTTGGCTTCTATCTTCCTGGGAAAAATCCTCCAACCCTGCCACAAGGCTTGGTTTCTGCATCTATAAAATGATGGACCTGGATGAGATGGAACTCCAAGATCCATGCTTCTGTCTCTGAAGTGCTAAATTTCTAGAATCCTAAGATTTCGTGACACTGAGTCTCAAAGTTCAAAGACCAACAGAGTGCAAGGGTTCTTGTGTTTAAGGATAGAAGGTAAGGTTATTCCAAAGTCCTGAGGTTGTGAGAGTCTTAAGGTTTAACATGCTAGGAGTCTGTGTTTCCAAGAGTTTCAGATTCTGGAATTCCAGACATTTAAGGTTATGTTTCCAAGAGCCTGTGTTTTAGAAGTCAGAAATTTCTACATTATCGGTCTATAGAATTAATTGCTTCCAGCTCTAGGAGAGGAGTAGACAGACTCACCTTCATGAAAGACTGAAAAGTGGCATCAGTACGGACTTGCAACAGGTTCCCCAGGAAAGGTATCGGTGTGGGACCAGGGGGCAGCTTTCCCCCTTTGCTGGTCCGTTTCCAGGCGATGAGGATGAGCAGACAAGACAAGCAGAGTGCCAGAAAGATGGTGAAGGCGCCTCTCAGCTCCATGGTGCCAGGTCGAGGGGTTGTGTCCAGGGTACCAGATCCTGCCTAAATACATTCTGGGAAATCAGCTGTGCAGAAATCTGAACACCCTGGGATTCAAGTTTTCTGGGTGTGGATGCCATCAAGGAAGAGATTGCTTTATCTGGGGTGGGGGTGGGGGCGGCGGCGGTGATTATATAACCTATAATCTCCCGACTGAATAAAGATAGATTGAATTCATCTGGGAAAATCCACTGGGTCCATTCCCCTTTCTTCATATTTCCAGTTCCTCAGTTCTCCCTCAGCTCAGTTTCTAGTTCAACTTGTCTTGGTAGGACGTGGGAAACAGTTGAACATCATTTTTAGGCTATTTCATTAAGGATTGTACAATCTGAGTTCAAATTTAAGTTCCATCTTTTCTTCATTGGGTGAGTCACCTAACCCTCTTGGACCCAGTTTCCCTGTCTGTCAAATAGGGTAACCATACTGTTTTAGAAAGTCTTGATAGAGAACAGAGATGGCTCCTCTCTCTTTGCTAGACCCTAGTTAACCGGTTAAAAAAATAAAAGAGAGAAAGATGAAGATTTAGAATAGCAAAAGCAATAACTTTATTGAAAGGGTTTAATTCAACAAGTTCTACTGTTTTTACTAAAGATATATTAAATAGTAACAATCAAAGGTTACCTGTGTTGGTTTATCAGAACTTTGCTGGTGTGTGTGTGCACATATTCATTTTCAAAGTCTAAGATGTAGGGACCACTTCTGAGTCCCAATCTCTAGAGGGGAAGATCACCTCTAGAGACATGACCTAGTGATTGCTCTCTGTAATAATCTAAATAATGGTTTTCAATTCTTTTTGTACCAAATATTTGTAAATCTTCTTTACTGACCTGAAACAAAATTCCTGGGTATTATATCCTACCTATACATATTATTAAACACAATCCAAAAGCCCTTCTCATGTGTCTTGATTCTCTGGCGTGGAAATTGAATCTGTTAGGAAGCCTGCACGTTTGGAATAAGGTTTGGCTGTTTATGCTGAGGTGTCCTGTGCCCAGAAGTGGTAGGAATTCTGGGAAAACTGAGCGACTCACAAAGCACCACCTTCTCGACCTTGGATATGCTGCTAGAATGTCTTCCATGGGGTAAGAGTCAGCTCTAGCCTGCCTCCTTAGACTCTCCCATCTTCTGCCTCTCCCTTCCATTCTGACCCCCTCCCAACACACACACGTACACTCCTTCAGGATTAGACTCTTAATTATTATCTGTGATGGTGGTGGTTGTGAGTCTTGTCCTCCAATTCAGACAGGCTGGAGAAAGAAAGTATTCTCAGAACAGCCCCTCTCACCATCCCACTCTGTTGTCTTCTTTTCTGGCTTCAGTAGAAGGGAGGATAGCTAGAATTGAAATTTTTTCCAGGGAGGTAAGAAAAGTGGGTCTGGGAGGTCTTTGTGCATAGTCTAAGAAGACTCATTTAGACTTTGTGCAAAGTCTAAGAAGAGGTGTTTTGTGGGATGGTTCCAAGACTGAACTAAACAGCCTCCCCAAGCTGGCATTTTTCTAAGATTCTGTCGTTCTCCAAATCTGTTGTTCTAATGTTTGAGGGTTCCAGAATTCTATAATTTTAAGTTTTCAATGCTCTATGGATTCTTCCAGTTGGCAGTGGGGGATCAGCTTTAGGAAAGTGAGGAGCTGTGGGGAGAGGGGCAGGATGACCTTTCACCTCCGCCTAGATGTTTTCAGTAGGTGCAGGAAGGTACAGCCAGTGCATAACTGTTGTTCTCAGTTCCAAAAAACAAGACAAAAAACCCCCCCAAAACTTGCAGAATCTTAGGAACCAAATTTTAGAGGCTGAGTTTGGCACAGGGGTCATTCTTCTGTTGGAAAGTGAAAAGGATAATGAATGGGGCTTCTGAATTTCTTCCTTTCTGCTATGAAAAATTATCCAAAACATAGAAATTTTTTTTTTTTTTTTTTTTTTTTTTTTTTTTTTTTGGTATGCGGGCCTCTCACTGTTGTGGCCTCTCCCGTTGCGGAGCACAGGCTCCGGACGCGCAGGCCCAGCGGCCACGGCTCACGGGCCCAGCCGCTCCGCGGCATATGGGATCCTCCCAGACCGGGGCACGAACCCGTATCCCCTGCATTGGCAGGCGGACTCTCAACCACTGCGCCACCAGGGAGGCCCAAAAACATAGAAATTTTTAAAAAGCAATTATGGGACTTTTTCATGTCAAGCTAAGCATATTTTCTAACAGGTCCATTTAAAGATAATCTCATTTCAAAATAGGATATCACTTCTTTTACACAATTGATCAATGTCTAAGCATTTTACAATTCTGTAAAACTGTTAGCTCATGATGACTATATTTTTCTATTTGTTAGAGAAGTTGACCTTCCCCCAAATTAAAAAAAAATGCAATAAAACTAGACATTAGCCAGTTTTGTAGTTAACTCAGCATTTCTTTTCCGTTTATTGGCTATAAAAATCCTAGTGTTTCATTAGTCTTTTGGACTAGTTGTCTTTACACCTAGTTCCCTCATTAATGAATTAAATAATCTTGACATATGTACAGCATCTTTTTTGAGAATTACCCTTTTTTATTTTCCTTCTCTTCTTTTTTTCTTCTTTCCTAACTCTCTCCCCTCAACTTTTCCTCTTCCCTCCATCCTCCCTCTCTTTTCTCCTCATCTCTTTCTCTCTATATTCCCTCTCTCTCTCTCTCCCTCATTTCTCTCTTTCAAAGACTCTCCCTTTCATATTGCCCTTCTTTCTTCCCTCATTGTCTCTCTCATCTCCCCCCACCACCACTTTTCTTTTTCCTCTCTCCTCCCTCCTTCTTTATCCTCTCCCTTCTTCCATAGAGATGGAAGAACTTAGTGGTTACACTAAGATAGAGTTATGCCTCTATCAAATAGTGTAACATGTGCACAACTGGAATACCAGAAGAAGAAGAAAGAGATAATGGGACATTGGAAATATTAGAAGAAATAATGGCTGTAATTTTTTTCCATAAGTAGTGACGGAAACCATATCACAGATCCAAGAAGCTCAAAGGACACCAACAGGATAAATACCAAAACACCCACATGTCAGCTTATTATATTCAAACATCAGGAAGCCAAAGGCAAAGAGAAAAATTAGAAGGCAGCCAAAGGAAAATACACATTTACCCATGAAAAACAAAAATAAGTATCATAGTATACTTCTCATCAGAAACCATGCTAGCAAGAAAACAATGGACATCTTTAAGTGACATCTTTAAAGTGTTAAAAGAAAAAAGCTGTCAACCAAGAATTTTATATAAAGCAAAAAAGTTATTAAAAATTAATGAGAAATGGGGCTTCCCTGGTGGCACAGTGGTTGAGAGTCCGTCTGCTGATGCAGGGGACGTGGGTTCGTGCCCCGGTCCGGGAAGATCCCACATGCTGCGGGGCGGCTGGGCCCGTGAGCCATGGCTGCTGAGCCTGCGCGTCCGGAGCCTGTGCTCCGCAGCGGGAAAGGCCACCATAGTGAGAGGCCCGTGTACCGCAAAAAAAAAAAAAAAAAAAAAAAAAAAAATTAATGAGAAATGAAGAGTGGTTGTTTAATGGGTACAGAGTTTTAGTTTGGAATGATGAAAAAGTTCTGGAGCTGGACAGTGGTGATGGTTGCACAACAAAGTGAATGTACTTAATGCCACTAAACTTTACAGTTTAAAATAGTTAAAATGGCAAATTTTATGTTGTGTGTATTGTACTAAAAATTTAAGTGATGGACAAATAAAGACTCTCTTAGACAAAAGAAAATGGGAGGTGACTCGTTGCCAGTGTACTTGACCTATAAGAAATATTAAAAGTGGGATTGACACACACACACTACTATGTATAAAATAGAAAACTAATAAGGACCTACTGTATAGCACAGGGAACTCTACTCAATACTCTGTAATGGGCTATATGGGAGAAGAATCTAAGAAAGAGTGGATATATGTATATGTATAACTGATTCACTTTGCTGTACACCTGAAACTAACACAACATTGTAAATCAACTATGCTCCAATAAAGATTTTAAAAAAAGAAATATTAAAGGAAGTTCTTTAGGCAGAAAGAATATGTTTAAGGTCAAAACTTGGATCTACATAAAGAAATGAAGAGAAGGAGTGGCTAAGATGGTAGAGTAGGAAGACCCTGAGCCCACCTCCTCCCATGGACACACCACACTTACAACTATTTACAAAGCAACTATTGATGAGAAAGACCTGAAGATTAGTAGAAAAGATCTTCTACAACTAAAGGTATAAAAAAGGAACCACAATGAGATACACAGGAAGGGCAGAGACTTGGTATAGTCAGGGCCCACACCCCTGGATGGGTGACACACAATAAGAGGATAATTACAGTTGCAGAGGTTCTCCCCAAGGAGTAAGGGGTCCAAGCCCCACATTAGGCTTCCCAGCCTGGGGGTCTTGCACTGGGAAGATGAGCTCCCAGAACTTTTGGCTTTGAAGGCCAGTGAGCCTTACTTCCTGGAGAGCCAGAGAGCTATAGGAACAGAGACTCCACTCTTCTTTTTTTAATTAATCAATCAATTAATTAATTAATTAATTTTTGGCTGCATTGGGTCTTCCTTGCTGCGCGCCGGCTTTCTCTAGTTGCGGCGAGCGGGGGCTACTCTTCATTGCAGTGTGCGGTCTTCTCATTGCGGTGGCTTCTCTTGTTGTGGAGCATGGGCTCTAGGCTTGTGGGCTTCAGTATTTGTGGCACGCAGGCTCAGTAGTTGTGGCTCACGGGCTTAGTTGCTCTGCGGCACGTGGGATCTTCCCGGACCAGGGCTCGAACCCGTGTCCTCTGCATTGGCAGGTGGATTCTTAACCACTGCGCCACCAGGGAAGTCCCCAGAGACTCCACTCTTAAAGGGCATACAAAACCTCATGCTCTGAGGCCCGGGGCAGAAGCAGTTCTATGAAAGTATAGGTCAGACCCACCTGCTGATCTTGGAGAGTCTCCTGGAGAGGCAGGAGGCAACTGGAGCTCACCTTGGAGACATAGACACTGGGGCAGCCATTCTGAGGGGCTCGTTCTACCTTGAGGACTTTGGTGTTGGCAAATACGATTTTTAAATCCTCTCTTTAGCTTATTAGCCTCAGGATCCAACACTGCCCCCCACCCACCAGACTTTACACACCATTACTGGGACTTCTCAGGCCAAGCAACTAACTGGGTGGGGACACAGTCCCACCCATCAGCAGGCCAGCTGGTGTAGGACCCCCGGAGCCCCCAGCCACTCCAGGACCCAGCCCCACTCATCAGTGCACCAGCAATAGCGCCAGGACCCCTGAGGTCCCACAGCCAGCCATTCGGACCCAGCCCCAACCACCAGCAGACTGACACTAACTCTGAGGCACCCAGGGTCTTGCAGTCAGTGACCCCAAGACCCGGCTCTGCCCATCAGTGGCTGACACTAGCCCCAGGACCCCCTGGGCCTGGCTCCACCTACCAACTGGAGGACAGCAGCCCTAGGACCACAGCAATCCTGCAGCCTGCCCTGTCAGAACCCAGCACACCCACCAGCAGGCTGGCATCAGCCCCAGGACCCCCTGAGCCCTAGCCCTGCCCACCAGTGAGCCAGCATTAGCACCAGGACCCCCTGGAGCTCCACAACCAGCCACCATCTTGTGTCTCAGCCCCAACCACTAGTGGCTGGTCACCTCCACACAAGGCAGGGCCTGGCAACCAACCAGATGGGGCTAGCCACATCTACCAGACCACAGCCCACTACTACCACAGGGCTCATGCAGCACACATAAGGGGCACCCCTAAATCAAACAGTACTGGTGACCAGAGGGGAGTATACTACTGGGTTGCATAGGACATCTCCCACAAAAGACCGCTTCTCCAAGGTCGGGAAACATAACCTACCTACCAACTACGTTGAAATAAAAACAGTGTATTAGGCAAAATGAGGTGACAGGAATATGTTCCAAATGAAGGAACAAGATAAAGCCCCAGAAGAAGAACTAAGTGAAGTGGAGATAAGCAATCTGCCCAATAAAGAGTTCATGGTCAAAGATGGTCATAAAGATGATCATAAAGATGGTCAAAGAACTCAGGAGAAGACTGAATGGACAGAGTGAGAAGTTAGAAATTTTAAACAAAGAGTTAATAGAGAAGAACCAAACAGGGCTGAATAGTACAATAACTGAAATTAAAAATATACTCAAAGGAATCACCAGTCGATTAGGTGATACAGAGGAACAGATCAGCAAGCTGGAAGACAGAGTAGTGGACATCACTGAAGCTGATCAGCAAAAAGAAAAAAGAATTTTAAAAATTGAAGACAGGGCTTCCCTGGTGGCGCAGTGGTTGAGAGTCCGCCTGCCAATGCGGGGGACACGGGTTCTTACCCCGGTCCAGGAAGACCCCACATGCCACGGAGCGGCTGGGCCCGTGAGCCATGGCCGCTGAGCCTGTGCGTCCGGAGCCTGTGCTCCACAACGGGAGAGGCCACAACAGTGAGAGGCCCGTGTACTGCAAAAAAAAAAAATTGAAGATAGTTTAAGAGATCTCTAGGACAACATCAAGCATACTAATATTTGAAATACAGGGGCCCCAGAAGGAGAAGGAAGAGAGAAAGGAACAGAGAACATATTTGAAAACAGAATAACTGAATACTTCCCTAACCCGGGTAAGGAAACGACATCCAGGTCCAGGAAACATGGAGAGTCCTAAACAGGATCAAGACCAAATAAGACCACACCAAGACACATTCTATTAAAATGGCAAAAATTAAAGATAAAGAGAGAATATTAAAACCAGCAAAGGAAAAGCAACAAATTACATAAAAAGGAACACTCATAAGGCTATCAGCTGACTTTTCGGCAGAAACTCTGCAGGCCAGAAGGGAGAGGCATGATATATTTAAAGTGATGAAAGGGAAAAAGCTACAACTGAGACTACTCTACCCAGCAAGGCTTTCATTCAGATTTGATGGAGAGATCAGAAGTTTTACAGACAAGCAAAAGTTAAAAGAGTTCAGCAGCATGAAACCAATTTTACAAGAAATGTTTTTGTTTTTTAGGTTCAGAAATCTTTATTAAAATGAAAAAACAGGGCCTCCCTGGTGGCGCAGTGGTTGAGAGTCCGCCTGCCGATGCAGGGGATACGGGTTCGTGCCCCGGTCTGGGAGGATCCCATATGCCGCGGAGCGGCTGGGCCCGTGAGCCATGGCCGCTGGGCCTGCGCATCCGGAGCCTGTGCTCCGCAACGGGGGAGGCCACAGCAGTGAGGGGCCCGCATACCGCAAAAAAAATAAAAAAAATAAAAAAAAATAAAATAAAATGAAAAAACAACATGGCTATAAAATGACATAGCTAAAATTTAAACTTAGATCTGTATTCTCTGAATCTCAAATTTCTAAACATGCTCCTCCTGAGGGGAAAATATTGAATCTATGTATTACCTGGATGTCCCCTCACACATCAATGATCAGAGACCCCCTTTCTCTTACTACAGCTATTCTCCTTTCAGTATGTTCACATAGTCAGTCCCCATGCCCAGTTTCTCCTGACACAGGAGAATCTCCATCTACTAAACATTCACCCCCTTCTCTCCTCAGTTTTACAGATCTGTTTCACCCATGTATCAACATATACACAGAAACTAAATTATCATGTTCCCACAACATTTCACCACATCTACTAATCACAGAGAACTCCAAATATCTTCCCTTCCCATGGCTACATTTGTCACAGTACATGATTAAGATACTGAACAGGTCTAGTTACAGTGTCACAGATATCCCCATGGCTCTTAAAATTATCTGGCATTCTGTTATGATCACCTCCAACTACCAACAAGCTAGATAATCCGAAGATATGTCAGCTCCCTGCCATAAAATCTGTGAATATTCCTGCATTGCTAATCATTAGTGACTCCTTTCTAAATTGAAAAGTCACCTCTATCCATGGCTTAGTCCAATTATATTCCTTTCTTTCCTGCTTTCTCTCTCGCTCTCTTTTTCTTTTAATCAAAGTATATTGGTTTACAATATTATATTAGTTTTGGGTGTACAATAGTGATTCAACATTTGTATAGATTATACTCCATTTAAAGTTATTTCCAAATAATAGCTATATTTCCTGGTGCTGTACAATATATCCTTGTTGTTCTTTATTTTATACCTATCAGTTTGTATTTCTTAATCCCTTACCCCAGCTTTGCCCCACCTTCTTCCCTCTCTGGTAACCAATAATCTGTTCTCTGTATCTGTGAGTCTGTTTCTGTTTTGTTATATTTATTCATTTGTTTTATTTATTTTTTATTTTTAAAATTTATTTATTTATTCATTTATTTAATTTTTGGCTGCATTGGGTCTTCACTGCTGCACGCGAATTTTCTCTGGTTGCTGAGAGCGGGGGCTACTCTTTGCTGCCATGCGCGGGCTTCTCATTGCAGTGGCTTCTCTTGTTGCAGAGCACGGGCTCTAGGCACACGGGCTTCAACAGTTGTGGTGCAAGGGATCAGTCGTTGTGGCTCACGGGCTCTAGAGCGCAGGCTCAGTAGTTGTGGCGCACCGGCTTAGTTGCTCTGCGGCATGTGGGATCTTCCCGGACCAGGGCTTGAACCCGTGTCCCCTGCATTGGCAGGCGGATTCTTAACCATTGCGCCACCAGGGAAGCCCTCATTCATTTTATTTTTAGATTCCACATATAAGTGATAACAAACAGTATTTATCTTTCTCTGTTTGACTTATTTCACTAAGCATAGTACCCTCTAGGTCCATTCAGATTTTTGAAATGGCAGAATTTCATTCTTTTTATGGCTGAGTAATATTCCATTGTGTATATATGCCACATTTTCTTTATACATTCATCTCTTGATGGCCACTTAGATTGCTTCTGTATCTTGGCTATCATAAATAATGCTGTTATGATCATTGGGGTGCATGTATCTTTTTGAATTAGTGTTTTCATTTTCTTTGGATACATGTCCGGGAGTGGAATTGCTGGATCATATGGTAGTTCAATTTTTAGTTTTTTTAGGAACCTCCATACAGTTTTCCAACCAACAGTGTGCAAGTGTAACCTTTTCTTCACAGCCTCTCTAACATTTGTTATTTGTAGACTTTCTGATGATAGCCATTCTGACAGGTGTAATGTGATATCTCATTGTGATTCTGATTTGCATTTCTCTGATGATTAGCGATGTTGAGCATCTTTTCATGTGCCTCTTGTCCATCCATATGCCTTGTTTGGAAAAATGTGTATTCTGATCTTCTGTTCATTCTGTAGTTGGGTTGTTTTCTTTTTTGATATTGAGTTGTATGAACTGCTTATATATATTTGGATATTAACCTGTTATTAGTCATATAATTTGCAGATATTTTCTCTCATTCAGTAGGTTGTCTTTTCATTTTGTTGATGGTTTCCTGTGCAAAAACAGACACATAGATCAATGAAACAGAATAAAGAGCACAGATATGAACTCACACTTATATGGGCAATTAATCTGTGACAAAAGAGGCAAGAATATACAATGGGGAAAAGACAGGCTCTTCAATAAATAGTGTTGGGAAAACTGGACAGTGGCATACAGTTGCAAAATAAATGAGTCATGTGTATGAAATATACAGTGTGGGGAATATAGTTATAACTATGTCATATATTTTATGGTGATATATTGTAACTAGACTTATTTTGGTGATCATTTTGAAATGTATAAAAATATTGAATCACTAAGTTGTGTTACAGGAACTGACACGGTGTTGTAGGTCAATTATATTTCAAAAACAAACAAACAAACTCACAGAAAAAGAGATCAGATTTGTGGTTACCAGAGAAAGGCAACAGGGGGTAGGGGAATTGGATGAAGGTAGTCAAAAGGTACAGACTTCCAGTTATAAAATAAATAAATGCTAGGGAAATTAAACAGCATAATTCTAAATAACCCATGAGTCAAATTCTCAAATGTAACTAAAAATATTTGAAATAAATGAAAGTAAAAAGTTGCAGTAATGCTTAGAGGGAATTTACAGCATTGAAGGCTTTATTAGAAAAGGGGAAAGATCTGGGTTTTCCCTGGTGGTCCAGTGGTTAAGACTTTTCGCTTCTACTGCAGGGGGCACAGGTTCAATCCCTGGTCAGGAAACGAAGATCCCACATGCTGAGCAGCCAAAAAAAAAAAAAAAGAGAAACATCTAATATCAGTAACCTAAGTTTCCATCTTAGGAGACTAGAGAAAGAGGAGGAAATTAAATCTAAAGCAAGCAGGAGGAAAATAATAAAAATTAGAGCAGAAATTGATATCAATAATAGTAGGAAGATAGAATCAATAAAACCAAAAGCTGATTCTTTTGAAAAGACCAATAAAATTGATCTAGTCAAGTTAATGGGAAGAAAGGGAAGAAGTACAAATTACCAATATCAAGAATGAAAGAGGGAACATCTTTACTGATCCACAGACATTAAAAAGATAATACAGGGGCTTCCCTGGCGCAGTGGTTAAGAACCCGCCTGCCAGTGCAGGGGACATGGGTTCAAGCCCTGGTCCGGGAAGATCCCACATGCCGTGGAGCAACTAAGCCTGTGGGCCACAATTACTAAGCCTGCACTGTAGAGCCCGCAAGCCACAACTACTGAGCCACGTGCCACAACTACTGAAGCCTGCGCACCTAGAGCCCGTGCTCCACAACAAGAGAGGCCACCATGATGAGAAGCCCGCACACCACAATGAAGAGTAGCCCCCGCTTGCCACAACTAGAGAAAGCCCGCACACAGCAACCAAGATCCAATGCAACCAAAATTAATTAATTAAAAAGATATTACAAAACTATAGTGCTAACAACTCTATGCCCATAAATTTGAAAAAGTGGATGAAATATACCAATTCTTTACAGACACAAATTACCAAAACTCACAAAAGAAGAAATAGGTAACCTGAACACCCTATGCTTATTAAAGAACTTGAAGTTGTAGTTGAAAACCTGCAAAAAGAAAGAAAAGAAAACTAGAGGCCCAGATGTTTCACTGATGAATTCTACTAAATACTTAAAAACAAAAACAAACAAACAAAAAACTTAAAGAAGAAATAACACCAACTCTAAACAGCTTCTTCCAGAAGAGGATGGACCACTTCCAAACTCACTTCCTGAGGTCAGCATTATCCTAATACTAAAAACAGGCAAGACACTATAAGAAAACTATAGACCAATATCTCTCATAAACGTAGTGCAAAAATCCTTAGGAAAACATTAACAAATCAAACATAGCAGTATATAAAAAGAATAGTACATCACAAAAAATCAATGTATCGATATTTAACCAAGTTAATAAGAAAAAATGTGATATCAATAGATACCAAAAAATGCTTTTGACAAAATTCAACACTGATTTATGACAAATAAGCTCAGCAAATTAAGAATAGAATGGAACTTCCCTAATCTAAAAAGGGTATCTGTGAAAAACATACAACTAACATCATACTTAAAGGGGAAAGACTGAATGCTTTCCCCCTAAGATCTGGAACAAGGCAAGAATGTTCTCTCTCATTAGTCCTACTCAATATCCACTGGAAGTCCTAGCTTGTGCAGTAAGGCAAGAAAAAAAATCATATACATAGAAAAGGAAGAAATACAACTGTCCTTATTTACAGATAATATGAATGTCTCTGTAGAGAATCCTGAAGAATACACAAAAAACTGGAGCTAATAAGTGAGTTTTGCAAGGTCACAGAATATAATGTTAACAAACAAAAGTCAAATGTGTTCTTGTATAACAGTAATGAAAAATCGGAATCTCAAAATTTTTTAAATACTATTTAAGTTAGCACCCAGAAAATGAAGTACTCAATTCTAAATATAACAAAATCTGGAACTGCATGGAAGCCCATTTCTGAGTCTTCCTGTTTTCTCTCCCCATAAGGGCCCAGTTCATTGTTCCTCTCCTCCCCTCTCTTTATCTTCTAAAGTTGGACGAGGATACCAGATCCCAACCTCTCCCCTCCAAAAAAAGTAAAAGATAGGTCAGGACTCATTGAGAAGTTTAGATTAGGAGGAAGTGAAAATACGTCTTTCAGTGTGGAATTTCCTGATGAGGACAACATGGATAGAGAGGAGGTGCATGTTTAGAAGGATCAAAGCTGGTAAAGATGGAAGAAAGTAAGGTCTGAATTGAAGGATATATGATTGAATGATGGAAAGAAGAATGAATGGATGGGAGGGTGGATAGATGAATAACTGTGTGAGTGGAAAAAGGGAGAGAAGAATCATCGGATGTAAATGGATCAATGGATAAATGAATGGGAAGATGGCAAATGGATGAAAGGTTGAATGAGTTAGTGAATGGAAAGATGAATAAATAAATGTACTGATAAGTGGATGAGAGGACATAATGATGGAAGAAAGAGTGAATGAATGGTTGAATGGATGCATGGTAGGAAGGAGGGATGGATGAACGTATCAGAGGACAAAAGATAGAATGGATGCTATCGAAAGGGTACATAACTAGAATTTGACATAATTGCCTGGTTGGATGTGAATAAATGAAAGAACACCTGAATGACAGACAGACTGAAGAAGGGAAGGTTGAATGAACCACCCTGGAGGGTGAAGGCTTTTTGAAATTGGTGCATGGACACTTGGAGATGAATGGATGGATCTTAGACTGCAAGTCTCTGTGAGGGTAGATGAGTATAGTTCCTATAGATTTTGGGTTGGGGGTGTTCAATTAGGAAGTCATAAGAGGAAAGGGTGTTGTATCTGATAGTATCAGAGACCCCAAAATAATAGTGGCTTCAGCAAGATAACAGTTTATCTCTGATGTGCCAGTCTGAGTGTAAGCAGTCAGAGCTGATATGGCAGCTCCAGTGCCAAGAGCCCAGGTTTTTTCTGTCTTTAGCTCCACAATTTCCCAGGGCATTGCCCTGATCCTCATGGTTGAAGATGGATTTCCACCTCATGTGCTGGGTCTACACTCCAACCAGCAGGATGATGGGACGCAGGAGTGGAAGGCACAACCAGGAAGTGGCAGACATGGCTTCCCCTCAGATCTTATTCGCTTCCGGCCGTGATGTCATGCTTCGCTGCAAGGGAGGCTGGGAAATGTAGTCTTTATTTTGGATGATCTTGAGCTCAGCTCAGATTTAAGGGTTCTATTACCAAAGAAAGGAGGGAAGAATGTAAGGGAACAACTAACAGTGTCTACCATAGGGATTGATTAGGAGCTGATAGGGAAACAAAAGGAAAACACTCTGCAAAGAGCAGGGTTGATAACCAGCTAATGTACTCCTCATTATGAAAGTTTGGGATGGGGAGTGGGGTCCCAGTCAGATTCCCAGACATAGCAGAGACAAATACCTGTGGGCATTTTGCTGCTTTTGTCCACGTTCTTCCAGATGGTAAAGATCACCGGGATGGACATGTGACAAACAGGAAAAGTGTGAAGACTTCTCAGATCTCTGTGCAACCAGGAAGAAGGAACTGCCCTTGGCCATGGGCCTTGGCTACAAAAATGCTGGGATCCAGCTTTTTCAGTAACCTGAACACCTTCAGATTAAATTTCCTGGGGGTTGGATCCCATTTGGGAGCTTGCCATGCTGCAGGGTTTATATAACTTCTGAAGTGATTCTCTTGTCTTCGTCCCTTCAGTCCCCTCCTCACTCGTGTCCACACCCTCCAACTTTGTCCTTTGAGAGCACATCCAAGGTCATGGAACAGTCTAGAGTTGGGAGGAACAAGGTTCAAGTCCTGCTTCTGATACTTTCTTGGTGTGTGTGATCTTGAACAAGACACCTCATTTCTTTTTTTTTTTTTAACTTTTTATTTCATATTGGAGTATAGTTGATTAACAATGTTGCATTCATTTCAGGTGTACAGCAAAGTGAATCAGTTTTATATATATATATATATATATATATATATATATATATATATATATATATATATATATATATATATATTCTCTTTCAAATTCTTTTCCCAGTTAGGTTGTTACACAATACTGAGCAGAGTTCCCTGTGCTATACAGTAGACACCTCATTTCTTTGAGCCTCTGTTTCCATTTCTGAAAAATGAGAATACCAATAAAAGTACCTCCCTTGCAAGGTTGTTGTAGGGATGAAACATACTGAAAGCCATGAGCATGGTGCCATCACCATCACTCAACAACCTATCCTCAGCCCTTCGAACTCTGTTCTCAGGGAGGAATTTACTGTAAGTGGGGCTGGTGGCTAGAGCAGGGCTGAGCATAGACTGTGGCTGATGGCAGGTAGTGAGTGGGCAGATGACAGCATGGACTGTCAGCTGGGTGCTGGACCAGCAGGGGAGTCAGGGAGAAGGGCGGGGGCATTGCTTGTTCCTGAGCCTCTTCTGTGTGCCAGCTCTGTGCTAAGGTTTTTGGGTTTTTTTTTTTTTTTTTGCGGTACGCAGGCCTCTCACTGTTGTGGCCTCTCCTGTTGCGGAGCACAGGCTCCGGACGTGCAGGCTCAGCGGCCATGGCTCACGGGCCCAGCCGCTCCGCGGCATGTGGGATCCTCCTGGACCGGGGCACGAACCCGTGTCCCCTGCATCAGCAGGCGGACTCTCAACCACTGCACCACCAGGGAAGCCCTGTGCTAAGTTCTTTACTTTGACACTCCCATGGAAATTCGCATCTTTGTGGTCATCCCCATTTCACACTTGAACAGAGTCCCCAAGGTCACTGGGCTCTCAAGGGGCAGGGTTAAGGTTAGCACACCAGTTTGCCCCTCCAGGAACTATCTCCCACCGGTGACTTGCTTAGGGCTCCTTTCCCCGGGCTGTGTGTGTGTGAGGGGGGAGGGATGGAACCAGCTTGTGTGTATCAGGGTGAGAGGTAGTGAGATTATAAGTGGAGTAAGGGGATCCCTTACTCCACTCATAGGTGTAGGTGTTGGGAGGATAAGGTGGTTGATATATTTCTCTGGTGGGTGGGGCAGTGACCTACAGAATTTTTTGGAGCACCATGGTGACCAAGAATCCCCAGGAAGGGGGTAAATAGTAAAGCATTTTCTCCCTTGTTAAAGCCCAAAACCAGTGGGGTCGGGAGGAGGCCAGGCATCCCTCCTTCTGCCTTCAGAGATCTTGGTTTGGGGTCCCAGAAACTGGATGTCCTAGGCTTCAGCCAGCTGAATTGGATAGTTCCCCCAAATTTCCATCAACATCTTGTTTCCGTGGCTTCGTACCTTTTCTAGGGGCTGGGGGAGAGCCCAGGTGCCTGCCTGTGTCCTGGGGGAAGCTCTCCCTGCCTGCAGCCTCTGCCTCCTCCTCTAAGCACCCCCAACCCCCTCGGGTCCTGTGCTGTTTAGTCTCTACTGCCTCCAGGTGAGGGGCCAGTTATCGGATCTCTCCACCCAATCCAGGAAGAATGGAGATGGGAGAGGCGTGTCTGAGGCCAGGCTGACCAACTGAGGAAAAAGGAGAAGCTAAGAAGGGTGAGAAGGGAGAAAATGTTCCTTCCTGGCCTCTTCCACGTCCCTCACCCCCTTGAACTCCTAACAAACAGTTACATCATCAGCTCTCTCTACTCCGTCCTGGGCAGCGAGCCAGATGGGGAGGTATGGGGCAAAAACAACAACAACAAGAAGCAATGTGTGTTAAGTAAGAAAAGAGCAAGAGAAAGCGATTTCAGAGTGACCAAAATCAAGAGAAATAAAGAGTGGTAGTGGGGAGAGAGAGGGAGGGAGAGAAGGAGAGAGAGGAAGGGAGGGAGAGGGAGAGAGAGGGAGAGAGAGGGAGGGAGAGGGAGGGAGAAGGAGGGAGAGAGAGGGAGGGAGGGAGAGAGAGAGGGAGGGAGAGAGGGAGGGAGAGGGAGAGGGAGAGGGAGAGGGAGAGAGGGAGGGAGAAGGAGAGGGAGGGAGAGGGAGAGAGGGAGGGAGAGGGAGAGAGGGAGAGGGAGAGAGAGGGAGAGGGAGGGAGAGGGAGAGGGAGGGAGAGGGAGAGAGGGAGGGAGAGGGAGAGAGGGAGGGAGAAGGAGGGATAGAGAGGGAGGGAGAGAGAGAGGGAGGGGGAGAGGGAGGAGAGAGAGGGAGAGAGAGAGAGAGGGAGAGAGGGAGGGAGAGGGAGAGAGAGGGAGAGGGAGGGAGAGGGAGAGAGAGGGAGAGGGAGAGAGGGAGGGAGAGGGAGAGAGGGAGGGAGAAGGAGAGAGGGAGGGAGAGGGAGAGAGGGAGGGAGAAGGAGAGAGGGAGGGAGAGAGAGAGGGAGGGAGAGGGAGAGGGAGGGAGAGGGAGAGAGGGAGGGAGAGGGAGAGAGGAAGGGAGAGGGAGAGAGGAAGGGAGAAGGAGAGAGGGAGGGAGAAGGAGAGAGAGGGAGAGAGAGAAAGAGACAAAGTGTCATAGAGATGAAAAGAGAGAAGTGGGGAGAGGATATGGGGGAGGGAGGAGGCAGGGAATGATTAACTAGGACCCAGAGAAACAGGGAGAAGGCATCAGAGAAGGACACAAAACACAGACAGAGGGAGAGACAGAGCCAGAGTTGGAGAGAGACACATACAGAGAAATGGAGAGCTAGAGCTAGAGAGACACACGCTCAGCGATGTGTAGACACAGATAAAGACTGAGAGAGACCTGGAGAGATCTAGAGAAGCAAGAAATAGAGATTCAGAGGAGAGAGCCAGAGAAACACAAAAGGACTGGGATAGAAAGTCAGAGAGAGGGGCAAAGAGACACAAAGAGAAGAGAACAGTCCGGTGAAGGACACAGAGACCTGCCTGAGGCAGAAACAGAGGCGGCAGCAGGGAGGAGATACATAATCCAGTCAAAGGGGCTGGCGACCTGGCCAGGCCTCGTGAGCAGCCAACTCAGTCAATATTGTTCTAGTGTGTCTTACGTGTCTTGCGTGCCAGGCCCCGACCGACTTGATCTCTTAATACCAGCAACAAGCCTCAGTGATGATAATTGCGGCTAACACTTGGCACTATGTCCCAGGCACATTCTAAGTCCTTTGCACACATCTCACCTGGTCCCACAGCAACCCTACATGGTAAGTGCAACTATTATCTCCATTTTACCAAGGTGGAGATGAAGCCATGCAGAGGGTGAAGTTGATCTCCGGTGGCCTTGGCCTGCAGCGGCTTGAAGCAGGATTTTGGTTCCCCCCTAGAGACTGAGGTCGGGCCACGGCAGTGAGAGTGCTGAATCCTGGCCACTACATCGCTAGGGGCCAGTGACCAGTGACAAGGCCCTGGCCCGTCAGCTGTGTAGAAATGAATTTCCACATAGAGGTGGGAAGTAGTGAAGCAAATAAAGTACTTATTAGGAGAAAGAAGTACAGTATGTGTGGATAGACACACGGGTGGGCTCAGAGAGAGTCATGCCCTCGTGGTAGTTTGAATCACTTTTATGGGACACTTCATCTGGGTTTCCTTTGGCCAGTCATCTTGCTTTGCCTGGTTCTGCATCCGTATTTGCTATAACTTAGGGTCCTCCTCTGTGTGTGTGCACATCTCTTAGACGAGATGGATTCTAGCAAAGAGGCCTATGGGTAGTTAGCATCACTTACTATGGGGTGGTGCCCCATCCCTTTTTGACCTCCAGGGAGCCTTTCTGTGCGTGTATAGTCAGGGAGGTCTCCTTGATTTCAAGAATGAGGGATATATGGCCTTTTATCTATTATCTGGGCAGGGCCCAGCCTCCTCTCTCGATTGTCTTGCTATTGATACTTTGGAGTTTCTGTCCACAGGGAACGAACTCCAGCTGCTCAGCCTGGGGCCCACCTATCTCCTGCCTCAAAATCACTTCTCAAGGTCACCAGCTAGCGGCCAAGATGCAACACCCAGGCAATCTGTCTCCAGTCTGTCATTTCAACACGTCCCCTCCCAAGAGAGGAATGACTGAGGACTTTAAGGATACGCCCCCAACACCCAAATTTGGAGAAGGAGGGTTTTTTGCCTGGAATCCAAAGATTGATAGCAGGAGCCCACAAATGCCCTGAAACGATTGTGCAACGCGACTGTCATGCCCACCTGGAGAAATTGTGCACAAGTATTTTGGATCCCTGGAAGGTACGGCTCTTATGTATGCCACACATGGTTATTATGAATCCTATTATGTGCCAGGCACTATTCTGGAGTATGAGGGGTTCACAGGGAGCAAAGCAAATAATCACAATAATGAAAAAATCGGTAGGAATCCCTGTCCTCATGGAGCTGTCACTTGGGTAGGAGGAGTCATTGTCAGAGACCACGTCTGATGGCTCCTAGAGTTTGTCAAGCTGGCTCTCACCTTAAGGACGTTGCCCTTGCTGCTCCCTCTGCCAGGAACATGCCTCTGCACACCTTCCCATGATTGACTCTCAGAAGTCACCGCCTCCAAGAAGCCCTCTCTGACTACCCAATCTGAAGCAGCCCTCACCAGTCAGTATCCATCATATTTCCTTCTTTAATTTGCCTCGTGGCATTTATCACTAGCTGAGGTCATCTTATTTATTCAATACGCTGTTTGCTTTAAGGCTGTCTCGTCTGCTAGAAGTTACCAATTCCACGAGGGGAGGGACTTTGAGTTTCTTGTTATTTGCTAGAGTCCCTATGCCTACATTAATATGTCATATATGCTGACTAAACCCTGGTCGATCAGTAATGACAACTAACTCATGTATCACGTTCCCACAGGCCACTAGATGCTCCATGCTTCTTACAAGTATTAACTCAGTTAATCTCCCGGTGACCCTTGGAGGAAGGGATTCTACATGGGGAAAGCGGGACAGAGAGCTTAAGAAACTCACTCAAACTCACAGCGCTGGACAATGGCAGGGTCGTGATCCAAACTCAGCACTGTGGCTCAGTCCCTGCTCCTCACAACTCTGCCCTTCAGGTTACCTGAGCCCGTGCATTCTGTCCCTCCACCCCCAGCCCTGGAGTGATGGGACCAGGCTCAGCGCCTTGACAAGATCAGATTCCGCAGCCTCTAGGGCTGTCTCATTTGTACCCATGGGATTCTAATTGATGGAGGTGACTGAGTGATAACATGGAGAGGTCAGTGCCATTCAAGAAAAGTCTAGGGCTTCCCTGGTGGCACAGTGGTTGAGAGTCCGCCTGCCAATGCAGGGGACACGGGTTCGTGTCCCGGTCCGGGAGGATCCCACATGCCATGGAACGGCTGGGCCCGTGAGCCATGGCCGCTGAGCCTGCGCATCCGGAGCCTGTGCTCCGCAACGGGAGAGGCCACAACAGTGAGAGGCCCGCGTACAGCAAAAAAAAGAGAAAAGTCTAATGTTGGCCACATTCCCCCCAGGAATGAGAGGCACAGCACGCAGGGCCACAGGAAAAGGCAGCAGCATTGGTCAAGAGGCAGAAAGGAATAAGAGGAAGACGCAGGCCACAGCCTTTACTGGGAAAGGCAGGGCAGAGTCAGCAGCATAGGACTGGCTAATTTGAATCATTCCAGTGGGCTCTGGAGCATAGGGGCTGTCCTAGCTGTCTGGTACCTGGCCCTTGGGTTGATTTAGTACTGGGAAAATATTGGCTTGCCTGACACTGTTCCAGCGTAAGTGCCTCTCCCACTGGACTTGTCTCAGTCTTTGCTGTGTCCCCACCCACTGAGAGGCTACTCAATAAATATTCACTAAAAGACAATTTAATTAAAAAGACAACAGGCGGGCTTCCCTGGTGGCGCAGTCGTTGAGAGTCCGCCTGCCGATGCAGGGGACACGGGTTCGTGCCCCGGTCCGGGAAGATCCCACATACCGTGGAGCGGCTGGGCCCGTGAGCCATGGCTGCTGGGCCTGCGCATCCGGAGCCTGTGCTCCACAATGGGAGAGGCCACAGCAGTGAGAGGCCCGCGTACCGCAAAAAAAAAAAAAAAAAAAAAAAAAAAAAAAAAAAAGACAACAGGCTACGGAAGTATTCCAGGAAGTAGCCCCCCCCTCCTCCCCCGCCCCACCCCTCCCCTCCCCCTCCTCCTCCCTGCTCCCTCTCCCCATCCCCACCACCTTCACCCATTCCCCACTTGGCCAGATCCTCTGATTGCATAACCTCTGTTCTGGCTCCTGCTGTTGAAACTGCTTCTTTTAGAAACAAAATAAGGGATTTACCTGGTGGCACAGTGGTTGAGAATCCGCCTGCCAATGCAGGGGACACGGGTTCGAGCCCTGGTCCAGGAAGATCCCACATGCCACGGAGCAGCTAAGCCCATGTGCCACAACTACTGAGCCTGCACTCTAGAGCCCGCGAGCCGCACTACTGAGCCCACACGCCACAACTACTGAAGCCCGCGCACCTAGAGCCTGTGCTCTGCAACAAGAGAAGCCACCGCAACGAGAAGCCCGTGCACCGCAACGAAGAGTAGCCCCCACTCAACACAGCTAGAGAAAGTCTGTGTGCAGCAACGAAGACCCAACACAGCCAAAAATAGATACATAAATAAATTTTTTAAAAAGGAAAGAAAAAAAAAAGAAACAAAACAAACATTATCCTTGGCGAGACTAGTCCCTTCCACACACATATCTGGCACTGGCAGGAGAGCTGATTCTCAGCAGGTGTCTGGGCCAGGTGTTGGGCCGGACAGCTCTGGCAAGTGACCCCTACAGGCTCAGACTGGCCGACCGTGCGAGTAGCATGGAGCTGGTCACCATGGGGCTGGTGCTCCCTCCTTGTGGGACAAGGGCTGCAACTGCAAGGCCAGTGGAGAGGTGAGAAGGCCGGCTGCCAGCAGGTGAGGGAGGGAGGGGCCCCAGACTCTGCAGCCCAGACTTTCTGTGTCTCTGCGGCTGTCACAATTTGCCCTGAAAAGAGGCTGCCATCTAGCTAATCTGTAATGTTCTAGAAGACCCATACTCGACCTCAGACTCTTACTGTCAGGCTCTCTCTCTCTTCTTTGGGCCTCCCACCTTCCCCAGCCCTCTCTCCCTCCCTTCCTCTCTCTCTTCTCTTTGGGGGAAAAAAAAAGCTTCAGTGGGGCCTTCAGCTGTGTAAAAGGAAAGCCAAAGACTTATTTAGGATCAGAAACATCTAAGCCAATGAGGAGGAAACATGCTGCATAATAATATTTACCCCTTAGATGTGACTGATCGTGGTGAACAAGATGCATCGCCCTCACCCCCACAGGGTGGTCATTAGCCTCTTTCAGAGTGCATTCACCTCAGCTCACAAAAAGAGCCTTTTAGCAAGGAGGGCACACTCACCAGTGCTTGGTAAGCTGTTGACTTTAGGGAGAAAAAGGTTTTTTTGTTTCATTTTGTTTTGTTTTTGTAAAAGAGAAAAGGAAATCTGGGGGAAAGTGAAATAGCATGTTTAATGAATAAACCTGTACAATTGTACTCCTTTGCAGTTACTTTTTGTTGGGTGGGTCCACAGGTGAATTTCACAGATGTTGCCATTCAGTGTGTGTACTTTTATTTCAGCCCCAGACTCATTTTCTTTCACTTTGGAGCTAATGCCAGTTGCATGTCTAGTTTTGAGTGTGGGAAAATAGAATCAGCAAATCACACTCGTTGTTCATCCTTTTCCAGTATTTTGTTTGTTTCTGCAGCAGCAGTGTATGCCAACTTTTCCTGTATATACACCGCAGCTTAACTTCTTCCTCTGCCCACTGCCTCGTCTTCCTTTTCCTTCCACAGGTGTTGGTTGATCCCAACCGCACTCCTTAATAAATATCCTACCCACCAAACATCATCTCAAAGTCTGCTTCCCAAAGAACCCAACCTGCAATAGCCATGACTGCACAAAGCCAGCTGTCTATATGCATAGAAGTTAAGGAGTTCCCTGTGGTCTAGTGGTTAGGATTCAGCGCTTTCTCTGCCAGGGGCCCTGGTTCAAATCCCTGGTCAGGGAACTAAGATCCTGCAAGCCACACAGCACAGCCAAAATTTAAAAAGAAAAGTCAACCATGTGTTTCACTGGGACAGCACCCCTATTTTTGTGGACGAATTCAGGTGTCCATTCAGGACATGTCTGCCACCTGTTATGTGTCATGTTGTTATGTGTCTCCTCCACTTCAAACACTACAGTGGAAATGACAAGAGGAAGCTGGAGGGGGATTCTGAGGCTGATACAGTTTGGGGAGCTCTTAATACCACTAAGACTCTTCAGATGCCACCAAGGTTCCTTGGCCTGGACTGTGATGTTTCAAGTGTCTCTATGGAATCAGGTGAGCCCAGGTGATCTGGGCCAAGGACATCCATTCTGTGTTGTTTTGTTCTCATGTCCTGAGCAATGGAAACTGCAAAGCTATACCAAGTATGAAACAGCTGAGCCTAGGTAAACTGGGTAGCTGTGATACAGATGAAAGCTTGACCAGCAATATGCAAACAAATGTGCCCAGTGGGTGCAGCTAAATCGCACCTGCATGACCCGTTTCACCAGATTGAGGTATGAGTATGGTACGTGTCATAGTTAGCTCAAGATGTTATAACAAAACACCAGAGACTGGGTGACTTAAACTACAGACATTTATTTTACACAGTTCTGGAGGATGGGAAGTCTGAGATCAGGGTGCCAGCATTTCTGGTTCTTGGCGAGGGCACACTTCCTGGCTTGCAAATGACTGCCTTCTCCCCATATCCTCACATGGTGGAGAGAGGAAGTTCTGGTGTCTCTTCCTCTTCCTATAAGGGCACTAATCTCATGATGGGGGCTGCACCCTCGCAACCTCATCCTAAACTTAATTTCCTCCCAGAGGTCTCATCTCCTAATGCAATGACACTGGGGGATCAGGGCTTTAACATTTTCACTTGAGTGGACACAAACAGTACACCACCTTTATTTTCCAATTAATCACTTGAGACCACACATACCTGTGTTAGTAAGAGTCCAGTATTTCTCGCTCCTTCCCAAATTGTCCAGGAATCCAGGGATTTATTCTCAAAGGTGTCTTTTAGATCCAAGAGGCCAGGCAAAGAAAAAAATGGGATTGTCCCATGTGTTTACTTCTGCTTTCACTCTCAGGGGGTGTGCAAATTGGGTATTTTCAGGACAATGTCCCCTCTTGTTGCATCAGTCAGGCCCCAGCAGGGTGTAGATGGCATACTCACAGGGCCCGACCAAGGGGAGGTTAATGGTGGGCTTATCTACAGACACGTAGGTGGGGCTCGGGGACCCACCAAGGGCTGGTGAAGCGCTCAGGAGAGTGAATACCAGGAGGTAGGATCATGGGTCACCTTGGAGTCTGGCTTCCACAACACCCTTTTGCCCATCAACCATGGTCCTGCATCTGGCCTGCAGTATGGAGATGGCGACCAGAACTCCAGGAGTCATCTTGAGTCTTGAAGTGACTTAAGAAGTGTACCAGAGTTTGGCTTCAGTGGTGCAAGCATGTTGGAAATTAGAATGTGTTATGTACCTCAAGGAAAGAATTATGTGCTGTTATTTGACGTGTATTTGCTCTCTCTTACCATTTAGAATGTAACCTTCTTGAACACAAAGACTGTGTCTCCTTGAAGCGCTGACGACGTTGCAGTGCCCAAAGTGAGGGAAGAGGAAATTCTTGTTGAGTAGATGACTTTAAATAATGCTATGGTAAATATCCTCAGGTATCCAGAAAAAAAAAAAAAAAAGAATTGTATTAGTTCAAAAACTCATGGAACAAAACTCCGTGAGGATTCTGGAATGAGGAATTCATTATAGGGGTTCAGTCTTACACGGTGGTGGGAGGGGATAGGAAGATAAAGATTTGAACATGGAATCAAAGAATTAGAGAAAGGGCACTAATCATCCCTGGCAGGGATGAGTGAGTCAGAGGCTGCAGAAATCTGGAAGCTAGGCACAACCACTGTTAGAGAAAGACCATGAGGAGGAATTTCTCTGGAAGATTGCTGGCTTTTGAGGGTTACCATCTCTGTGAATTCACCAGGAATATCTAGTAGGTGGCTTGGGGCCACTTTTGATCAGCAGGACCAGCAGTCCAGAAGGAGAGATGGACGCAGGAAGATAAGATCCAGGACAAATTAGAACCCACCAATGACGCTGCGTCTCTCTCCCGCTGCCTCTAACTTATGACAGCCTTCAAAGAAGAATGGCTGCGAGCCTCACCCTGCCTCCCAAATCTTTCATACCATCACTTCCGGCTAATTCTAACCTTGAACCATGCAGGATAGTGAAACCAGGTGGAAAAAGGCACATCGGAGTAGAAGCCATTTTATACTCCACATTTTAAAAATAAAAATAAATGAAAAAAGTGGTAGAGCAGAAAGACAAAAGGCACTTAAGTCCTTGAAGAGTACATGGTACTGTCATTCTAATCCTGGACTATCCATGCCAGACGTCCTTTACATGGGAGAGAAATAAACTTATACCATGTTCAAGCCATTCTTGTGTTAGGGTTTTTCATTCATACAGCTGAGCCTAATCCTAACTGAGACACCCAGTATTTTTCTAATGTATTCTTTTTCTTGCCTATGTCAGCTCAATTGGGCCTTCTGTCACTTTCTTTATATTTGGCTTTCTTTGAAATCCAAAGACTGTTAACCAATACAGCCATAGAGCATGGTGACGAGTTAAAATCAGTAAAAGTTCTAACTATTATGCATTTAGTTGTCATTTAATTTTTCAGCGTAACCCTGTGAGGTAGGTTTTATTTTTATCCGCATGTCACAGTGTGGGAAACAAGGCACAGAGAGGTTCGGTAACTTGCCCAAGGTCACACAGCTAGGAAGTCGAAAAACGAAGACTTAAACCTAGGCAGCCACTCCAAAGGATTTTTTTTTGCTCTTTCTTGAGGTGAAATTCATAAAACATAAAATAACCATTTTCGAGTGAGCGATTCATTGGCATTTCACAACGTTGTGCAACCACCACGTCTAACTATTTGCAAAACATTTTCATCACCTCAAAAGGAAACCCCCTACTTATTAAGGGGTTACTTCTTATTCCCCTCTTCCTCCTGGTCCTGGCAGCCACCAATTCACCAGCAATAAAGGTCTTGTGTCACACTCTATGATTTTATTTCTTTGTTTTTAATTCTCTTTCTTTTATTCCACCCCTCACTCTCTCCCTCCCCAGCTCCCGACTCTGTCTCCTTATATCTTTCCTTTTCTGTGTTACTGCGGAATTTCTTCAGCTGGTTAATTAGGTGCTCTACTTGTCCATTCAGAAGTCCCTTAGGGGCTTCCCTGGTGGCACAGTGGTTGAGAGTTCGCCTGCCGATGCAGGGGACACGGGTTCGTGCCCCGGTCTGGGAAGATCCCACATGCCGCGGAGCGGCTGGGCCCGTGAGCCATGGCCGCTGAGCCTGCGCGTCCGGAGCCTGTGCTCCGCAATGGGAGAGGCCACAACAGTGAGAGGCCCGCGTACCGCAAAACAAAACAAAACAAAAAGTCCCTTAGGGTGGACAAACACATCATGGAAGAATCATCTAGATTTTTTTTAGTGCTGAGGGAGCTCCTTGGGTGCCCTCCTGCATAACTTTGAGCAAACAAGTTCTTTCTTGTCTATCCTGATTCCTCATCCTGCAATCCCAGTGGTAAAGGGAGGGACTCGGAGACCCAGAACAAACTTACTGCCTGACTTTGGAAAGGTCTCTTCCTTGATATCTAAGCTCTCAGGGATTCTGCCACCTCAACAGCTTTTGTACATTTGTTTCTCTCTCTGTCTGGGCACCCTTCCTTCTCTTTCCTAATGACTATTTTCTCTCCTGCATCAGATTCTTCAGAGAGGTTTGTGGAAGTCCCCTTTACTTCAGGGCTGGGAGAAACGGCAGCACAGAAGAAAGGCAACCATTTCTTAGCACCAAGAAGAGCAGCCCACAGTCCCTTCTTTCCTCCCCAAAGTTTTTAACTCTGTGGTGGTTTTTAGATGTGCCCACAAATTCCTTGACACTCCTCCAGTCCAGAGATGGAGTCTAATGGCTCTTCTCTTGAATATGGGCTGAGCTTATTGACTTGCTTCTATTTCAGTCTGGTGATTAAACATCTAACTGGGTTGGGGATTAAGGAAGGCCCATCCAGGAGAATTTCTCCTTTGATTAACCCAAAGTCAACTGATTAGGGAACTCAGTTACATCTGCAAACTCACTTTGCTTTTACCATGTTCTACTGACTAGAAGCAAGTCATACTTCCCACCCTCACTCTGTCCAGAAAGAAAAGAAAGTTTCCCCTGTTATCTAGGCACTTACCTGGCCATCACAGCAAGGTCATGACGTTCTCCACTGAACACACACAATTTCATAAAACATCAGCATCAGTTAAGGCCATTCTTTGACCATCATGGATCAGGACAAACTCAAGGCTACTCCATAATAATGTCTGAACACAGAAAAACATAAACATTGTCCAAACCACAAACCACAAAATATTAAATATCCCCCTCTCCCAGTTAATGTGAATAGCTGCTGCCTCTTTAGCTGTTACAGCTTTAGCCTCACTGTAGTCTGCCCTCCCTATGGTTAAGAGTTATTAAAGCATCTGTATTAGTCAGCTCAGGCTGCCATAACACAATACCATAGAGGTGGCTTAAACAGTGGAAATTTATTTTCATTCAGTTCTGAGATCAGGGTGTTAGCAGCTCCAGTTCTGGTGAGAGCTCTCCTCATGGCTTGCAGATGGCTGCTTTCCAAGTGTCCTCACAGGGTGGGGATAGAGAGGAAGCCCTCTATGTCTCTTTTATAAGGGCACGAATCTCACTATGGGTGCCCCACCCTCATGATCTCACAGAACCCTAATTACCTCCCCAAGGCCCCTCTCCAAATACCATCACACTGGAGGTTAGGCATCCAATGTATGGATTTGGGGGTGGGGGGACACAATTCAGTCCATAGACAATCAGAATTACCCCTGTTTCCTGACAGTAACCATTCCAGAGCAACACCTCCACTTCCTTAAAGCCTCCCTCAAATCACCCAACACAAACCCAAATCTTAGAATAAGTCCTTCCTAATATCCTCTTATTGAGATTCCACAGTCCCCTGTGGTGTGAGTTCTCTCTCACTGCAACAAGTCATATACCCAACTTGTTCAAATATATGTGTTCCTGGTGTTCTATGACTGGAGGGCATTGGCACACTATCTTAGGGTCAATTCATGTGCAAAAGAACAAAAAAAAAGAGAGACCCAATTAAGTAAAAAGACAGAAAGAAATTTCATGGAACTCATTATGGGAGATAGAGCTGTATCTCAGTCTCTCTTTCTCTGGTGAGTCATAGCCCCTTGTTCTACTTCCCTCAAGAAGCCAACATACTCCTCTCTCTGTAGATCAACTGCTTCTAGAAGGCTTTTAATTTGTGCACCACAAACTAGGCTTGAATGTGTCACTGGCTTCCCCTGGCAATGTGACTTACTCGAGAAAAATGACTTTGGGTTCACAGTGTAAAAGGAAAGAATCTGATTGATATAATACATTCCTTGTCCCATCACCATGCCAGGAGTATACTGTTAGTCCAAACCACTGTGGCCAAGATGGTGAGGTAATGCAGTAATAATTATATAATTTACTAGACATCTTGTTGGCAGGGGCTCTTGGTGAAGAATAATTTCAAAATGTTTCTTGGACCCGAATTCTGTCAATCTCATCAACTGTCCACCCAACCTTTAAATGGTTGCCTTCAGATTTAGTGCCGATCTGGAAGCTATGCCCAAGGGAACAGGGTCACATGATGTAAATCATGGACATTATTGCAGAAGGAGCCAACCAGTCCTTTTCTCAGAGGCATATACTGAACTCTGATGGCTTCCCCTCTTGTACCATTGCCAAGTATTTTCTGAACTTTCTTCTAAGAACTGTGTACTGCAGAGATCCTAAGACTGCTGGGAGTGACAGGAAAGACCTAGGTGTGGTGACGTACATCTGCTTCAACACTGAATGCTGGCAGAACTCAGACTGATGAAGCCTTAAATGAACATTTGAAGGAGTAAATTAAAAAATGAATGACTTGGCTTTAGATGCAGCTCTGCAGAATATGTTTTAAAGTTTCATTATGCCACTGTACATCAAAATAGGTCAATATAAATTAGAATACTGTCATGCCAATAGGACTTGTAAACACAATATTTTAGGTTTATATTGCATTCCAAGACCCATAAAAATTATTCTGAATGGCTGTTTGCTCTTTGAAGCCAAATGAAAAGGTATTTGCAATTTGTTTATTAACAAATCAAATCACTGATATGATATTGGATTCGGTACTTCTCCAACTGACTGACAGTGAAACATCCTCAGGGGTCAATTATGTAGTACGGCTGGTTTATAGTTTCCTGTGTGTCATTAAGAATAAGCATCGGGGCTTCCCTGGTGGCGCAATGGTTGGGAGTCCGCCTGCTGATGCAGGGGACACGGGTTCGTGCCCTGGTCTGGGAAGATCCCACATGCCGCGGAGCGGCTAGGCCCGTGAGCCATTGCCGCTGAGCCTGCGTGTCCGGAGGCTGTGCTCCGCAACGGGAGAGGCCACAGCAGTGAGAGGCCCGTGTACCGCAAAAAAAAAAATAATAATAAATAATAATAATAATAAGACAATGAGGCTGAGGCCTAAAAGTCAACAAACAGGATAATGGAGCAAAAGGATGGAGTAAACTGGGCTTTTTATTACCTCGTTGACTAATTGAATCAGCTCTGGCGCTGCTTACCTCCGACTTTGCTTTGTAAGATAATTAAATATCTTTATTATTAAATCCACTGTTGGTACAAATAAACTTATCTACAAAACAGAAATAGAGTTACAGATGTAGAAAACAAACTTATGGTCACCTGGGGGTAAGGGGAGTGGATAAACTGGGAGATTGGGATTGACATATCCACACTACTATATATAAAATAGATAACTAATAAGGACCTACTGTATAGCACAGGGAACTCTACTCAATACTCTGTAATGGCCTGTATGGGAAAAGAATCTTTAAAAAGTGTGGATATAGGTATATGTATAACTGATTCACTTTGCTGTACCCCTGAAACTAACACAACATTGTAAATCAACTATACTCCAGTAAAATTTTTTTTTTTAAATCCACTGTTGATCCAAGATTCTTGTTTCACTGTGCAGCAAGACGAAGAGGCAAATAAGTGCCATCCAGGGAAGAGACCAGTGCATGATTCAAGGTCACTGAGAACAGACAACCTGCACACCACTCTCAAGCAGTATAGCTTTTCTTTACCCGCAAGAAAGGAGGCAGGGTGCAGGAGATCCAGCCCCTTGCAATGCATTGCCCCCACTGTGACCTGCTGATCTGTTCTGCAGCCAACGCCCATGATGTAACGGCACCCACCTTATTTCGTGCTGCAGTAACAGGACCTGGACCCCTCCCCCATGGGGTCTGAAATTCAGAAAGCTGACACTGTGCCTGAGGGACACTGACACATCCTCTTAGGCAGAACAAGGGAGTGAGTACCCATCATTGAGTCCATAATGGGAAAGCTACTCCCTCACAAGGTGACAAGCCCAGCACAGACTGTGACGGCTCCTTATCTCTTGGTAAGGAAGTGTTCCAGGCTCAAGTCCCATTCATTTTTTTTTCTTTCTTTCTCTTTTTTTAAGAGTTTCATTTTTTTCTTTTTCTTTTCTTTTTTTTTTTTTTGTGGTGCCACACTGCTTGCAGGATCTTAGTTCCCCAACCAGGGATTGAACTCAGGCCCAAAGCAGTGAAAGTACAGAGTCCTAACCACTGGGCTGCCAGAGAATTCCCTCAAGGCCCATTCTTATGCAGCAGAGAGGGGAGCAAAAAACTGCACACAGGAGGCTGCCTTTCTCAACAATTCTGCTACTTGCAAGGGAAAGCCTTCTAACTGCCAACTTCATGGCAGTAGAGTGACTCTAATTCTCTTCTCTGAAAGTTAATTCTCCACCTTGTCCTCCTTGTCCAGCCTGAAGGGGTTTAGAGGAGGATAACCCTCCTGCAGTTGTGCTGCTTTGCTTCTTTTTTTTTAAATTTATTTTATTTTATTTATTTTTGGCTGCACTGGGTCTTCATTGCTGCGCGTGGGCTTTCTCTAGCTGTGGTGAGTGGGGGCTACTCTTCGTTGCAGTGTGTGGGCTTCTCATTGCGGTGGCTTCTCCCGTTGTGGAGCACAGGCTCCAGGCACGCAGGCTTTGGTAGTTGTGGCACGCGTGCTCAGTAGTTGTGGCTCGCGGGCCCCAGAGCGCAGGCTCAGTAGCTGTGGCGCACGAGGCCTAGTTGCTCTGCGGCACGTGGGATCCCCCCGGACCAGGGCCCGAACCCGTGTCCCTCGCATTGGCGGGCGGATTCCTAACCACTGCGCCACCAGGGAAGCCCTTTGCTTCTTCTTGTTCATTGGGGTCTTACAATTGCCTCGATCAACCACAGACCGAGAGTATATTTAGACAACTCCCTTGAACCTGCATTAGGAGATGCTTCAATTCTTGGGAATGAAAGTGAGTCCCCCTAAAACTGAGTTCCTTTACCAAGTTTATGATTAATCTCTCTATCCAAAACTTTATTCCCTCCCTTTATTCCCAAAACTTTATTCCCTCAATCCCTTTCTTGTCCCCTCTAACCTCAATCTTGTGCTGACTGAACACTAATTAACCAGAGTCAGATGACTAAGATTGCTGTTGTCGTAACATCATTAATGTACTAAAATTGCTATTAAAGATATCATCATTAACTACAAACTCAGGTTGTTTCTCCAGGGCAAGATGAACTTGGAGACCCCTAAGCCATGGGCCCCCTGGCTACAGAATCGTAAACTGAAGATATCCCGACTCCCGAAACTATGATTAAGAAATGTCACAAGGGCTTCCCTGGTGGCGCAGTGGTTGAGAGTCCGCCTGCCGATGCAGGGGACACGGGTTCGTGCCCCGGTCCGGGAGAATCCCACGTGCCGCGGAGCGGCTGGGCCCATGAGCCATGGCCGCTGGGCCTGCGCGTCCGGAGCCTGTGCTCCGCAACGGGAGAGGCCACAACAGTGAGAGGCCCGCATACTGCAAAAAAAAAAAAAAACAAATGTCACAAGAGGATGATTAATCCCGATTCTGTTGTTCTTCCTCTTTAAAACATCCCTCACTCAAAGACTGAGTTGGAGTGGATCTGAGGTTTGTCTCCCACTCCCTTGCTTGGTGCCCTACAAATAGGCCCTTACTTTGCTGCAAATACCTAGAGCTGGGCTTTCTGTGCTATGGGCATACGAGCCCTTGTTTGATTACAGGAACTCCATGGAGGTTTTCTGTAATTCCATAAATCTTGACAGCTCCTGGGTTTTGCATCTAAACTCAGGGCCAATGGGGTGCCTTTGTGTTAATTAGAAAAAGACTCTCCCTCTAGATGGAAACAATGATCTCATCTGGGCAGAGCCATTAGTCAAAGTGCAGTTTGATAAGCGTTATCGATACTTTCTTGAAAAAAAAAGTGTCCTCCAGTGGTTGGATGTAGCTCTGCACCAAGGCGGGTGACTTGGCAGGTGAAGTGTGAGCAGGTTGCATTTGCTGGTCACTCCTTGTGCAGTGAACAGCCTGCACAACTGCACAGCCATTCACTGTTTGGAACCCACCCTTGAGAGTTTGCCTCTCAGCAACAGTTATCAGAGCTCTAGACCCCTGAGGGGAGTCAACAGAGCTGGACTTACAGACAGATGTTGGCCACGATACTGATGGCAGGTGGGACCAAGGGTATCCATCAGATCTCCAAGAAGAAGGTCCAGAGACTGTCTGTACGAATTAATGTAAAGGCCAGGGAATTTCCTGGTGGTCCAGTTGTTAGGACTACATACTTCCACTGCTGGGAGCCCAGGTTAGATCCCTGGTCCGGGAACTAAGATCTAACATGTCGAGCTATGTGGCCAAAAACAAACAAACAAACAAATAAATAAGGAATGCATGTAGCAGGGCTAGGGGACAAAGCTCTCAACCTGTTTGTAACCCCTCCAGATTCTCACAGTCACTTGGGCAGATGGAGAATCCCCTTAGCAAAGACAGGAAACACTGCCCAGAGGCAGATCCAACCCCAGAAACAGGTGTCCCAAAAGGTATGCATGCACCAGATAATGCATCAGGCACTTTACATCATTGTCACTGAACCGTCCTATAATTGTCCCCACTTTAGAAATGAATAAAATGAAATGCAGAGATAGTAAATGTCCAAGGTCTCAGCTAGGAAGCAACAGAGCTGGATTCATACTCAGGGCTAATCATCTCCTGCGCCTGACTGCCTATGGAGCTGGGGGTACAGCGTCACCTGGTGGTATCTTGTCTGAGCTGCTTCTGGGGGAGGAGAGAAAACAAGATAAAAAGGTAACAGCTAACACAGAGCATTTACAATGTGCCGGGCACTGATTTAAATGCTTTACTTAGATTTAACTTAAATTAACTTCTTTAATACCTCCTCCTAACAACCCTTTAAGGCAGTTAATTAATAATTAATCATCTCCACCCTTCTCCACTGATATTTTACTCTTTTTTCTTTGAAAAAAAATATTTTTATTATGGAAGATTTCAGGCATATACAAAAGTAAATATAACGATGTATCCCTCATCTTTCAACAATGATCAACTCATGGCCAATCTTGTTTCATCCATACTCTCAACATCCCCTCTCTCCACACCCCCCAAAAATCAGGACTCTTTTGAAACAAAGCCCAGGTGTATCAATTTTCGCCTGTAAATACTTTCACTTATATATCCCTAAAAGTATCCCCATTTTGCTCTTGGGGAAACTGAGGCATGAAGAAGTCACATACCTGATCAAGGTCACTTTGCTGATGGGGTGCAGAGGCTGGATTGACCCCAGTGGTCTGGTTCCAGGGTTTTTGCCATTGGCTGTTGGGATACCTCTGGAGTGTGGCATCACTCAGACAACAGTGTTACTCGGCCACTCCTTTTCAAAATTGTCAATTTGCTCCTCAAATTGACAAAGTTGGAATATAAACAGTAGGAGATGAAAGTATTGTTATCAGTGTTAAACATTACTAAAGTTGATAACCAGACTGCAGCTGTGCCAGAGAATATCTCTGTTCTTAGGAAACACACACTGAAATATTTAGGGGTAAAGGCCATGCCGTGTGTAATAATGTACCCTAAATGATTCAGGAAAAGTATCAGATAAGATATTGGGCACGGGAGACAAATGATATTGGAAATGAAATAAAATGTTAACCCAGGACTTCCCTGGTGGGGCAGAGGTTGGGAGTCCGCCTGCTGATGCAGGGGACACGGGTTCGTGCCCCGGTCTGGGAGGATCCCACATGCCGCAGAGCGGCTGGGCCCGTGAGCCCTGGCCGCTGAGCCTGCACGTCCGGAGCCTGTGCTCCGCAACGGCAGAGGCCACAGCAGTGAGAGGCCTGTGTACCGCAAAAAAAAAAAAAAATGGATTCATGCCTTTTCTAGGAGGACCCCAGGGAGATTCTTTAACCCAGCCTGGGGTGGGAGGTGAGGGGTCTGAGCTAACTATTTACTGAGGCTTTAAAGCCCAAGGATTCAGAGGTGAACCAAAAACCCAGCCCCTGCTCTTAGGACTCACCAAAATGTTCTGTGCAGGCCAAGGAGCAGACTAGCCCCATTATCACATTTGATGGTGACTATGTCCCTGGGAGGTAGGCACAGTTATGAGCCCGATTTACAGATAGAGAAAACTGAGAGATTGAAATAACTTGCTAGAGTTACACAGAGAGCTGCGGCAGTGGCGAGGCAGAGACTTGAATTCAGATAATTCCTGTTCTCAAAAGTTTCCAAACTGGAGGCTCCAGCCCTTCAAATCTCACACTTGGGCCTCCAGCCCATCTCCCCAAACTTTTCCTGTTCCTTTTGAATGCTAAACCATTCAGCATTCCACTCCACACCCTCCCACCCCACAATCTCCCACCCAACAAGCCCCCACCCAACCCCACCACCCCCATCCCCACCTCACCTCCACCAACTGGCTAAACCACATACTTTCATCAACCAAGGCAGTTCTTCCCCTAAGAGAATTCCAAAGTCAGCTGCTGAGACTGTACACTTCCATCCCACTTAACATCTGTGTCTTACTGGCCAGGTGTTGCAGGGTGAGGAAGATGGACCCTGTCCCTGTCCTGGATGCTGTACAGCTCTGGGCTTGGGGCACAACCAGCATCAGAAATTATCAAAGATGGGCAATTTAAAGACCCTCTGGCTTCAAGTGGAAGGTGGATGGGAGTCTGCAGGCCTGGATGCCAGGAGCTCTAGGAGGAGACTAGGTTGGACCCAAAGGGAAGGTAGGAGGGGGCAGATTGAAACCAAATGTTGCAGGCAGAAGGAACCAGACCCCCATGACTCAGGCATTTGAAATGAGGAAATTCTTAACCAAGAGAAAGATACAGTGCTTTCTGTAAGAGAAGTGGAGACATTGTGTCAGAGCCAGTCCATGAAATACCTCCCAGAAGTTGAAACAAATGAACCAGAGCTGCATGTACTGGATATGAATGATCCCAAAAACCAAGAAAAAAGGTCATTTGCAAAAAGATATGTGTATGCTATGTGCTGCCCTGTGTATCAAGTTCTTAAACCTGCAAAAGAATACTTTCCCAAATATTGTGTTGGATGCACACATATGTAGTAAAAGAATAAAAAGATATGTCAGAATATTAACAGTAAGAGAGTGGCTTCCCTGGGGAAGGGAGGGAGCGGGGCAGGGTAGGGGGAGGAATATGACATCTGGGAGGGGACACAGGAGACCCCAACTCAGTCCGGAATATTTTCTTTCTCTAAATAAATAAATGGTAAAAATGCTAAGATATAATAAAGATAAGTGTGCAGACACAACTAATCATGACAATTCCTCAAAACCTGTCCTGTCTCTGTATTTGAAATAATTATTTCTAAAACAGAAAGGGAGGGTAGGTGGAACCAGATAATAATCAGATACAGTTGTAGATGGAGGGGAGGGAGCAAGAATCTTCACAGGAAAGACCTGCAGTTTTATTTTTCTCAGCCTATGGCTGCCTTCCTGATGTGAATTTATGGGGGCAGTGCCTTACTTTTTTTTAAACTCCCCTCCCCCACTACAGTATGATACATAGAAGGTATCAGGAAAAGAGAGGATGGGGTGAGAGTGTTACTGAACCCAACGTGGGTTCACTCGCCCACCATGTAGCAAAGCCAGTCTACTGATACCAGGTTGTGGTGAAGGAAAGTACAGCATTTATTGCAGGGCGCCAAGCAGGGAGAACAGGCAGCTCATGCTCAAAAGACCCAAACTCCCCAATGACTTTCAGGGAAGGCTTTTTAAAGGTAACATTTGGAGTGAGGTTGCAGTTTGTGGACTTTCTTCTGATTGGTTGATGGGGAGGTAACAGGATGATGTTTCAGGAATGTTAATCATCAACCTTGTGGTTCCAACCAGTCTGGGGTCTACTTGCTTGTGGTCCATGTAGTCACCATCCTCCACCTGGGTGGGGTGGAGGGTCTTAGTTTCTGCAGAACAGCTCAAAGATATGTATCAGAATGCTGTGTATATCAGTTGGGGGAGAACTAGGGCTCTGTTTTATCAGTGGAACCAATGAACCACTGTTCAAGCTATCATTACTTTTCTTGCTCAACTGCTCCCCCTTTGCTTCTGCATTCCCTCACTTCCCTAATAGTAACTGTTTAAGTCTGTTCTTTGGAACTCAGAGAAGGCCTGGGAGACAAAAGCCTTTTTCTACAAACAAGAAAACAGGGACACAAAAGGGTTTTTGTACCCAGGAAGGCCCCACAGGATCCTGCTCCCTCCTGCTGAGGGGAACAGGGCTGGGACAAGAAAGGGAATACAGTTTTGGATAGAGAGGTTAATCATAATCTCAGCAGGGGAATGCGGTTTTAGGGGGATTTGGTTTCAAGAGCATGGGATGAAGTGGTGAGTGAGAGGTTATATGAGGGGGTGGATGAGGGGATGGATGAGAGGTGGGATAAGGGATGGGATGGGGGACAGCAGTAGAAGACCAAACAACATTGCTGCCTGTGGCCTGTGACATAGTCAAGTCCCTCATGTTACTCACAGCCAAGGATGCTCTCGGAATTTGGGGAAGCCCTAAGCCCAGGGTAGCAAGAAGGAAGCAAGAGTCATCTGAAACTTCCCCTTTGCCCAGTTCTGGGTGCTGGGTGGGGTAGCTTTGCAGGAGGGAAGGCAAAGAAACTAAGATAAGCAGAGCTGGGAAAAGAACATTAGCAGGAAGGCATAGGTCAGAGAGCAGATGGCCATGGCTCCCCAGATAGCAAGTCAGGTTCTAGAACTGTAAGGTTTGGAGGATCTCAAGCAAAATAAACCCCCAGCAATTTCCAGAACACACCCACCACTCAGCCTGCTGGAACCCTGGGGTTGGCAGCCCCCAGAGTGGTCTTAAAAAATCCATCATAGGACTTCCCTGGTGGCACCCAGGGAAAATAGGTGGATAAGAATCCGGCTGCCAATGCAGGGCACATGGGTTCAAGCCCTGGTCCGGGAAGATCCCACATGCTGCGGAGCAACTAAGCCCGTCGGCCACAACCATTGAGCCTGCGCTCCAGAGACCATGTGCCACAACTACTGAGCCTGCATGCTGCGACTACTGAAGCCCACGTACCTAGAGCCCATGCTCCGCAACAAGATAAGCCACCGCAAGGAGAAGCCCATGCACCGCAATGAAAAGAAGCCCCTGCTCGCCACAACTAGAGAAAGCCCATGTGCAGCAACAAAGACCCAACGCAGACAAATAAATAAATAAATAAATAAATAAAATTTTTAATCGTAAAAAAAAAAATCCATCATAGGAGGCTAAATTTAAAGTCACCCAGGGGGGAATTCCCTGGCTGTCCAGTGGTTAGGACTCCGCACTTTCACTGCCAGGGCCCAGGTTTGATCCCTGGTCTAGGAACTAAGATCCTGCAAGCCACACCGCATGGCCAAAATATTAATAAAATAAATAAATTAAAAGTCAGCCAGGCCCTCACCCAGTCCAGATCAGAGGGCGTCTGATGGGAAGTAGCTGGTTAGGGGTCAGCTGTCAGCCACAGAACAAGATGTATGGGCATCTCCCAGTCCAGGGGAGGAGAGGCCAGGATCCACCACAGATAACTCAGTTACTGCAAAATCTATAACAGGAATCTCTGAATCTTTGCTCTTTAGACTGAGAATGTGGGAACCTTTATTGCTCTTTAGATGAATTTGAGAGACTAGCAAACTGTATTCAAATCACTCATTCAACAAAATATTTATTGAGTACCTACTGTATGCCAGGCACTGGGGACACATCAGTAAACTAGACAGAAGTCCTTGCCATCGTGGAGAGAATATTTTGGTGGGGGAAGGCAGAATGAAAATGTAAATCAATATATAAGATGTGTTCAAGGTAGTGATAAGAGGCTATGAAGAAAATCTGTATGTATTTAACAAACACATTCAAAGCCGACTACATGCCAGGCACTATTATTGTAAGTGCTTAGAAAATATTAATTCATTTAATATTTATTAAATACCTTATTTAATAAGTTAAAGCAGGGTCTGGGATTGGGGAGGGAGCTAATTCAGCTTGTTTCATCTGGAAAAGTCTCTTCTGGAGGGGACCAGCCTTTAAGCTGAGCACAGAAAATGAGCCAATCTCAATCTCCAGGCCAAGCATTTCAGGCAGAGAGCTGGTGAAAAGGCCCTGAGGCCAGCTTGGTGTTCAAAAAACTGAGAGGGCTAGCATGAGCAGAGAATAGAGTGGGCCAAGATGATGTCAAACTCAGCAGCCAGTGGACAGATCCCCAAAAAGGGCCCTGTAGGCCACCATGAGGGACTTGAATTTTATTACCATGGTAGTGGGTAGTCTTGTCTTGGAATCTTTAGAATCTTGGGAACTTTTACATTTTCTTTTCTGTAGGATTTTGCAATCAAGTTCATCTTAAAACAGTAGACTCTTAGACCTTTGCAATCTTGAAATTTCTATTCTAAGCCAAAACCCTTTCTGTCAAAACATGGCCAGAATGTTCTCTGCAGTCTCCTCGGGCCTTGATTCTAGCCTCTGACATCCCAGGGGTGTCTTCTGAAACCGGAGAGAGATGGGGGGAGGCTGGCCTACAGTTTGTTGCCATGAAGTGGGTGCCAGTTCTTAGTTTCTCCTTTGCCTTGTTCTGGAGGGTCTTGGGAGGTCCCAAGTCCAACCTCTAACCTCTCTGTCCACTCAGCACTTCTCCTGGGATAGCCAACAGGCATCTCAAACTTCTTCGGGCCAAAAGAGAATTCCTGATTCCACTCCCTCCTGTAAAACCTGCTTCACCAGTTTTTCACCTCTGTTGGTCCCCATCTCCTTTCCACTTGCTGAGGACAAAAGCAATCTAGGATTAGGGAAAACATTTGTTTCACTAGAAAATACATCTTTCTGGGTTATCACATTCTGGTGTTGTTCATTGTCTTTGCAATAGTCTCTGCCCCTCTACTGTCTTTTGTTTTGTTTTTTTCATAAATTAATTAATTTATTTTATTTTTGGCTGTGTTGGGTCTTCTTTGCTGTGCACAGGCTTTCTCTAGTTGTGGCGAGTGAGCAGGGGCTACTCTTCGTTGTGGTGCGCGGGCTTCTCATTGTGGTGGCTTCTCTCGTTACAGAGCAAGGGCTCTAGGCCCGCGGGCTTCAGCAGTGTGGCTCGCGGGCTCTAGAGCACAGGCTCAGTAGTTGTGGCCCACGGGCTTAGTTGCTCTGCGGCATGTGGGATCTTCCCGGACCAGGGATCGAACCATGACCCCTTCACTGGCAGGCAGATTCTTAACTACTGCCCCAGCAGGGAAGCCCCTGCAATAGTCTTTTGTAATACAGTCTCTCCTTACCTCATACCAGAATTACTTGTATTCGACAGAAAAAAACCCGGGTTCCTTCCTTTGCCTTCAAACTCAATTTGTCAGAAAATCCTACTGGCTCTACCGCCAAATAAATCCCAAATGTATCCATTCCTTTCTCTCCCCACTGCTACCCACTCTGCTCCTAGCCATTGTCATCATTTGCCTGGACCTTGCTTGCACTAGGTTCCCAGCTTTTTCTTCCCCTGCTCCCCATTCCCCACAGTTCCTTCTTCAGAAGGCAGCCAGAAGGATCTTTTTAAATGCAAAGAGAGGGGAGTTCCCTGGAGTTGTAGTGGTTACGACTCTGCGCTTTTCACTGCCAAGGGCCCAGGTTTGATGCCTGCTCAGGGGAATGAAGATCCCACAAGCCGCGCGGCTGAAAAAAAAAAAAATGCAAAGAGAAAACGAATCTTTGGTGGGGGGTGGGGCAGCATTGATCAGTACAGTGGTGGGAGTGGGGGAATTGATGGGAGAGGTCAGAAGGGAGGTTTCTGGGATGATGGTAACTCTCTGTATCCTTACAGGAGTTTGGGTCACACAGAGGATGTACCTATGTGTCGAAATTTGTGCATTTCATCATGTGTAAATTTACCCGGGAGGTGGCAAGGAATGACCTGTACACCAATGTTAACTCTAGCAAATGATATGCATGCTGATGTGTTTAGGAGTGAAGGGTACTGGTGTCTGCAACTGTCTTTGTTTATTTTTAGGTTTTTTTTGGCTGCTCTGGGTCTTCGTTTTTGCGCATGGGCTCTCTCTAGTTGCGGTGAGCGGGGGCTACTCTTTGTTGCAGTGCACGGGCTTCTCATTGTGGTGGCTTCTCTTGTTGCAGAGCAGGGGCTCTATGCTGGCAGTCTCAGTAGTTGTGGCGCGTGGGCCCAACCACTCCGCAGTATGTGGGATCTTCCTGGATCAGGGCTCGAACCCGTGTCCCCTGAATTGGCAGGCAGATTCTTAACCACTGCCCCACCAGGAGAGCCCTGCAACTGTCTTTGAAACGCATCAAAAAAAAAGAAAAGAAAAGAATTGAGACAAGATGAATAGATACATAACAAAGCAAGGATAGTTAAAATGTTATTGGTGGAAGCTAGATGGTGAATATATAGGTGTCTTTGGTATGTTTTAAAGGTTTCCTAATAAAATGTTAAATGAAAATGCAAAGCAAATCAAGTAACTTCCCGCTAGAAACCCTTCAACTGCTTCCCCTTGCACTAGAAATAAAATGCCAAATCTTTTCCACAACGTCCCTGCTGACCTCGATAGCATCATTGTCTGCATTCAATCTTTGATGCAACAGATACTTATTGAGCACCTACTGTGTGCCAGGCACTGCTCTAGATGCTGAGGCTACAGCATGGATCTGACATTGAACCATCTTCTGCCTCAACAAGCCCATTCCTCTGGCAGGCCTTTGCACTTCCTGAAATTATCTTAATTTACAAGTTCATTTGCATGGGGACAAGTGCTCTGAGAGGGCAAGGTCCTTCTCTCTATTACAACTAGACCTCAATAACGATTAATTGGAAGAATATTAGCTTTGCATTTATTTAATGCTTGTTATATATGCACCTGGCCCTGTTTTAAGTTATGTACACACGTACCTATCTTTTTTTTTTTTTTTGGCCGCACGGCTTGTGGGATTTTAATTCCCGGACCAGGGACTGAACCCGGGTCCTCAGCAGTTAGAGCCCGGAGTCCTAACAACTGGACAGCCTATAAATTCCCACACATAACTATTTAATTCTGAAACAGATCCCCATTCTTACAGAAGAACTAACAGAGAAGCTAGGCTGTGAACTCAAGTGCTCTGGGCTTCAGACATCATGTTTCTAACCACTATACTATACTGGTAAGTGAATGAATGATTTAGTCAATCATTCAGACCTGTCTGAATTCAAACCCCAACTGTGCCGCTTTGTTAGCTGTGTGGCCTAAGACTCTCTGAACCTCAGATCCTTTATTGGTTTTCTGTTTGTTAATTAATTAATTGTTATTGACGTATGGTTGATTTACAATGTCGTGTTAGTTTCAGGTACAGCACAGCGCGTCAGCTATACATACATATATATATTCTTTTTTAAAATTAATTTATTTATTTTTGGCTGCGTTGGGTCTTCGTTGCTGTGCCGGGGCTTTCCTAGCTGTGGCGAGCGGGAGCTACTCTTCGTTGCAGTGAGCGGGCTTCTCATTGCGGTGGCTTCTCTTGTCGTGGAGCACGGGCTCTAGGAGGGCGGCCTTCAGCAGTCGTGGCACGCGGGCTCAGTAGTTGCGGCTCGTGGGCCCCAGAGCGCAAGCTGGCCCACAGGATTTGTTGCTCCGTGGCATGTGGGATCTTCCCACACCAGGGCTCCAACCGTGTCCCCTGCATTGGCAGGCGGATTCTTAACCACTGTGCCAGCAGGGAAGTCCCAGATATATATTCCTTTTCAGATTCTTTTCCATTACAGGTTATTACAAGCTATTGAGTATAGTTCCCTGGGCTGTACAGTAAGTCCTTGTGGGTTAGCTATTTTATGTATGGTTCAAGGTCACGTCCCCCCTAGTTCGTGGTGAAGATGTAAGATGCTGGAGGAAATTGGCTTAAAGACCCCGCACACGCACGCACACGCGAATGCACACCCGGATAACAGTGAGGAGGGAGGTAGGAGTCGGGGAGGGCGGTGCGGGGTCGCCGCCAGGCACGGGGTGTGGCCTCCTGGTGGCGGCCAAAGTCTCTGGTTTCCAGCCTCTCCCCGCCTGCCCACGCCCTACCTGTGGCGCAAAGAGCTGTCTCCGCCCCCTCGAACCTGGGTGACCAGGGAGTCTAGTGTTCGAGAGTGTGTCCCGGACACCAGGCGGCGGCGGTGGTCTGGGAGAAAAAAATCCGGCGGCGGGGAGAGAATCCTGCCCGGAGGCAGGGGGAAAGGCTAGCTGCCCCGCCTCCCTCCGCCAGATTTCTTCGGGGAAGGAGCCGCCCGGCACCTGCCCCCAGCTGGCCCAGCCGCGTGGAGCGTCTGGGAGCCCGCAGCCGACCTGCCGCGATGGAGGCGGCGGGCACCTGGGCGCTGCTGCTGCTGCTGGCGCTGCTGCTGCTGGCGCTGGCGCTGCCTGGGACCCGGACGCGAGGCCACCTGCCCCCTGGGCCCACGCCGCTGCCGCTGCTGGGGAACCTCCTGCAGCTCCGGCCTGGGGCGCTGTACTTGGGGCTCTTACGGGTGAGGGGCCGCGCCGACGCCCTGGCTAGGAGGGGGTGGGAGGGTACCAGGGCCAGGAGAGGGAGGGGACCCCAGGAAGACAAACCACGCAGAGAGGCCCTTAGGTATCCTAGGGGATGCGGATGAAGGGTCCCAGGGCAGAGCTGAGAGAGTTGGGGGAGTCGCAGGGAGAGGGGGTGGGGCACCCAGGCTAGGAGGAGCAGAATCCTGCCCCCCGAATCCTGGAGACGGCGTGAGAGCTGGAAAGCAGGCTCCAGAGGGCCAGAAGTCCCGGGTTAGAGAGACTGGCGGAATCCTGGGAAGGCTGGGAGGGGGGAGGGGGGCAGGGAACCAAAGGTGAGAGAGACGAGTCCTCAAGCAGAAGAGAAACTGATGGTGTGATGGTGGTGGCTTGACCCAGAGGGAGAGGTAGTGGGGAGATACACGTGAGTATCCTGAGGAGGGGGCAGAGAATAAAAAAGAGAGGGTGTCCCCGGGGGAGCTGGAGGCAGAGGCTGGAGGATTCCAGGAATCTGTCTGCGGAGAGCGATGGGGCTGGGGGGCTGGGGGAGGGGGGGATAGGCGGAGCTCAGCTAGGAGGGAGGGAGCTGGAAGTTCCTGGGACAGAGAAAGGAAGGAGAGAGAGACAGAATTTGATGTATTCCAGACATGGCAAGGAGCGGGTAGCGATCATGGTACCAGTCCTCCGTGGAAGCTGCCCCAGAATTTGAGGATTTAACAGTGATTGAAAGGGGTAGTTAGTCTTTTGGGTTTTTTTTTTTTTTTCCGGGGATGAGAGATGGGAGAGATTATGGGAGGCCACAGCTGCAGCTGCAGCTGCCCATTTTTGCTGCTGTAGGTCTGTGCTGTGGGAGCAGGGGTGGGTTCTGGGCTGTCCCAGTGTCAGAAGTTAGGGCTCTGCAGGGGGTAAGGGAATGGGGACCAGAGAGTGTGTTGGGTGAGGGAGTTTGAGGAAGGAGGACTCTTGTGGGGGAGGGGGGTGAAATGCTGGGAGCTTGGTGCAAAACAAGAACTGAATCTTCCAAAGGGACTGCTTCAGTTTGGGGCGAGGCAGGAGGGGCTCCTCTTAGGTGGCTCATCCAGCGACAGGGGCCACGATGGACATGAGACTTTAAAAGGCAGCAGCCTTCCCCACGTCACTCACCCCTTCTCGGTCCCTGCTCCCAGCTGAGTAAGAAGTATGGACCAGTGTTCACCGTGTACCTGGGACCCTGGCGGCGCGTGGTGGTCCTGGTTGGGCGCGAGGCTGTGCAGGAGGCCCTGGGAGGTCAGGCCGAGGCTTTCAGCGGACGGGGTTTGGTGGCAACACTGAACGGGACCTTTGATGGCCATGGTGAGTCCAAAGGGGAGCTGGAGGCTGCTGGGTCCTTCACTCAGAGCCTGCCACGACTTTCTGGTATGTGACCTTCCATGCGGTTCAGTGTCTCTGGGCCTCTGTTTTCTCATCTTAAATGGGATGATGACAGTGCCTAGTGCATAGGATGGTACTGAGGATGGCACGCAGTAAGCACTCATTAGTTACCTGGTTGTCGTCGTGTTATTAATGTTCCAGGCAAAGCCCCAGGGCTGGGAGGAAGAGGCAGGGCAGTTGAGGCACTGGGGATTCGTGGGCAAACGCTCAGAACGTACAAACTCTTCTCTGTTAAGACCGAAAGCTGGAAGCCGGTGCTGGGCGCTCCAGGGAACACAGCCTTGAATAAACAGCCTCAGACCTGCTCCCAGAGCGCATGAGCCAGGAAGAAACAGACCTGTCACTAGACAGTGACAGTCCAGAGAGGAATTGGAGGAGGCGCCTGGCCCAGCCTGTCGGGTGGAGATTGTCCAGGACGTCTTCCTAAAAGATGGGGTGTCTGAGCTGAGACTCATAGGATGAGTGGGAAGGGTGTTCCAGGCAGAGAGACCAGCATGTACAAAAGCATGGAGGTGAGGGAAGAAGCATTCACTCATCAACTGACAAATTTTCATTACACCTGGCTTGGTACTGGGGACACAGAGGTGACAGATGTGACATGTCTTACTGTGGGACATGTGGGCTTTGCAATAAGACAATGGAGGGAGAGACTAGATTTCTAAAATGAGAGGTACAGCCTTAAGAGCAGGACACAGGGGACCTTTACTGGCCAGGGGAGCAGAGGGATTTGGAGAGGAGAATGGGAGGAATCAGAGAAGGCTTCCTAGCGGAGTTGACATTTGAACTGAGACCTGAAGGCTGAGTGGAGTTAGTTCAGAGAGAACAAAGAGGTGAGTGATCCAGGCAGAGGGAACAGCCAGGGCAAAGGCCTAGAGGGGGCATCCTGGCACTTTTGAGGAAGTGAGAAAAGGCCAGTGCAATTGAATTAGTAGCAAAGCTGGAGAAGTCTTCAGAGCCTGATCATGCAGGGCCCGAGTCAAGCCAGAGTTTGGACTTTGGGTTTTTCTGGGAAATGGTAGAGTCAGAGTTAGAAAGATCCTCTGGTTGCTGTGTGGGAGCCCAGCAAGGGGACTGGGCTGGACCAGGTCTGGGGCCGTTGAGTTGGGGAGGGGAGGTGGTTGGGAGAGGAATGCAGGGCTCTAGCCAGGGGATGGGATGTTCGGCGGCTGAGATGAGGAAGAGAGATGCTGAGGCCAGTTTGGGACACAGTGGAGGGATGGGTGGGCAGGGGACATCCAGGAGGAGGCGTCCAGAAGGCCGCTGTAGACTGGCATTCTACAAGTGGAAACAGCTCAGACCAGGGAAGGGACTGTCCAGGCCTCTTGGATAAGGAGGAAAACAGTGCACTTCCATCCTCCTCCCTCCCTTCTCAACCTCCAGTTGGCATGGGGCATGGGACCCAATAATACTCCATAAATGTTGGTATGGATGGGTGGATGGATGGATAGAAGGGTGGGAGGGAGGGAGAAAGAGGAAAGAGGAAGGCATGATAAATGGATGAGTGGGTGAATAGAGGAATAAAAAGATGGATAGCCAGAAGGAAGGAAGAAATCTTCACTCACGCTGGTGAATCACAGAACACGGGGAGCCTGGATAATCCCAGATACCAAGTCCTCAGGAGAAGGTCACCCTCAGGTTAGGCAATTACTGAGCACCTCGTGAGTCCTCCCCCTTGGGCTAGGCTCATATGGACTCAGGACAGGGCACCTCACTGGGAGGAAGGGAGGAATCCTGGGGAACGGGGGAGGGCTGGTCCCTCCTTGAGTCTAGCCTTCTGCACAGGGGTTTTCTCCTCTAATGGGGAGCGATGGAGGCAGCTGAGGAAGTTCACCACGCTGGCCCTGCGGGACCTGGGCATGGGGAAAGGAGAAGGTGAGGAGCTGATCCAGGCGGAGGCCCAGTGTTTGGTGGAGGCGCTCCGGAGGACCAAAGGTCAGCAGGGCGCCCGAGTGTGGCAGGGCCTTCCCTCGCGGACTGGGCTGGGGACTCTAGTCACTCCACCTCTCTCCTCCTCCACCTTCTGCCAATGTCCTGCTGTCTTCCTGAGGGTCTCTGTGTCCCTCGTACTATCATGTCGCTCTTTCTGCCTCTTCTCTTTTTTGTTTTGGCTGTGCAGCATGTGGGATCTTAGTTCCCCCACCAGGGATCAGACCCGTGCCCCCCGCATTGGAAGTGTGGAGTCTTAACCACTGCACCACCAGGGAAGTCCCTATTTTTCTGTCTTTCTCGCCTGTAAGTCTGCCTCTGTCTTGCTCTGTCTCTCTCCGTGTCTCTCTCTCTCTTTCCCTGTCTCTGTCTCCCTCTCTCTGTCTGTCTCTTTCCGGTCGGGTCTGGCCCCCACTCCATCTCCGTGGACCAGCGCCGCCCTACGACAGCGCCCCTCTGCCCGTCTCCATCACAACTCCCCTCCCTGTCCCCTCCTCCCCAGGAAGGCCTTTTGACCCCTCACTGCTGCTGGCCCAGGCCACCTCCAACGTCATCTGCTCCCTCGTCTTCCGCCTCCGCTTCCCCCATGACGACAAGGAGTTCCAGGCCATGGTCCGGGCGGCTGGTGGCATCGTCGTGGGGGTCAGCTCCCCGTGGGCCCAGGTAAGGGGGTGGGACCCCTCTCTCTCCAAAGGCTCCTGCCACCTCTTTCAGGTAACCCCAGAGCGCCCTGTCCACCCGCCCCTCTGCCCTGGTGCAGGGCCAGGCCCCCGTGAAAATGGCTGCCCGTCCCCCCACAGACCTACGAGATGTTCTCCTGGCTCCTGCAGCGCCTCCCGGGCCCCTACACACAGCTCCTTGGCCAAGTGTGCACTCTGGCTGCCTTCGCCGTCCAGCAGATACAGCGGCACCAGAGGAGCCTGGATGACTCAGGCCCCGCACGTGATGTTGTGGATGCCTTCTTGCTGAAGATGGCAAAGGTGGGGGAAGCTTAGGGTTGGGGGCCTCCTGGCCAGGCCCTACACCCGGGTATAGCAGGGACACTCTGTCACCCTCCTTCTTTCTCTCTGCATGTCGCTCTGTGAATGTGTGTCTGTGTCACTTGCATCTCTCCTTTTTCTCCTCCCTCCAACCTCAGCCCCCTGCCCAGGCCTCACGCCCAGTGACCTGCCACCAGCAATCCCCACCATGACTTCCCCCAACCCACACAGGAAAGTTCCTATGAATTAGTCGTTTACTTACGAAACCTTGCAATGTCTAATTAGACTAATAAAGTCCTCTTTATTAATTATGTGAGAACAATTATCATATGAGAAAATTAGAATTAAGATGACCCCTGTGGAAATAACTAGTTTTGAACTGTACATACTTTGCAATTATGGGAGATATTCAGGGCCACATCCTTTGAATAAATGCAGCAGCCCTGTTCATGGAGAGAGATTTTTTTTCTTAACTCTGTGGCCCTTTTTTTTTGGGGGGGGGGCTACCATGTGGCTTGTGGGATCTTAGCTCCCAACCAGAGATTGAACCTGGGCCCTCGGCAGTGAAAGCACGGAGACCTACCACTGGACAGCCAGAGAATTCCCGAATTTTTTTTTTAATAAATTTATTTATTTATTTTTGGCTGCGTTGGGTCTTTGTTGCTGTGCGCAGCCTTTCTCTAGTTGCGGCGAGTGGAGGCTACTCTTCGTTGTGGTGCTTGGGCTTCTCATTGCAGTGGCTTCTCTTGTTGTGGAGCACGGGCTCTAGAGTAGTTGTAGCACACGGGCTCAGTAGTTGTGGCTCGCGGGCTCTAGAGCACAGGCTCGGTAGTTGTGGCACATGGGCTTAGTTGCTCCGCGGCACGTGGGATCTTCCCGGACCAGGGCTCGAACCCGTATCCCCGGCGTTGTCAGGCGGATTCTTAACCACTGTGCCACCAGGGAAGTCCCCCGAATTTTTATAATTTTTATTTTTTTACTGAAGTATAGTTGATTTATAATGTTTCAGGTATACAGCAGAGTGATTCGGTTTTATATATAAAAATATATATGAAACTGAATCATATATATATTCTTTTTCAGATTCTTTTCCATTGTAGGTTATTGTAAGACATTAAATATAGTTCCCTGTGCTATACAGTAGGTCCTTGTTGTTTATCTATTTTATATATAGTAGTGTGTATCTGTTAATCTCAAATATAATTAAATCTTTTTAATTTAAGAAATGAAAGGGAATGGGAATTCCCTGGCGGTCCAGTGGTTAGGACTCCGTGCTTCCGCTGCAGGAGGCCCGGGTTTGATCCCTGGTCAGGAAACTAGGATCCCACAAGCCGTGCGGCATGGCCAAAAAAAATTTTTTTTAATTTAATTATAGTAAAATACACATAACATAAAACTTACCAACTTAGCCATTTTCAAGTGTACAGTTCAGTGGTGTTAGATACTCACACGACCACCATCCATCTCCAGAACACTTTCAACTTGCAAAACTGAAATTCTATACCCATTAAACAACAGATCCCCATCCTTCCCTCCCCCAGCCCTCAGCCCCTACCCTCCTACTTCCTTACTCTATGAATTTGCCTACTCTAGGGACCTCATATAAGTGGGATCACACAGTATTTGTCCTTTTGTGGCTTATCTCACTTAGCATAATGTCAAGTTTCATTCACATTGTAGCATGTGACAAGATTTCCTTCCTTCTTAAGGCTGAATCATATTCCACTGTGTGGATATAGCACATTTTCTTTATCCATTCATCTGTCAGTGGACACTTGGTTGCTTTCACCTTTTGGCTATTATGAATAATGCTGCTATGAACATAGGTATACAAATGTTCTACAAGATCCTGCTTTCTACCCTTCTGGATAAATCCCCAGAATTGGAACCGCTGGATCACATGGTAAATCTATTTTACTTTTTTGAGGAACCGCTGTACCATTTGCCGTAACAGCTACACCCTTTTATATACCTACCCCGTTGGCGACAGAGGTTCCAGTTTTTCCATGTCTCCACCAACACTTGTCATTTTCTGTTTGTTTGTTTGTTTGTTCATTTTATAGTGGCCACTCTCATTTGTTTTGTTTTGTTTTTGTTTTTGTTTTTTTTGCGGTACGCAGGCCTCTCACTGTTGTGGCCTCTCCCGCTGCGGAGCACAAACTCCCGACGCGCAGGCTCAGTGGCCATGGCTCACGGGCCCAGCCGTTCCGCGGCATGTGGGATCTTCCCAGACCGGGGCACGAACCCGTGTCCCCTGCATCGGCAGGCGGACTCTTAACCACTGTGCCACCAGGAAGCCCCTCTGTTTCATTTTTAAAACATTTCACCCCAAGAGAATAATATCAAGAGCCCACTTCCCAACTTTCTCACACATTTATTTAAACTCCCTGACAAAGTTATAACTTGCTGTGCTGCACCCCAAACCTGGCTGTGCTGGGTCTCTACTCCCCTCAGCCTGTGTTCTCTGAGCCCCTCTGCCTGGTTTCCCCCAGGAGAAGCAAGACCCAAACACAGAATTCACTGACAAGAACTTGCTGATGACGGTCACTTATCTGTTGTTCGCCGGGACGGTGACAGTTAGCACCACGATTCGCTACACTCTCCTGCTCCTGCTGAAATATCCTCAGGTCCAAGGTAGGAAGCTTCTCCACCAGCCAGGCCCTGGGAACAGGAGGGAGGGCTCGAGAGGAAGAATGTTTAGGGGAGTGGACAGCCTGAGCCAGAGCCTGGAGGCGAGAATGAGCTGGCATCCAGGGCGTCTGAAGAGCAAGAAGTCTGTGGACTGCCAGCTGCAGTGAGAGGTCTAGCAAAATGAGAAATGAGGCAGGAGGCGTCTCCGGCCTTGCTGCCTTGGTGGTACACTGTGCACCTAATCCTGAGCCATGGGGAGCCATGGAAGGTCGTTGAGCAGGGGAGGGCAGGGACAAATGAGCATTTTAGAAAAATCCTTTGGTCTGTCATGAAGAGGTAAGTTGTAGGGTCTGAAAGAGTATGCCAGGAGCCCAGGGCAGAAGACCATGTAGGGACCTAGGCCGGAGAAAACAAACAGGGTTGGGCCAAGCTATGGGGAAGAGAAAGGGGTCCAAGTAGGCAGGTGGTGGAAAATGACAAGGGAGGGAGGCATCCAAGGACAGGCCCAGGGCTCTGGCCAGGGGACCGGGGGACCATGAGGCCACCCTGAGATGGGGACAGAAGGGATAAGGAGCTATTTCAGGGGAGATGCTGAAGCCATTTGGGGACAATTTGAGTGTGAGGGACCTGGAACCACCAGGGGGAGGCATCCAGAAGGCCACGAGACACCTGGATCAGGACTGGAGATAAGAAACAAATTGGGGTTATCAGGGCACAGGCAAGACCTGAAGCTGTGTTGGTGAGGGAGGGTAAGTGGGTGAGGGAGGGTAAGTGGGTGAGGGAGGGTAAGTGGGTGAGGTAGGGCTGGGAACGTGCCCCCAGGAACTCCAGCATTTCAGGGTCACGCAGCTGCGTCCAGTGCTGTCGAGCCAGTGGGGTGGGCTGACCTGGAACATGGGACCTGGGTGCCTTGGTGGAATCGAGGAGTCAGCTGCTATTTCAGCTCACTAGGCCTCAGTGTCCTTATCTGGGAAATGGGGCTAGATTATGGTCCCCCGCCTCACAGGATTGCTATGGGAATTGAAAGAGGAGAGATGTGATGCCCACCACATGGGATGTGTGGGACCCGGGCTGCAGAGGGCTGGAGGACTCTTCCTGCCTGCCCGCCAGCCTCACCCCTAACCACAGCTGCTCAGGAAGATGGAGTGTCCGGGAACTCCCTGGCGGTCCAGTGGCTGGGACTCCGCACTTTCACTGCCGAGGGCCCGGGTTCAATCCCTGCTTGGGGAACTAAGATCCGTGTGGCACGGCCAAATAAATAAATAAATAAACCTTAAAAAATAAAGAAGATGGAGCGTCCGAGGGGAGGGTTGCAGGGCCCCGCCCCACCTTTGACCTCCAACCCTCCTCTTCTTGGGTGCAGAGCGTGTGCAGGCGGAGCTGACACGGGAGCTGGGGCCCGGCCAGGCGCCAAGCCTGAAGGACCGAGCCCGCCTCCCCTACACGGACGCGGTTCTGCATGAGGCGCAGCGGCTGCTGGCGCTTGTACCCATGGGACTGCCCCGAGCCCTCGTCAAGACCACCCACTTCCGGGGGTACACCCTGCCCCAGGTGGGTGTGCGGGTCAGCCAGGCCCAGCGGTATCTCTGTTTTGGGCCTGAGGGCCTGAGTCCATTGCTATCTTTGTCTCTTTTTCTGGGTCTTGGTCAGTTTGTCTCTCTGCATCTTCTTCCTCTTTCTCTCTCCTCTCTGGCTGACATCTTCCTCTCTTTTTCTGTGTCCCTGTCTCTGCACCTCTCTTTGTTTCTTTCTGTGTACATTTTTCTTGCCTTTTGACTCTGTCTCTGAGCCTCGGTTTCCCTCATGTGTCCAGTGGATCCTAATTCTACCTACTTCCAATGGTGGCAGGCAGGGAAGCAATTTGAGGACTGAGGGCCAACGGAGGCCCTCACCCTCCACCCGGCTGCAAACGCGATCAGGCTCTTCCTTCTTACACACACACACACACACACACACACACACACACACACACACTCTCTCTCTCTCTCTCTCCCTCTCTCTCTCTCTCTCTCTCTCTCTCTCTCTCTCACTCTCTCTCTCACTCAGTTCCTGCCCCTTCATTCCAGAGCAACTCAGAACCAGCACCACCAGGGGGCGACCTCTCCCTGGAAACAGAAGGTGCCTTCCGGGCAAGCAGCTCCCTCCTTGAGCTTCATTGTAGAATCCAGTTCATAGCGGGTAGAATCCAGTTCATAGCGGGTAGAATCCAGTTCATAGCGGTTAGAATCCAGTCCTGCTGTTTTCTAGCTGAGACCTTGGGCAAATCACTTCACCCTCTGAACTTCCATCTACTCCTCTTCTTTTCTTTTTTTTTTCTTTTAAATTAAGTAATTTATTTATATATTTTTGGCTGCGTTGGGTCTCCGTTTAGCGCGGGCCTTCTCTAGTTGTGGCGAGCGGGGGCTACTCTTTGTTGCGGTGCGCGGGCTTCTCATTGCGGTGGCTTCTCTTGTTGCAGAGCACAGGCTCTAGGCGCGCGGGCTTCAGTAGGTGTGGCTCACGGGCTCTAGAGCGCAGGCTCAGTAGTTGTGGCGCACGGGCTTAGTTGCTCCGTGGCATGTGGGATCTTCCTGGACCAGGGCTCGAACCAATGTCCCCTGCCTTGGCAGGTGGATTCTTAACCACTGCGCCACCAGGGAAGTCCCTCCTCTTTTAATTGGGAGTAATAATAGTATCATCTTGGGATTGTAAGGAATCTGTGAAATGATGCTTGTAAAACACCAAATGAACTCTTTATGCAGGGGGTGGGGCTCCTATGTACACCACAGCAGCGACTATTGCTAAAGCAATGACTCTTGCAACTACTGATAATGATAATAGCAGTAACAGACATCTGTGATCGAGGATCTGCTCTGTGCTAGGTATTATTCTAAATGCTTTACATGTATTACCTTATTTAATCTTCAGAGCATCATTATCACACCCATTTTACAAATGAGGAAACTGAGGCCTTGAAAGGTTAGAAGACTTGGCAAGCTCTCCCAGCCTACAAGTGGTAGGGGCAGGATTTGAACCCAGAGCCTATGCTTTAACCACTGCTCTCTGCCTTTCTCTTCTTTTAACAACATTAGCGTGACCTTTTCCTGAAGCCTCACTCACCTTCCCAACTCAGAGCCCCATTAGCCAGAATCCCTAACAAAGGGAGAAGATCCCTCACTCTCTCCTTGTACTCCCTACCTTCCTTCACCCCCCCACCACAGTCCTGGGAACATGGAGACTCTGATCTCAGCGGAAGGGGCTGCCCCTCTCCCCAAACCTGGGCGGGGGAAGCCTTCATGGGCAGCCCCCATCCACCCACCCTTCACCTCCAGAAGATCATAGTGGCAGAAAGCTGGGCTCTTAGCCAAGTGCCTTAGGACAGCCACAGCTGAATCACAACATAGCCCCAAAGTTTAAAAACAAATATAAGAATAACAAGCTCTGCCATGTCCAAATGTTGCTTTGGGCAAGTTGCTTAAATTCTCTGGGCCTCTGTTTTCCCACTTTTTGTTTGTTTGTTTGTTTTGGCTGCACCACACGACTTGCAGGATCTTAGTTCCCTGACCAGGGATCGAACCCGTGCCCCCTGTAGTGAGCACGGAGTCTTAACCACTGGACCACCAGGGAAGTCCTCCATCTTTTTTTTTTTTTTTTTTTTTTAATATTCCACACTGTTGCATCAGTGTTAGCCCTATCCTTTAATCCATTTTTACTACCGAGTTACAGACCTGACTGTTCCTGGCACCCTGTTTAACCAGTGGACAGTTATCTTCCCCACCCTATGAGCAGCCTCTATGACATTATCTTTCGTTGGTTTGGGTTTTTTATAATATTTATTTATTTATTTACTTGGTTGTGCCGGGTCTTAGTTGTGGCAAGAGGGCTCCTTAGTTGTGGCATGTGAACTCTTAGTTGTGGCATGCATGTGGGATCTAGTTCCCTGGCCAGGGATCGAACCTGAGTCCCCTGCATTGGGAGCGTGGAGTCTTAGCCACTGGGCCACCAGGGACGTCCCTCCCCCATCTTTAAAATGGGATCATATTACTAACTGTTCCCTAGACTTGTTAAAAAGATTTAGTGAGTTTGTGTGTATGTTTGTGAGTGTGTGTGTGTGGGTATAATACAGGTACCTATTACATATGAGGCAATACATATATAATGCTTAATAAAGTGCCTGACACATAATAAGCACTCAATAAATATTGATGCCGCTATGTTTTGTGAACCGGTTTCCCCAACACACCAGACTCTTGTGCTCTGCCGTCGAGGGCTGAAGGCCTGGTGGGTGAGGGATGTTTGTAGTTTTGTTATGATCTCCCCTCAGGGCACAGAGGTCTTCCCCCTCCTTGGCTCCATCCTGCATGACCCCGAGGTCTTCACACAGCCGGAGGAGTTCAACCCAGGACGATTCCTGGATGCAGACGGAAAGTTCAAAAAGCACAAGGCCTTCCTGCCCTTCTCCTTAGGTATCTGCTGGGTCCGCCCCTGTCCACCCACTGGTCCTCCCACAGGCCTGGGTGTGAGGACGGCTGGCACAGCGCCATCTGTCTCTCCTCCAGGTAAGCGTGTCTGCCTCGGGGAGGGCCTGGCTCGGACCGAGCTCTTCCTCCTGTTCACCACCATCCTGCAGGCCTTCTCGCTGGGGAACCCATGCCCACCGGGTGCCCTGAGCCTCCAGCCAGCCGTCAGTGGCTTTTTCAACATCCCCCAAGCCTTCCAGCTGCAATTCCGGCCCCGCTGACCTCCACCCCCCCCCCACCCCCGTGTGGACCAGATGAAGAAGGGAAACTTGGGAGGTAGTAGCCTTGGCGGTTGCCATGGACATAGCTGTGTCTCCTGAGCCACACGTCTACACCACAGGCAGCCACGTTCGCACATCTGTAGCTATTCTCTAGAGTCGGTCACACATATTCAGCCTACACATCCACAGGGTCATCAGCCCACGCAACCACACACCCAGTCACACCCACGAGGGCCACAAGGCAACTCAGCCACGCAGATTTCTACTGACATAAATTTAGTCCATCTGGAATCACAACCACATGCCCGGATAACCCACCAACTCATACACAGCACAGCTCCCCTGGACCCACAACCCACGCATGGGGATTCAGCTGCCGCCTTCACAAGCCCTGGAAACAGCCACAGTGTTTGCAGCCCACATGCCCTCTTAACTCATCAAACTTACCAGGGCCACCGTCTCTGGGAGCCTAGAGCAGAGAACATGCTCCATGCCAGCTCATGTCACCACAGAGACCATCTCTGTCCTCAGCCCTCAAGTGACCGTACTGCTATACAGGCATAAGACTGTCGCCATCCACATGCCCCCAACCACTGAACCACACAGCCAGCCCATGTGGGACACCTGCCCGCCTCCGGGGTATCTTCCCGCTAAGATATACGACTCCCGCGGAGGCCCAGCCCTGGCCCCCTCTGCACCTTCAGCCCTCGAGGGCACCCCTTTCCAGGCAGCCTGATCCCCCAAATGCTCCCAAATACAGACACACCCCAGTGTGCAATTGTGCACAAGCCTGGGGACAAAGTAAACTTGGACATATGTGGAAACTCAGATCAGGGGAACACACACACACACGCACACACACACACACACACACACACACACACACACTCCAGCTTATATAACCATGTTGAAAACCTCCCCTGCTCCCCCCACCCGCCTCCAGTTAGATCCAGTGGATGGAGCCAGATTCCAACTCCCCGTTTCAGGGAAGAGGCCAGGTCTGACGTCCTTGTGACTCGAAGGTCCCCGTTTGGCAATAAAAGTTTGTCTCTGGCCCAGGGCAGGGCCTAGTATGTGTGTGACAGTGTCCATCATTGTGCATAAGGAGTGGGGATGGGGGGGTCCACCCCTCCCTGGAGGCTAGGCGGGAACCAAAAAACATGGCCCCCGCCTACCCTGGCTGTTGACATCAGTAGCAGATGTGGAGGTGGCGGAGGGCGGGGGGAGGGGAGCTGTCCTGGGCCTCACTTCCGGTGAGGCTGATGTTGGGGGGTGGGCAGAGCTGCAGGCCTAGGGCAGGGGGTGGGAGGCGTGCGAGTAGGGGAGTTGGGGGGCCTCAGGGAAAAACTGAAGGTGACCGCTTCCCACCCTGGGCACCCTCCCAAACTGAAAGCAGACGCCGAAACACAAACCCTACCCTCACTCTGGCCTCTCCTGCCACCCTTTCCCTCCTCCCTTCTCTTCACTAGAGAGCCAGAAGTATCTTTTTCTTTGTCAATTATCTAACAAGGAAGTTTTCAAACACACAACAGTAGAGAGAATATAGTACAATGAACCCGTGGGCCCATGACCGGACCTCATTCGATAATCATCAACTTTCGGCTAATTTTATTTCATCTATCACTCTCTTACAGTGATTTTAAAGCAAATCTCAGAAAATGATTGAATACACATTTCTAATAGTAAAGGACATTCCCCCCCCTCCAACATTTTATTATGACAATTTTCAAACATGCAGCAAAGTTGAGGGGATTATACGGGAATACCCATGGGCTACCGCCTAGGCTCCCCCACTTTGGTTGCCATGCTGCATTAGCACATTTCTTTCCACCTGCCCAGCCAGCTCATTGTTTTAGGCTTTTCAGAATAAATTGCAGGGAATTCCCTGGCGGTCCAGTGGTTAGAACTCTGCACTTCCACTGTGGAGGCGCAGGTTCGAATCTCTGATCAGGGAACTAAGATCCCGCGTGCCATGCCGCATGGCCAAAAACAAACAAAAAGATAAATTGCAGACATCGACCTCTGAATGCTTCAGCAATGCATAGATCGTTAGCTAAAGTTTCCCTTTTTTTTTTTAAATTTTCCATGATGTTATCGCTTTATTTTTTGGCTTAAATTCTACAGAGGTAGCACAAAACAGTGATATGATGGAAAATAGAAAGATGCGATGGGGATCAGATCCTAACTTTGCCACTTTCTAGTTGATGACACCTTCACTGAGGATTTAGCATCTAAAAGACTTACCAAACCTAAAAGAAGAGATGTGAAAAATTCTGGAACTTAATAGGAACAAAATACACGCTAAGTTCTTGGATTTATTATTACTACTTTTTATGTCAGTGTGATATGAAAAGGAATGAATGAGGTTTGAGGTTTCCTCCTTTTAAATTAAGGCAATGACTTGCTTTCCTTTGCACTCAAAATTCACATTCAAGGAACTTTGGGATCAGAAACACCAGCAAATTCATTTATTTGAGGAAGGATGGACCTTGCACTGTATCAATATGAAAGTTGACATGAATTAGGATGATTCCAGTAGCAGGCAAAAGAAAAACAAAAACTCAAAATGTCTTAAACAATAATTATTGGACCCCAAAGTAAAAGTATTTACAATCAGTGTGGTGTTCAGTTTGGTTTTTTTTTTGGGGGGGATGTAAAATATACATAACATAATATTTATCATTTTCACCACTTGTAAGTGTATGATTCAGTGGCATTAAATATATTCACAATGTATAACCATCACACTATCTATACCCAAAACTTTCATTATGCCCAACAAAGACTCCTAACTTATTAAGAAAATAACTCCCCTTTAAAATCCACTCTTTTTTTTTTTTTTTTTGGCCACACGGCTTGCAGGATCTTAGTTCCCTGACTGAACCCAGGCCCACAGCAGTGAAAGCGTGGAGTCCTAACCACTGGACCACCAGGGAATTCCCTAAAATCCACTTTTTAAGAGTCACAACCAAGATACCCATTTTCACACCTATCACAGTTAGCAATTTTGCTGTGTTAGTGTTCACGTTTCCCTGATGGTTGCAGAAATGTACTTCATAGGCGTGTTTGTTCAAATCAACATCCAAAGTCTCATCCTGCAGTGCCTTCATTTGGATGCTTAGGTCTTCCAAAGCTGTAACCATTCCCCAACCTTTTGTATGCCCCTTATTTTTTGAATTTTTATTGAAATATAGTTGATTTACAATGTTGTGTTACTTTCAGATGTACAGCACAGGGATTCAATTATACATAAACATAAATATATATAATTCTTTTTTTTATATTCTCTTCCATTATAGGTTATTACAAGATATTGAGTAATTCCCTGTGCTATACAGTAGGTCCTTGCTGGTTATCTATTTTATATATAGTAGGGTGTATATTTTAAGTCCAAACTGCTAATTTATCCCTCCCCGCCTTTCCCCTTTGGTAATGTCACTAATTTCTTCAAGAAACTAGTCACACAGGGTCATTTGCCCTGTGTCATTTTTCACATCCCAGATTTGGCTGCTGGCATCTTTGGGGTGTTACTCAAGATGTCTTTCCATTGCCAGGAACTCTCTGTAAACTGGAAGTTAGATCAGATTTGGGCTCATTCTGGCCCAAGAGCTCCTTACTGGGTGGGCTGGGCCCCTTCCAGGCGCATCACATCTCAATAATAAATGTTCCCATATAGTGTGTCCAGGTCCTGATCCCTCTGTTAGAAAGTTTCCCATCAACTTTTCACTTACTGGCCTTTAAAACCAAATCAAATCAGGTCTCTCCCCTACTCTGGCCCCCAGTGGGGGGGGCACCGTTGGTGGGAATGTAAATTGGTGTGGCCACTACGGAAAACAATATGGAGGTTCCTCAAAAAATTAAAAATAGAATTGTCATAGGAGCCAGCAATCCCACTTCTTGGTATATATCCAAAGGAAACAAAATCAGTATCCCAAAAGAGACATCTGCACCCCTGTGTCCATGGCAGCATTATTCACGATAGCCAAGATACAGAAGCAATCTAAGTGTCAGCAGATGAGTGGATAAAGAAAATGTGACAGGCTTCCCTGGTGGTACAGTGGTTAGGAATCCGCTTGCCAATGCAGGTGACAGGGGTTCAAGCCCTGGTCCGGGAGGATACGACATGCCGCGGAGCAGCTAAGCCACAACTACTGAGCCTGCACTCTAGAGCCCATGAGCCTCAGCTACTGAAGCCCGTGTGCCTAGAGCTCATGCTCCGCCCAACAAGAGAAGCCACTGCAATGAGAAGACTGCGCACCACAACAAAGAGTAGCCCCCGCTCGCCGCAACTAGGGAAAGCCCACGCGCAGCGACGAAGACCCAATGCAGCCAAAATTTTAAAAAATATATATTAAAAAAAAAGAAAATGTGATATAGATATATAACAATATATTCAGCCATAAAAAAGAAGGAAATCCTGCCATTTGTGACAAACATGGATGGACCTTGAAGTCATTATGCTAAGTGAAATAAGTCAGACAGAGAAAGACAAATACTGTATGATCTCACTTATATGTGGAATCTAAAAAAGCTGAATTCATAGAAACAGATGTCATGTAGCATGGTGACTATAGTTAATAAAACTGTATTATACATTTGAAAGTTGCTAAGAGAGTAGATCTTAAAAGTTTCATAACGAAAAAAATTGTAACTGCGTAGTGATGGACGTTAACTAGACTTACTGTGGTGACCATTTCACAACATATACAAATATTGAATCACTGTGTACATCTGAAACTAATATAGTGTTATATGTCAATTGTCTCTCAATAAAAATTAATTAAGTAAAAGAATTGTTGTTGCCAGAGGCTGGGGGTGGGGGAGAAATGGGGAGATGTTGATCAAAGGGTACAGATTTTCAGTTACAAGATGAATAAGTTCTGGGGACCTAATGTACAGCATGGTGACTATAGCTAATACTGTATTGTATACTTGAAATTTACTAAGAGAGTAGATCTTAAATGTTCTCACCATACACACCAAAAAATGGTAACTATGTGAGGTAATGGATGGGTTAATTAACTTTATTGTGGTAATCCCTTTGCAATATATACATGTAGTAAATCATGTTGAACACCCTAAATTTATTTATTTATTTATTCATTCATGTATTTATTTATTTATTTATTTTGGCACGCTGCATGGCTTGTGGGATCTTAGTTCCCCAGTTCCCCAGCCAGGGATCGAACCTGGGCCCTCAGCAGTGAAAGGGCCAAGTCCTAACCACTGGACCGCCGGGGAATTCCCCATTAAATTTATACATTTTGGCCAATTATCCCTCAGTAAAGCTGGGTGGGGGGAATAGCCCCTTAGTGCATTCTGTCATATTTAGAATAAAAGCCAAAGTCCTCCTCCCCAGGCCAATGCCCTCCCTGAGCTCACCCACTCCCTGACCCCCATCCATTCCAGCCACATGGGTCTTCTCCTTGAAGTTCCCTGCAAGCCTGCCCCCAGGCCTTTGCACTGGCTGTTCCCTCTGCCTGGAATGCCCTTTCCTATATGACTCACTTGCTAATTTACTTCAGATCTTGATCATAACCTCAGAGAGGACTTCCCTGACTACTTTCTCTAAAATGGCACTCCCCCCCTCCCCTTGATATCCCTTCTCCAGCTTTATTTTTCTTCACTGACGGTGTTGCAATCTGATAAATATTTCTCTGGCTGTTCTCCCTCTTCCACTTGGAATATGAGCTCCGTGAAGGCAGTCTTGCTCACTGTGGAATCCCCGCCTCTGGCACAGGGAACATTTCTATCCACCTGTCCATCTCACCTTTTTTTTTTTTTTTTGGCCGTGCCTCACGACTTTCAGGATCTTAGTTCCCCGACCAGGGATTGGAACCTGCACCTTCAGCAGTTCAGCAATGAAAGCTGAGTCCTAACCACTGGACAGCCAGGGAATTCCCCCATCTCATTTTTAAAAGGCATTTGAGGGACTTCCCTGGTGGTCCAGTGGTTTAAAAGACTCCACGCTTCCACTGTAGGGCTAGGGTTCCATCCCTGGTGGGGGAAATAAGATCCCACATGCCGCACAGCGGGACCATAATAAAATAAAAAACAAAATAAAAATACTATGTATAAAAAATAAATAAATAAAATGCATTTGAAAGCCAATTGCAAACACATATTTGTTACTCAGCAAATAGTTCTTGAAAGAACAAACACAGATTCAAGTTGGCCACGCACACAGCTGGGTCCACCGTGTCCTAGGTGTGTAGGGCCACCCAGCATATTCAAACAAGTGGGCAGATCTTTGCACATATTTGCATCCCCCCAAAATACCACAATAATTAATTGGCCCCTTTATGAAAAGTCTTTTACATGGTGGTGGGGACACAGTGGTACCAAAGATATACCCAGTGCCTACACTTCCAGAGCCCACAGACCATGAGACACACAGTCACACCAATAAATATATTGTGACAACCCAAACCAAAGAAAAGGACAAAGTGTTAGGAGTGAACAACACGGGGACCTAGAGTTAACTGGGAAGGACCAGGCAGTGATGCCAAGGAGAAGGGACAATTGAGATGGGGCTGAGGGGTGTGTAGGAGTTGGGGGCATAGAGCTGCAGGAGGAGGCCCTAAAGCTTGTGAACAAGAGAAAGGAGCCAGGTGGACATGAGGGGTAACAAGGTAAGCAGTTTGGGGGTTTATCTTGGAAGGTTTTGGGGCAAAGGTGGAAAAGGGTTTGATTTGGGATTGAGAGACATTCTTCTTGCTGTTGACAGGTTAGAGGGAGGGAGAATGGAGGCCAGGAGACCAGGGAGGAGGCCAGAGCAGGGGTCCAGGTGGGAGAAGATGGGGCTGGACCAGGGTGAGACCACGGGAAGGACAGCAAGGCCAGGCAGGAGAAAGGTTTGTGGAGCTAAATCGAATCCTCCTTGGTACCTGGAAACTTATTGAGGGTGGGGGCTGTCCAAAGGACCCTGAGGGTCGGGCTTGGGTGGCAGAATAGATGCTGAGGCTGTCACTGAAATGGGACACAAATGACACAGCTCAGGAAAGCTGATGAGGAAGAGCCCTGAGTGCCAGGTTGTGGAGCCGGGAGCTCGCCCTGAGGGCAGTGGGGAGCCAAGGTTAAGCAGGGAGGGGACAGGGTCAGATTTGAGTTTCAGAAACATCCCTCTGCTTATGAATGGGAGATGGGTTGGAGGGAGTAAGAGTGGAGGCAAGGAGGCCTGGGGGGAGGCCAGGGAGGAGGCCAAGGCAGGGTCCTGGTGGGAAAGGATGGGGCTGGACTCCTCGGAGTGAGAAGAGGCAGGTGGGAGAGACATCGGGAGCCTGAAAGGAGAGGAGTTTATAAGGAGCTGTAGGGATACCAATACAGAAACAGAACAGCCAAGAGCAGAGAGATGGGTGCCCAGCCCCCTCCTACACAGACACTCAGGCTTGCAGAGGCCCCCCCCGACCTCCACCATGTGCAAAACACATGGTGGGAAGTAAATGGACAAGCAGGAGAACCAACACACAGGCCCTGGATCTACAAGGATCAGGATACACAATCCAGCAGAGGGAGACAGCAATGCAAGTGCACAGAGAGACATACAGATGAGATGCAAAAAATCAAGGGCACCTTGTCAGCTGTCGTCACCACGTGCAAAAAACTGCACGTGCACTGCCCCAGGACAGCTTCCCCGTAGCCTGCTAAGTGGGTTCTATTGCTATTCCCACTTTACAGATGGACAAACCAAGGCTCAGGGAGGCCAGTCACTTGTAAGGTCACAGGGTTAGTGGTAGAGGCGGGGTTCCCACCCAGGTCTTTGGGCACCCCTGTGAGTGCCCATCCACTGGTGTCCTGTTTCCGTGCCCATGTGGATCTCTTTTGTATGAGGATCCACGTGTCCCCAAGTCTTCCCCCACGGATGCCCACGCGGCAGTGTCCTCCCGTTTCTGGTTTCTGAGGTTTCTCCAGGAATGGAGGAGCTCCTGACCTGACTTGTCTGAGTGTGAGCCCGTGGCGTGCCCCTGCGTGTCTCCTTCTGTCCCAGCCTCTGTGTGTGGATGACATCTGTGAGTGTGTGTGTGTGTGTGTCCTTGTCTGAGGAGCTGTGAGTGAGAGGGGGAGTGCCTGGCTAGGCTGGGCTAGGGGTGGAGGCAGGGGAGGGGGGCGTCGCAGAGGGGAGCGGAGTTCTGGAGGAATGTTTACCAGACACGGAGAGAGCCCAGAGGGACAGCGCCCAGAGCCGGGATAGGGAGACGCACAGCTTCCCTGCCTCGCTGGCCCACGATTAGGGGCGTAGCCACCTGGGGCCCCCTTCCCCCTCCTCAGCCTCCCTCCAGGGCCCCTTTAAGACAGAGCTGGACCTCTTCTCTCCGCGTTAACCCCTCGAAGTCCAGGTGGCCCCTTGGGCTCCGGCCGGTGGGCGGAGGCAGGGGTGGGGGGAGCCAGGGGCGGGGAAAGCGTTGCCCGAAATCTGGGAGGGAGAGAAGGAGGCAGGGGAGCTGGGAAGGCGCCGCTGAGCAGAGCCGGGTGAGGGCACCCCCCGCTCCGCTGTGCCAGGCGGGCAGTGCCAAATCCGGGGAGCCCGGAGCTGGGGGGAGGGCCGGGCACAACCCGGCCCTGCCCCCTCCCCCGCGGGGTGCCCAGCAACTTCTAAGGAAAGTTTGGCATTGATTGCGTGGTGCCCCGAGGATGGGCAGGGTCCTGCTGGCCTGGTGCTGGGCGCTGTGCTGCTGGGGGTGCGTGGCTCCCAAGGGTGAGTGATGGGGGGGGAGCTGGGGAAGGAGAGAGAGGAGAGGGATGGATGGCAGGTGTTTGAGGCGGGTGAGTCGGGAGTCCTGGTCTGGCTCAGGGAGTTTCCTTGGGACAACAGAGGGGGAGGGTGTACACAGAGACAAACCAAGAGAGGGAAAGAAAAAGGGACTCTTGAGAGAGGAGCAGAAGGACAAGAAACAGAAACTAAGAGGGTCAGAGATGGGAAGAGATGGACACAGACAGACAGACAGACAGGAGAAGCTGAGGGCAAGGGTAGGGGCTGGACTTGAGTTGGGGGCCTTGGGGAGAGGGGCTGAGCTGGGGGCTGCCCGGAAAGGAATCTTCCAGAAAGGACCCCTAAGTCAGGCAGCGGGATGAGGAGGCTCCAGAGCCCTAGGGGAAATCCCTCGTCACTGTCACCCCCACTTCTCCTTACCCCATGGCTGTTTGTCTGCGCGTTCCACCTCTGGGGCCAGGGGCTCTGCCTCCAGTCCTACCATCTCTGGGGGTCTCCATTTCTCTCTTTCTCTCCAGTCTCTGTCTTTATCTCTCCCTGTTCCCTAGGTGTCTCTATCACTGTCTCTGTCAGTCTGTTTTTGTCTCTTTCTGTCCGTTTCCCTCTGTGTGTCTCTCCTACCACTTTTTCCCCTCTGCGGGTGTCTCTCTCCATCTCTTATCCTCTGTCGCTCCGGGTGTCTGTCCCTCTCTGTCTGCCTAACTTTCTCTGGTTCCTCTCTCTGACTCTCCTTCCCTGTTTCTCTCTTTCTCCTCTCCCTCCCATCCCCTTTTCTTCCCCACCATCCACCAACCTAATCTGTCAAGTCTCTAGAGACCCTAAGGGAGGGCAGGCCAGCCAGGCAGTCAGGGCGTGGGAGGCTGCCAGATCCCGGGCCTACTCCCAACGGACGGAGGATGGAGGCCGGACCCCAGTCCCCTGGGAAGGCTCCCATCTTCCCCTCAAAGCCTCCACCCTCCACCCCCCCTGCTGAGGTCACTCTGCAACTATGTGGGCCTAAGGGCCTGGCGGGGTCCTGGCAGTAGGCAGGCCTGCACGGGTGGAACCGAGGAGTCGGAGGGGAGCAGGGTTTCCTGAGCGAATTCTTCCCCGTCTCCCTGCAGGCCCACAGGCTGAGGGGCACCCCTTCGTGGGGAGTCCAGGGAACATCACTGGTGCCCGAGGACTCATGGGGGCCCTTCGGTGTGAGCTCCAGGTTCAGGGGGAGCCCCCTGAGGTGACCTGGCTTCGGGATGGACAGGTCCTAGAGCTGGCAGACAGCACCCAGACCCAGGTGCCCCTGGGCGAAGACGGGCAGGATGACTGGAAAGTGGTCAGCCAACTCAGGTGCCCGGCCTCCCCTAACCAGACACGACCCGCATCCCTCCTGACCCCTGTGTCCCCACCTCCATCACATGGCGGGGTGCAAAGTCACTCGCAGGAGCCCCACCTGGGTTGGACCCCAGTGTGGCCACTCGCTAGCTGCGTGGCTTTGAGCATGTGACATAACTAACCCTGGCTTTCACTTTCCTCTTCTGTAAAATGCGTTAATAATAGTACCCACTTATTCGGTCTTACGAGTTTCTAGCCCAGGCTCTCCTCTTTCAGTTCTGAGGACCCCCTCCCCGGGTGCAGCTTTGACCCTGAACCTCTCTGTCCCTCCTCTTGCCCTGTCAGAATCTCGTCCCTGCAGCTCTCAGACGCTGGATGGTACCAGTGTGCCGTGGTCCTGGGCAGAAAGACCTTCGTGTCCCAGCCTGGCTACGTCGGGCTGGAGGGTGAGCCCTGGGCTCAGAGGTCGTGGGAGACCAAGAATCCTGAGGGGTCAGAGGGTGCTGGAGGATTCACGGCGTGCACTGGGGACGTACAACCTAGGAATGTCAGAGATCTTGGAGGGTCAGGCCGCTGGAGGGGTCTATAAATTATTGGGGGCAGGCCTGCACAAGATTATATGTTTTGGGCAGCGGGGGAGATATCTTTGGGGCTGTCAGCTGTCCTGAGGTCAGACATGGTTGGGGCAGGACATTTGGGGGTCAGATCAAGGATCTGAGGCACAAGGTAACCCTCTCCCTCACCCGCCAGGGGCCTCACTTTCCTCATAGGTAAAGTGGCATGAAGAGTAGGAGTAAGACATTCTGGAAAAGAGACATGAGAGGCTCAGATGCCCTGGGGCTCAGACATTGGTGGGGAGAGTCAGATATTGGGATCATGTTTCCTGGGGGATAGAGGTGTCCTGAGGGCTCAGACGTAGGGCTCAAAGACCCTGCACCCTACAACATCCTAGTGGTGAGGCAGACACCTAGGGGGCTCAGAGGGACCACAGCCTTCACCACTGCCCCCCGCCCAGGCCTGCCTTACTTCCTGGAGGAGCCTGAGGACAGGACTGTGGCTGCCAACACTCCCTTCAACCTGAGCTGCCGGGCCCAGGGACCCCCAGAGCCCGTGGACCTACTCTGGCTCCAGGATGCTGTCTACCTAGCGGCAACCGGGGACCACAGTGCCCAGCACACACTCCGTGTTCCAGGTGAGTCCAGGGATGTGGTCAGCTCGGTGCAGAGGGCCAGGCAGGATGGAAGTGGGGAGCCCTTCAAGCCTCTGTGTGAGGGTCTGCTCGTGCCTCTGTCCTTCTCTGTCTGTCTCTGTCTCTGAGTCTCCCTCTAGTTTTTTCTCTTTGTCTCTGAGTACCTCTGTCTCTGCCTTTCTGTCCCCATCTGTCTCGTTTCCCTCTGTATGTTTTCTTTCTGTCTCTGTTCTCCATCTCTCTCTGTTGCTCTGTGTGTCTGTCTCCCCGTCTCTCTGCTCTTTCCCCTCCATTCATGCCAGGCTCTCTGCAGAGAATTCTTTGTCCTGGGTTTCCTCTGAGCTGCTCCATGGCCAAGCGTGTGGGGGTCTGATGCCCCTTGTGTCAGCCCTGGACCCCAAGCAGGGCACTGGAATCAACTGGGCCTTCCTCTCCCCTAGCTCCTTACAGAAGTAACCCGAGATGGAGAGAGACACGACAGGTCTGAGTGACAGGAGAAACCCTCCCAGCCTCAGGGTGACCATCCCCTTCCACACCTCACAGATGGGGCAGGACCTAGCTTGGGGTCACACAGCGGTCAGCCAGAGTTGGGGGACACTGAGGAAAGAGGGGCGGAGGAACACAGATGGGGGAGGCTGGGTCAGTCAGAGGGAGGCGGCTGGACCTTGGAGGGCATCGGCTTCCAGCATCCCCAACCTGCTGCTTCCATCTGCTGGCGTGGGGAGGGGACTCCTGATGGGGGGGTCTCTTAGGGTGGAAGGAGGTGCCCACATTCCCAGCATTCCGGGGGCCCTGAGTGTACGGAGGAAGCAGGGGTGAGCATGCCGGCCTCCAGAGGGGTGACTCAGGCCCACAGCTCTGGGGCCTGAGTCAGCCTGGCAGGACCCGGGCAAAGGGGAGGGAGAGGGGGATGGTTCCCCCACCCCATCCCAGGAAGAGGGAGAAATGGGGGGCGCAGGTGTGAGAGGATCTGTGTGTGTATCAGCGTGTGAGGGAGCTGCCAGGTGGGGATTTCTGTGTGTGTCTCTGTGTGTGGGGCGGGGTGGGAGGTCTGGGTGTGTCCCTGTCCCTCTGAACCTGTGTCTCAGTGCATCTACCTGTTTGTATGAGGGTGTGCCTTAGTGAGGGCTGGCTTCTGTGGATGTCTCAGAGTGTGAGTGTGGGTGTGTGTGTGCGCGTGTGTGTGTGAGACTAGGTATGTTTCTGTCGCCTTAGGTGTCTGTTCCACTGTGTTTGGGTCTTTATGGCATGTTTCTGTAAGTTTCTCAGGGGCTGTCAGTGTGTGTGTGTGTGTGTGTGTGTGTGTGTGACTAAGTATCCCAGTGTCGGCCTGCTATCTGTCCTTCTTTGTGTTTGTGTGTTCACAGCTGTGTCTCTCTGTGAGAGGGTGGAGTGCCTATGCGTGTGTGAGAAGATGGCAGACTGATGAGCGGCAGTGTGCCTTGTGGCTGTTTTCCATACCTCCCTGTATAGAGGTGACAATGCCAGCTCACAGGCGTGTGCCTCTAGGTGTCAGTGTGTCTTAGTGGGAGCTTCTGTTTCTTTGTGGACTCAGCATGTGTCATTGGACAACTTGGTGTGTTTCTTGGTGTGGTTCCACTGCCTGTGGCTGTGTATGGATGGTTCTGTGATATCTGTGTATATGTCACAGGGTGAGCATGTTGGTATGTGACTCTGTCCCATGGACCCCTATAGATGTGTGTGTGTGTGTGTGTGTGTGTGATTCACAGCAGGTAGTAACAACACCCTTCTGCTTCTGTCTGCTCTCCTGGTATGTCAGTCCCAGCGCTGACTGCCTCTTGGTGGATGAACTTGAGGTACTCACCAGCCAGTGTGTATATATGTGTCTGTGCCACCCATATGCACAGGGCAGCATCTCCACGTTTGTGTGTCTGCAGCAACCCTGTGTGTCGATGCAAGTGTGTGTTTCCGTATCAGCCTGCATCTTGAGGAATGTGTCTGAAGCAACCTGAGTGTGTCCAGCTGTGTTTTGAAGGCTTGGCTGTGTTTCTGTGTGAGCCAGTCAACATCAACCTGATTTGTGTCCTGTTGTGTATCCGTTTGTCCACTTCAACCTCAACGTATGTTTGTTGCTTGGTGGGTGTATCTCGAACTGCGGGGAGGTTTGTGTGTCTGTCAGCTTCAGCCTAGGTGTGTATTGTGTTGCTAGGTGTTTGTAGTCAGTGTGTGCTCGTTCGATTGCGTGTTTGTGTTCGTGTATGTGTGTGTCTCTCTTTGTGTATGTGCATCAGTGTCAGCCCCTTGTGTATACATGTCAGTTGTAGAGTATGTTTTTGTGTCACTCCGTGTTTGCAACAGCATCCTCCTGTGTAGTTAACCAGTGCTGCTGTTTTCTGTTTTAGGGCCAGTAACGTGCCCTGTAGGCCCCTGTATGTTAAGTGTGATTCATTGTGTGTGTGTAGGAATTCGTGGTGTGTGCTGTATCAAGGAATTTCGTCCGTTTGTGTGTGTCTGTCCCTGGATCTGACTCAGGGCGTGCCCCCTCTCTCCTTCCATCCCTCCAATTCCCTCGGAAAAAGCAAACTGCGCTCTGGGGTGGGGGAGGGTGGCGCGGGGCGCCGAGGGGGAGAGGGACGGTACATCTGGAAAGCACATCTGGAGCTGGTCGTAGAGGGCGAGCCCGCAGGAGGGGAGGGGGTCCCAGGCCCTTTCGCCCCTGTCGCCCCCTCCCTCAAGGTGCGGGCCGCTGGGGCCCGGGAAGGGGGATCCCAGTCCGGCCGGAAGTGCCGGGGGGGGGCGCCCCGGTGACTCACGCGGGGGCAGGAATGCTGCGGTCGGAACTGGACTGGGCTCCAGACCCCCCTCCCGCCCCAGGCTCCAACGGCGGCGGGCAGCGCGGGCTCCCGCGCGGTGACCCTGGCGGACACCCACGTGCCAGGTGGCTGGACCGGACCCAGGCTCCCCGCCCCCTCGGGCAGCTCGCCCGGGGCTGTCCTGTGCCTCCCCAGGGCAGCGGAGGCTGCGGGCCGGGCACCTGACCTTGGCTGGGAAGTGCGGCCTGGGCAGCGGAGCTGGGGAGCTTCCCTGCCCACCCCCTTCCGGCCTCGCCGCCTTTCCCCTCCTTCCACTCCCTCTGCTAACTGAGAAAAGGAAACTTTGTGTCTTCGGGTAGCTGGTGGCGGTGGGAACACAGCACAGCACAGAACAAACGCAGGCATCCACAGACACGCAGAGAAACACAGGCAGATACAGATCTGCAGTCACACATAGATTGAAGACTTGGTCCTCCTTACATCCTGTCACCCAGACATTGTGGGTGTGCATGTCTCTGTTGCCGTGTGTGAATCTGTGTATGTTGTATAACTCTGTGTGTTGTGTATCTCTCTGTGTTTGTGTCTGCGTCTCTTGTGTTTGTCTGTGTACTTGTACGTGCCTTTGTGTGCATGCATGTGTGTGTATCTGCCTGTGTTCCCACCACCACCACACTGGGAAAGGGGAGGCAGTCCACCCCCAGACACTCAAAAACACACGAACTCACCCACGGAATTACACATACTCACATTGCTACGTACACACCCAGAAGTGCTCATAAGTACATAAATGTATCCACATAAATTCATCCACTCATTCAACAAACATTTATGGAGAACCTACTGTGTGCCAGGTCATCTTAGGCCCCAGGGGGGATACAGCAGGGGGCAAAACAGACAGAAACTCCTACCCTCCTGGGCTGACATGCTAGTGGGGTCAACACACAGTGAACAGGATACATAGGACTGTGTAAAGGATGCTGTGATGAGAAGAATCAAAGAGAAAGCAAAGCAGGGAAGAGGCTAGTTGTGGAGGGGAGGTTCCAATTTTCAACAAGGTGGTTGGGGACAGAGGCGACTGGAAGGTGGAATCTGAGTAACAAATGTGAAGGAGGGCGGGAGGGAGCCATGCGGATGTCTGTGGGAATGCTGTTCCAAGCAGAGGGAACAAACGTGCAGATTTCCTGAGGTGGGAGCATGCATAGTACCTTCTAGAAACATCAGGAGGCCAGTGGAGCTAGAGTGAGTGAGTGCGGGGGAGAGGGATTGGTAGCAGCCAGACTTGTCAATGAGCAAACACCTCTACATTTTCACACCTCCATGAGGGCCTGTTTCTTAAGTGTGTGTCTATTAGATGTGTATGCCTCGAGACAGGTGTCTGTGTGGCTCAGTGTGATTGTGTCTATTCTTGTGTGTATATGTGAGTGTGTGTACGTCTGTGTGTTTGTGTGTGTGTAGGTATGAGTATGTGCATTTCTGTTTTTTTTTTGATTACTTTTTTTCGTTTTTAAAAATTAATTTATTGTTTATTTATTTATTTTTGGCTGCGTTGGGTCTTCATCGTTGCGCGCAGGCTTTCTCTAGTTGCAGCGAGCGGGGGCTACTCTTCGACGCGGTGAGCGGGCTTCTCACTGCGGTGGCTTCTCTTGTTGCGGAGGATGGGCTCTAGGTGCGCAGGCTTCAGTAGTTATGGCGTGCAGGCTTTAGTAGTTGTGGCTCGCGGGCTCTAGAGCACAGGCTCAGTAAATGTGGCGCCCGAGCTTAGTTGCTCTGCGGCATGTGGGATCTTCCCACAACAGGGATGGAACCCGTGTCCCCTGCATTGGCAGGAGGATTCTTAACCACTGCGCCACCAGGGAAGTCCCCGAGTATGTGCGTTTCTGTATGTGAGTGTGTTTCTGTGTGCGCCTGTGTGTATAACTGTGTGTGCTGGTGCGTGCGTCTGGTGTGTCTATGTGTGAGTATGAGTGTTTCTGTGCGTCTGTATGTTTGTGTATGTATGTGTGTCTCTGTGCATAAGTGTGTGTGTGAATGTGTGTGCCTGTGTGTGTCTGTGTATGTGGTTCTGAGTGTATGTGTCTGTGTGTGTACGTGTGCATGTGTCTATCTCTGTGGGTGTCTGTGGGGTGGGGTGTTAGCTGGCCTTGTGTTTGGGGATGGAGGCCTGTGTTCCCAATGCATTATCTCCCTTTCCCACAATCTCCCTTCAAGCAGGTGCCCCTGGGTGCTAGACTGACCCTGTCGGGTAGGGCGTGGTGGAAGGGATGCTCAGTGTGGCCCGGGAGCCCCTCCTTCCCCTTTCTGACTGGACCTCTCCCTCATATGACTCCCCAGGCCTGAACAAGACTACTTCTTTCTCCTGTGAAGCCCATAACGCCAAGGGGGTCACCACATCCCGCACGGCCACCATCACAGGTGACAGGAAAGGGAGCTGGAGAGCTGGGTGTCAGAGGGTGGGGGGTGGGGTCAAAGGTCAGAGCTGGGGTTGAGGGCAGGGTGGGGAGCTTTGGGCAAGGGGTCAGCTCCTCCCCTCTTCTGTCCACAGTGCTCCCCCAGCGGCCCCGCGACCTCCACTTGGTTTCCAGCCAGCCGACGGAGCTGGAGGTGGCTTGGACCCCAGGCCTGAGCGGCATTTATCCCCTCACCCACTGCACCCTGCAGGTGAGACCTCAGGCTTTCCTCACCTCCGTCTCAGCCCTCCTTCCATCCACAGCCACAGACCCTCATCCTCTCCCTGGGAAACCAGCCCTTCCCACAGATTCGTGTGTTGAGAAGGACTAGAGCCTTTGGTTAAGCCAGATGTCCTGGGTTCAAATCCTGACTCCACCAGCTGCTGGCCACATGAGCTTGGGCAGGTGACACCACCTCCCTGGGTCTCAGTTCTCTCATCTATAAAATGGGCATAATGGTGGTACCTACCTGATAGGCTGACTGTGGGGATTCAATGAGTGAATGCGATTAACAAACTTAAAATAGTATCTGGAACTTTGGAAATATGTAATAAACTATTGGTTGCTTTTGGGAATTCCCTGGTGGTCCAGTGGTTAGGACTCTGCGCTTTCACTGCCGAGGGCGTGGGTTCAGCCCCTGGTTGGGGAACTAAGATCCTGCAAGCCATGTGGCACTGCCAAAAAATCCCAAACAAACACTATTGGCTGTTTTCATTTTTTTAGTGTTAGTGATATTGACTCTAGCTGGAATGGGAACCCCTAGACAGCAGGGCCCAGAGTCATCACTGGGTACCCACAGCCCTGTACTTCTCCTGTCCCAGCCCTGACCACCCTGGCTTGTCACTGTCTGGGGGTGAGTCTGTCTCCCCCTGGACTGTGAGCTCTGGGAGGGCAGGGCTGGCCTGGTTTAGCCACCACTGGGTCCCTATTATTGCCCAGCGCAGGGCCAGACATCGACTAGGGAATGTTTGCTGGAAGAATACCTAACAATTGAGATGAGCTAGACCCAGCCTTCTGCACTGAAGTTGCTCCTACTCTAGAATAAGAAAAACAAACCAACACACATCTCTGAATATGAGATCCAGTTCTGGCCTGAAGCTCTCTGAGATTTGAGAGTTTAAGTGAGGATGGGACAGTGTCTGTGATGGGAGATGACAATAATGGAAAATGACCAACTTTTATTGAATGTCACCTATGTGCTGCGCCTTGCATTACAGCTTTTCACACAGCCCCTCGAGTGTTTGTGAAGTAGGGTCTATGGATACACCCATTTTCCAGATGAAGTAACTAAGGCTCAGGGTAGTTAAGCAACTTGCCCAAGGTTACAGACAGGAAGTGGCAGACGTGGGATTCGAACTCTTGTCTCGCCAAACCCAAAGGGCACTCCTGACCTCCTAAAGACCATTTAGAGCCAGTGCTTGATTAAACGGGAGCTGCCTTTCTTATAAGAAAGACCCTGGCCCTGGAGACAACCTCACATTCACTTGACATTTTAACCCCAGAAAGTAATGGCTATTCATCTTCCCTTTTTTTTTTTTTTTTCCAATATGCGGGCCTCTCACTGTCGTGGCCTCTCCCGCTGTGGAGCACAGGCTCCGGACGCGCAGGCCCAGCGGCCATGGCTCACAGGCCCAGCCACTCTGCGGCATGTGGGATCTTCCCTGACTGGGGCACAAACCCATGTCCCCTGCATTGGCAGGCGGACTCTCAACCACTGCGCCACCAGGGAAGCCCCCATCTTCCCATTTTCAAGATAAGAAACTGAGGCCCAGAGAGGGGAAGTGACCTGCCTTCCCCAATGGCTAAAAAGGATAAAACCATTTCAATCCCAGAGGCCAGGCTGATTTGGTAAGACCTCAAATGCCAGGTCAGGCACCAACTGTACCCACAACCCACATCCATCCAGTGTCCCCAAGAAAGCAGAAGTGTGCCCTCTTCCCTCTCCAGGTCTCACTTCCTGCTGTGCATGGGCTAAAGGTTTAAGTGGGAGGTCACAGCCGTCCCAGGGAAAAGAGAAGTAGGAGTGGGCAGAGGGAGCCTGACTGTCTGCACCCACGTCCCCTTTGTCCCAGAAGAGGTTCCCCTTCTGGTCAGTCACTGTGGGTCAGAGATCAGGCATGGAGACCTTCTCCGCCCATCCTGCTGCCCACCATCTGCTCATCTCCTCCCCAGGCCTTGCAATGCTGTTCTCTCCCCACATGGGGGCTGTGTGACTTTGGGCAAGCTGCTGAGTCCGGGCCTCTGTCTCCTCATCTGTAAAATGGGAATGAAAAAAGAAATTGACCCCATAGGGTGGTGGTAAGAAGGCAATTTGCTCATCCAGGAATGCTTGGCAAGGTGCTTGGGACACAGCTGGCACTCAAAAAATGTTAGCTGTTGACAGGATGTGCAAGCCAGTTCACATGCATCATTTCATTAAACCTCACACCTTGACAGGGAGGGACTCTTGGAAGCCCATTTTCCAGAGACAGGAACTGAGACCCAGGGAGGTTAAGACACTCACTCTAAATCACACAGCAAATAATATCCAAGCCAAGATTTGGACCCAAAGGAATCTGGCTTTAGAGCCTTAAGCAGTAAACTTCCCAACACACTGTGTGGCGTGGTTACATCGCCTGATTGCTCCCCAGGGTGAAGGTAGCACCTTTGAGCTGTGTGGCTGTGGGTTGTGTGGCTGTGGCAGGTTGTGGTTCTGTGGGGAAGGGCTGCACAGATGTCTTCCCCAGCCGTGGCCCCTGCCATCCTGATTGTGCCACTCCTGGTGACCAGGTGGGTGTAGCAGCCTGTGCCGCTGTGCAGGGTGTGCAGAGTTTGACACTCATGGCCAGACAACCTCACACACACAAAATAATAATGACAAACTCTCGACATGCACAGACATTCTTCTACACACTTACGAGAGTCAATTCAGTTAACCCTGCAAAGTAGGGAAACACTGTTGTTATCCCATTTTACAGATGAGGAAACTGAGGTGCAGGGCTAGGGAGTGGTAGAGGCTGGATTTGAATACCAGATGCAGTATCTGTGCTCTTCAGCACTAAGCTGCATTGCCTCTCTGAACAGAAGAGAAGTATTATTACTATTACTGATGCTCTTAAATGGACATCCTTTTTTTTTTTTTTTTTTTTTTTTTTTTTTGTGGTACGCGGGCCTCTCACTGTTGTGGCCTCTCCCGTTGCGGAGCACAGGCTCCGGACGCGCAGGCTCAGCGGCCATGGCTCACGGGCCAAGCTGCTCCACGGCATGTGGGATCTTCCCGAACCGGGGCATGAATCCACGTCCCCTGCATTGGCAGGCGGACTCTCAACCACTGTGCCACCAGGGAAGCCCAAATGGACATGCTTGTTGTCAGTAGGGCAAAGGTTTTGAAGACAGGATGGGGTTCAGGTCCCAACTTCATCAGTGACAAGCTGGTGTCCTTGGGCCAGTGATTCCATCTCTCTGAGCCTCATTGTCCTCATCCGTATAATGGGCAAAAACACAGCACGTACTTACAACACAAAGCTGAGGTGAGGATCAAATGAGTTCAGATTTGTAAAAGGCTTTTCTTATTTATTTATTTATTTTTTGGTTACACTGGTTGTTGCAGCTCGCCGGCTCCTCAGTTGTGGCACGTGAACTCTTAGTTGCGGCATGTGAACTCTTAGTTGCGGCACACGAACTCTTAGTTGCGGCACGCGAACTCTTAGTTGTGGCACGCGAACTCTTAGTTGTGGCATGCGAACTCTTAGTTGCAGCATGCATGTGGGATCTAGTTCCCTGACCAGGGATCAAATCCAGGCCCCCTGCATTGGGAGCGTGGAGTCTTAACCACTGTGCCACCAGGGAAGTCCCAAGGCTTTTCTTTTTTTAAATTAAGGTATAACATACATAATGTGCATAATCTTTGGTGTACACCTAGATTGTTTAACCTATGTGACCTCCCTCTGAATCAAGACGCAGACACTTCTCAGCTCCCTTGAAGGCTCCCTCAGCCCCCAGAGATGCCCACTCTTCTGACTTTTTTTTTTTTTGGCTGAGCCGCTCGGCTTGCGGGATCTTAGTTCCCTCACCAGGGGTTGAACCCGGGCCCACGGCAGTGAAAGCACGGAGTCCTAACCACTGGACCACCAGGGAATTCCCTCTTCTGACTTCTATTGGGGGACATTGCTTTTGCCTGTGGTTGAATGTCATTGTCATTATTGTTGATGCTGACCACCTGCCATGCACTGTGCAACTGTCCTACATTGAATCTTTAAGCAACCCTGGAAGGCATTTGCTCCTCTAAGCCCCCATTTTCCAGATGAGGAAACTGAGGCTCAGAGAGGGAAAGTCACGTCAGAAGTGGCATTTGCAAGTGATGGCAGAGCCACATTGTGCAGCTGGGTGGTCTCCTCGCGTTGCAAATGCAGGTGCCCATGTTGCACTAACACGGAGTTGTGACACACTCACACATCCTTGCAAAGTTGTGTCGTCACAGCAGGATCACCACCACTGAGAGTTGTGTGGGCACCTCCAGTGATCGCGTGGCCACCCTGTCCTCACGCGCCCCTCTCTCCCCAGGCTGTGCTGTCAGACGATGGGGTGGGCACCTGGCTGGGAGAGCCAGACCCCCCAGAGGAACCCCTCACCTTACAAGCATCTGTTCCGCCTCACCAACTGCGGCTGGGCAACCTCCATCCTCACACCCCTTACCACATCCGGGTGGCGTGTGTCAGTAGCCAGGGCCCCTCACCCTGGACCCACTGGCTTCCTGTGGAGACACCGGAGGGAGGTAAGAAGGGGCTGGTGGCCAGGAGACATCGCTCACTGCCCCACTGGCCCTCGCGTACATCAGTATGATCCCCGGCATCTCCTCTCGCCCATTTAACCCATGTGGCTTCAATCTCCCTCCTGCCTGGTCCCCGACTCCTCAGCGTGGCACACTGGCATCTCTCCTGGACCTCTTCCCCATGCTTCTGCTCATGGGAGGCCTGCACGAGTTGCCCACGTGCATGTGTTCTGTACCCTACCCCTACTTCCTGGGAACGGGGGTGGGGGTCAGGAAGAGGTGGGGATGCCAGCTTCCCCCCTTCCCTGTCCTCCAGTGCCCCTGGGCCCTCCTGAGAACGTTAGCGCCATGCGGAATGGAAGCCAAGCCCTCGTGCATTGGCAGGAGCCAAGGGCGCCCCTGCAGGGCACCCTATTAGGGTACCGACTGGCCTATCGAGGTCTGGATACCCCTGAGGTGGGTGCTGCTGGCTAGGTTGGGGCGGAGTGGCTGTGGAGGAGGGAGGAGTGGTGGGGAGAAGATGACAGGGCAGACATGGACAGTTGAGCAGGTTGGGTAGGACGCCATCACACTGCGCTAGGAGAGCACATGTGGGACGGTTAAAGGGGTCCTGGGGAGGGTTAGGGATGGCTGTTTATGAATCATATACAAAGCGTTTCAGTAGACCTTTATTTACCAGGACAGTTTTACAGCAGATAGTGGCATAACATCTTGAGGAAGGGGTGCCTCTTCATAATTGGCACAAAGGTACTAATCTGAGCAAGCAGCACCCTGGGGTGGAGAGATGGGGTGGCAGAGAGAGAGTGCGGAGTTAGAAGGGGATGGAGCGATGAGGGTGAAAAAATGAGAATTCAGTTCTTCAGCAAAAGTACCGTGTTCCACGCATCATGCTAGGACTTGAAGTTGTGGGAGTGAATAAGACAAAGTCCCAGTCCTGGTGGAGCTGTTATTTTAGTGGGTGTAGGGATGGAGAATGGAAGGGAGAGGACGGGACGGGGGATGAGAAATGAAGGGTAGGAAGAGGTCGGGGATGCGGGACTGGAGATGAGAGAGGAGAGGGCTTAGAGAAAGACGGGGAGTTAAGGCTGAGGGTGAAGGCTTAAGCGTTAGGGGCTGGAGCTCTACTCTGATGCCACGTCCGGACGTCCTAGGTGCTAATGGACGTAGGGCTAAGGCGAGAAGTGACCTTGGAGCTGCGGGGGGACAGGTCTGTGCCCAACCTGACGGTGTGCGTGGCAGCCTACACCGCCGCTGGGGATGGACCCTGGAGCCTCCCCGTGCCCCTGGTGCTCTGGCGCCCAGGTAACTCCAAAGCCATGCTCAGCCCCCTTCAACCTACCCGCAGGGACCTCGTCTCTCCCAGATGCCCGTGACTTGCTCCCTGTACCTTTGAGCATTACCCCAGTCTAGGCTCTGTTCCTACCTGGAACCTTACTGAGAGCCTCACTCCCTCACCCGTGTCTTACCAGTCTTGCCCTCTCTGAGCATGTCCTCCCTCTGTCCTTTTTCCTCACAGGACAAGGACAGCCAGTCCACCAGCTGGGTAAGGACTTTCGCATCCACCTCTTCTCCCTCCCTTGCCTCATTGCCCAGTGAGGACCCCATCACCACACATACTCTTTGCACATCCCTTTCGTATTTCTCAAACTCATCACTCTAATTCTCTACGTCTTGGGTTTGTGTGGTCCTTGATGGAGGTGGCTGGAATGACCCAGTGCATTGTAGGTACTCAGTGAATGGTGGATGGATGGATGGATGGATGGATGGATGGATGGATGGATAGCTGGGTGGATGAATCAATTAGTAGGTGGGTGTGTGGATGGATGGATAAATGAACAGACAGGTGAGTTATCCCCCTCATAGCCATCCTTCTCAAATATTTCTCCATCAATTCTCAAACATTCCTCCTACACCCATTGTACCCTCCTAGCACTATTACAGCCCCTCTTGTAACTCAACCCACATTCCTTACATGCGTTCCTGCATTTCCTTGCATACCTTTCCACACTAATCCCACCCTCCCTTCACGTTCATCCCATTATAACCCTTCATTCCTCACACGTGCCTCCCAAACCCAATGCACACCCACACTTCTCATTCACACACTCTGCATACTTTTTACACACTCACCGTACCTCCAACATGGCAAGCGCTGTAAAACTTTCAGTCCACATGATCCCACATTCTGCAACTCTCCTTGCACACTCACTCGACACTCCTTACACATTATTCCCTCACCCCAAGCCGATCCTAACCCATGCCCGCTTTCTGCACACACCCACACCAAACTCCTGGTACGCTCAGCAATACCCATCCTCCATTCCTTACACACTCACTCGCACCTTTTTGCACACCCTTTCCATTCATCCCGTGCTTCTCATCTTCCCTTCGCATGTCCTTTGCGCGCTAGTTGCACACTCCCCTCACACCAAAGTTACATCCTTACGAATACTGCCCCTTGTATCTAAAATTCCTTGAATCCTCACATATCCCAGTTCCTCCAGTACTTATCTGACACTCTTTACACACTCCTTTGCACACTATGCCCCTTTACACATTTATTTTACTCTCATCCCTTGCTTTACGAAAACCCTTCCAGGGAATTCCCTGGCGGTCCAGTGGTTAAGACTCGGCGCTTTCACTCCCAAGGGCCTGGGTTCGATCCTTGGTCAGGAAACTAAGATCTCAGAAGGCGCACGATGGCCAAAAATAAAAATAAAAATAAAACCCGTCCATAGCCATTGCACACTCCTCCTCAAAAATATTCCTTGGCCATTGGTCCCTGGAGGCTCCAACTCCTTGCATATTCATTGCACATGCCTCGTGCACCTGTCCTACTCTGTATGCGTTCCCTCCCTACTCATCTGTTTTCCACACCCAAGTCCCCCCTCCTTGCACGATCATCACACGTATCACACACCCATACACCACTTGAGATTTACTCACAACCATCCCGTGCTCACATGACATTGCACAGCCCACCTTGCACAGGTCTCTCACTCCCATCCGACACTCCTTCCACGCACATCACACAATCCCCCAGTGTCCATCCCATTCTTTTTGTTAACATTTATTTATCTATTATTATTTATTTTTTTATGTTGGCTGCGCCAGGTCTTAGTTGCAGCTTGCGGGATCTTTAGTTGAGACGTGTGGGCTTTTTAGTTGTGGCATGGGGACTCTCTTAGTTGTGGCATGCATGTGGGATCTAGTTCCCTGACCAGGGATTGAACCCGGGCGCCCTGCATTGGGAGCGTGGAGTCTTATCCACTGCGCCACCAGGGAAGTCCCTGTCCATCCCACTCTTAACTTACCGTACTCATCCTACAAGTTTCACACTCTTCCTTTAACATCCACTCCTATCGTATCCACTGCATGCCCTGTCCAGCCCAGCCCAGCCTCCCCAGATAGGGGAATGCACCTGTCACATGCCTCATCAAATATATCCACACCTGCCTCCTTTCAACAATACCCCCTTGGGGCTCAGGGAGCTGGAACCAAGACCTCAACCATGACCTGTCCTGCGTACCCCCTGACAGTGAGTGAACCCCCAGTCCCTGCCTTCTCATGGCCCTGGTGGTATGTACTTCTGGGAGCAGTGGTGGCTGCTGCCTGTGTCCTCATCCTGGCCCTGTTCCTCGTCCATCGGCGGAAGAAAGAGACCCGCTACGGGTGAGTTGGAGCCACGTGGGTCGGAAGACCAACATGGACTGGGATGGAGGGGCCGGAGGTGGGGAGACCATGAGGAGGCTGGTGCAGGAGGAGAGGTTACCAAGAATCAGAATGAGGGCAAGGCTCTGGGGAGTGAATGGAAGGCAGAAGGTAGCCGTCCAGGGCTTGCTCAGCGAACACTGGAGGAGAGGGCGGGCAGGCCTGGGGGTGGGGATGGCGCTTGCTTTCACTGTTGGTGGAAGGAGGGGGTTCCACATTGTTCTGCCCTGCCCTCATCTCCTCTCTATTCCCCCCAGAGAGGTGTTCGAACCAACAATGGAGAGGGGCGAGCTGGTGGTCAGGTACCGTGTTCGCAAGTCCTACAGCCGTCGGACCACTGAAGCCACCTGTGAGTGAACCCCATGCCTCCCTGCCTGGGTTTGGGATAAGAAGTATAGAGCTTTGGGCCTGCTGGGCTTCTGCAGATGCATGAACCAAAAGTTTCTGAAGGCCTTGGAATACTAGGATGTTGGAACCACAGACCCTAAGAGCAACAGAATTGTGGGACCACACACAACCTTAGAATAATTGAATCTTAGACATAGTAAATCTTAGAAAGACCAAGCTTAGAGCCATAGGATCTTAGAACAACGTAATAATGATGACAATGATAAAGATGATGATGACAATGAAGAAGATGCTGCTGATGAGACGATTATGATGCTGATGATAACGGCCAGCCCTAGCCCTTCCTCTGTGACAGGTGCTGTTCTAAGTGCCCTACACGTCACTTAATTTAATCCTCACACCAACCCAATGAGTTAGGTACGTTATCCCCCCGCCCCACTTCACAGATGAGGAGGCTGCAGCATAGAGAGGTTAAGTAACTTGCTGGAGGCCACACAGCTTGTAAGCTGGAGAGTTGGGATTCAAACCCAGGCAGTTTCGCTCTCAAGTCCATCCTCTTAACTGCCTCTTGGAATTAAAGAATGTGAGAGAGGTAGAATAGCTCTTGGCCTAAAAAATTATAATCCAGGGCTATAGACCCTTAGGATCTTAAAAATCGTAGAATCTTAGAACTATAGACACTCAGAGGATTGTAGCGTTATGGAGGGTCCCAGCTAAGGAGGGACCTCAGAGGCCACCCAGTCCAATCTCTTAATCTCTCCAGTTGGGGAAACAGATCCAGAAAGAAAAGGGACAGAGTTAGGTATCTTCCTAGCTCACAGTGAGAAGACTGCCAGGGCCCCAGGGAGACACCAGAAGGGGCTGGGAAAGACATTTATTGAAAAGGAGAAGGAAGAGGAAGTGAGGAGGTCACAGCAATCTAATGGAATAACGTGCAGCAGCAGTTCTCGAAGTGTGACCTGAGTCCCCGGGAGTACCCAAGACCTTCGCAGGAGGTCCACGAGGTCAAAATTATTTTCATATTAACACCAAGACATCTTTTGCCCTTTCACACTCTCATTCTCTCACAAGCACTCCATGGAGTTTTCCAGAGGTTTCCTAATATGTGATGATGTCATCGTTCTGTTGATTGATTGAACATGTGCTTGCGTATCTTTGTGTTTTGGAAATCTACCCATGGGACTTCCCTGGCAGTGGCAGTCCAGTGGTTAAGACTCCGTGCTTCCACCGCAGGGGGCGTGGGTTTGATTCCTGGTCGGGGAACTAAGATCCTGTATGCTGTGCCACGAGGCCAAAAAAAAAAAAAAAGAAAAGAAAAAGAAAAAGAAAATCTTTCCGTTTTCATTTTGAACACAATAAATACTGGTGTATAGATGACCCACATAAAAGAAAGCTCTTTTCAGGCCTCAGTAATTTTAAGAGTGTGAAGGGGTCCTGAGGCCAATAAGTTGGAAAACGATTGCTACACAGCAGTGAAAATAATAAATCCAACTACACACAACTACATTACAATGATCTCATAGACATTGTGTTGAATGAAAGAAGAGAACATATGTGATTCCATGTTTACAACATCCCAAAACAGAAAAGACTAATCTGGGGTAGGAAAAGTCAGGGAAGTGGACTCCCCTGAGAGGACAGGTCATGGTCTTGACCTGGGTGCTAGTTACACTGTTGTGTTTGGTTTGTGAAAATCCCCTGAGCTGCTCACTTATGATTTTTGCAGTTTATACTTCAATAAACAGTTAAGAAATATTTTTAACAACTGGTACGGCAGGACGCTAACCAATCAGGGTGCCCACTAGTGCAAGATTATGTGCCAGGCTCTAACCCTTTAGTTGCTGCTCTGGGGGAAGATTCAGGGGGTTTAGAGGAGAAGCTAGGGTGGGGCTGGGGGTGCTCTGGGCATTAGTTAATTTTGAATGAATGCAGAAGTATTTCAGCATTTTAACAATGGGTATATAGGCATACCTCAGAGATATGGTGGGTTTGATTCCAGACCACCACGATAAAGCAAATAACGCAATAAAGCGAGTCACACGCATTTTGGGGTTTCCCAGTGCATATAAAAATTATGTTTACACTATACTGCAGTCTACTAAGTGTGCAATTGCATTATATCTTTAAAAACAATGTACATACCTTAATTTTCAGTTGCTTTATTCCTGAAAAATGCCTTCAGTGAATTGTAGTAGTAACATCAAAGATCACTGATCACAGGTCATCATAATAAATATAAAAATAATGAAAAGCTTTGAAATATTGCGAGACTTACCAAAATGTGACACGGAGACACGAAGCAAGCAAATGCTATTGGGAAAATGGCGCCGATAGACTCGCTCGACACAAGGTTGCCACGGGTCTTCAGTGTGTAAAAAACACAATATCTGCAAAGTGCAGTAAAGCAAAGCACAATAAAATGAGCACGCCTGTATCCCTATTGGCAAGTGTCGTCTGGATGTCAGCCCTGCTCCATGGCTCTGTCTACCCCTACCTCCCATGCAGTGAACAGCCTGGGCATCAGTGAAGAGCTGAAGGAGAAGCTGCGGGATGTGATGGTGGACCGGCATAAGGTGGCCCTGGGGAAGACCCTGGGAGAAGGTGAGTCCCCCCATAACACACACACACACACACACACACACACACACACACATCTCCCTGAACCATGAAGTCCTCCCCACCCCCGCCCAACCACAGGAAATGCAGTCCCTACGGCGCCCCCCTGAGGTCAGCATCTCTCTCTGGTCCCCCACAGGAGAGTTTGGAGCTGTGATGGAAGGCCAGCTCAACCAGGATGACTCCATCCTCAAGGTGGCTGTGAAGACGATGAAGAGTGAGTCTGTACATGCATGTGCACACATGTGGGATCCCCATCCCTTAATTTCAGGTCCCTTCCCTGGTCCCCTAAGGAAGCAGAAGAAGGGGAAAGGTAACAGCAATTTAGCCCAACCACAGAACCTCAGTGTTTCCGGACAGGAAATGGAGTCCCTGCCAGGTCCTTCAACAGAGGGAACTTAATACAGGGAGATTACTACAAAGGTGTAGGGAAAACTGAAGGAACAGCTGGGAGCAGTGAGACAATTAGCAGCAGCACTACGTCACTTCCACCCCCAGGCCCGAAGGGCAGAGGCAGGAAGTGGTGTTACCAGAGCCCACAGCCAGAGCTCCCTGACGGGATTTAGGAATCACAGAGTTAGGGGCTACCTTGTGGGAGCTCGAAACACAAAGGAGACACAGCCACCACCAAGGCAATACTGGAAGCAGAAAGAGAGAGGATGAAATGCCCTGACTTCTCCCCTCCGCTCGCCCACCTGTCAGTCTCCCATCAGTGCTTCCCATTGGCAGACTCCAACAGGAAAAAGCAGGAAAGGGAGCCTGGGAAATGTAGTTTTCAAAGGGCCCAGCCCCCTGTGATGCATAGCAGAGCAGGGGAAAGTCGAGAATGAGGCACACCTGGCTTCATCATTTACTCGCCGTGTGATCTCAGGTTAGTGACTATCCCTCTCCGAGCCTCCCATTCCTCATCTGGAGAAAAGGATCATAACGTCCCTATCTCCTAGGGTGTTGTGTGGCAAAGCACTTAATGCTGGGGTTGGCACATTGAACTCACAATTAATGTGGACTAAAACCATATTATTTACGTCATCAGAGAGGGTGGGAGCCAGTCCAGGTTCACACAGCACAGGAAGTCCAGGGCCAAGTCCTTTCCACATAGGGATGAAGCTTAGAGGGTCAGGCTGGAGGTAAGGGAGAAATGATCCTTTCAAAGTCACAGTGGCTAAAAGCTTGGGTTATGGAGTTATAACTCATTCCCTCATTCATTACTGAGTGCCTCTTGCATACCAGGTTATGTTCCTGACCTGGGTTTGAATCCCAGCTGTGTGACGCTGAACAAGTCACTTTGCCTCTATGAGCCAGTGTCCTGAGTTGCAAAACAGGGACGATGGTAGGGGTCCCAGGGCTGCTGCGACTGTGCTGGGAAGCAGCCTAGCACAGAGCTGCACATGGACCCCGGAGCCAGACTGCCTGCGTTTGAGCTCTGTCTAGTCCTCTTGCTAGCTGTGTGTGCCCTTAGGCAGGTTTCTTAACCATTCTGTGCCTTGGTCTCCCCCATCTTTTTTTTTTTTAATTTATTTATTTTTATTTTATTTATTTTTGGCTGCATTGGGTCTTCGTTGCTGTGCGCGGGCTTTCTCTAGTTGTGGCGAGAGGGGGCTACTCTTCGTAGCGGTGCGCGGGCTTCTCATTGTGGTGGCTTCTCTTGTGGTGGAGCACAGGCTCTAGGCACGCGGGCTTCAGTAGTTGCGGCACGCTGACTCAGTAGTTGTGGCTCTTGGGCTCTAGAGCGCAGGCTCAGTAGTTGTGGTGCACGGCCCTAGTTGCTCCACAGCAAGTGAGATCTTCCCGGACCAGGGCTTGAACCCATGTCGCCTGCACTGGCAGGCAGATCCGCTGCGCCACCCGGGAAGCCCCTCCCCATCTTTAAAATGGGGAAAGTAATAGAACGTCCTCAGAGGATTAAATGAGTTAATAGATGAAAAGTGCTGAATACAGAACCTGGTACTTACAAATCACGTTTGATAAAGAAGAAGAGGAGGATGATGGTGATGAGGCTGAGAAGGAGGAGGGAAAGAGTCCTCCCTCCCCACCCCTCCTCCTCATACACCTTCCTCTCTCCCCCAAGTTGCCATCTGCACAAGGTCAGAGCTGGAGGATTTCCTGAGTGAAGCCGTCTGCATGAAAGAATTCGACCACCCCAACGTCATGAGGCTCATCGGTGAGGGAGGGCAGATTTAGGGGGTCGACAGGCCCCCTGGAGGCCGCAGCAGAGGGAAGACCCCTCCCTTGGGCACTGAGAAAATCAAACCTCCAGGCTTCCTCCTCCCCGCTCCCTGAGAGTCAGAAAGTTCCCCCCTTCCTCTCTCCCTCAGCTTGGAATGTGACATCTGACCTTTCCCAGAAATAGCTGAGGTCCCCAGGAGGGCTGGAGAAACAACCCTGGGAACAGTGCTGGAAATGGCTTCTCTGAAGCTTGGTCCATCACCCCCCTCCTCAACATTTTGGAGGCCAGACTTGAGGCGGAGGGAGGGACAGAGCTGAGAGACGGGGTGGCTTCCCCTTCTGCCCAACTCCAGTGACAGGGCTGCCTGGGGGCACTCAGGCGTCTGTTTCCAGGGTTCTGAACGAGAGGGCTTCCCGGCACCCGTGGTCATCTTACCTTTCATGAAACATGGAGACCTACATAGTTTCCTTCTCTATTCCCGGCTTGGGGACCAGCCAGTGGTGAGAGCATTTTATTGTCTGGCCCACAAGTGTTAACTGAGCACCTACCAGGTACCCAGCGCCCCTCATACACTGGGAAGGCCAAGGTGACCAGGAGCCTGCTTGCATGGAGCTGTCTGCCAGTGGGGGGACCAGACAATAAATAAGTTCAACAAATAAGCAAGATAATTTAAGTGCTAGGAAGGAAATAGAGCAGGATGAGTGACAGGGAGGCCAGGCAGTTAATTTGGGTGGACAGGGAAGGTCTCACTGAGGAGGGGAACTTGAAGCAGGAGCCAGCTGGAGGGAGGTGGGGGGAGGTGGGGGGAGGTGGGAGAAAGCAGCCCCAGCAGAGGGCACAGCTTGTGCAAAGGCTCAGAGGTGGGAGCAAGCATGGCTTGTTTAAAGACCAGAAAGGGGGCTCCCTGCTGGAGCATATGTCAAGGGCAAGAACAATAGGAGATCCAGACAGAGAGGAAGGCAGGAGGGGATGACATAGGGCCGTGTTAGAAAGGGGTGGGATTTAATTCTTGGAGCCCTGGGAAAGCATCGCAGGCCAGAGCTAGGAGGGAGGAAGGGAGGAGGGATAGATCCCGGGGACTCTGCTGACCTATACTCCCTCCTGCCCCGGACCCCCCAGTTCCTGCCCACTCAGATGCTGGTGAAGTTCATGGCAGACATTGCCAGTGGCATGGAGTATCTGAGTACCAAGAGATTCATACACCGGGACTTGGCCGCCAGGAACTGCATGTGAGTTTCCACCCTTCCAGGAATCCCCCCTCCTTCCGGGACACCCTTGCCCCGCCCTCCTTCCCAGGATGGAAGAGGGCGCTAGAAACACACAGCCTTCAGGCAGGTCAGAGCTCAGGAGTGGAATAGAGAGGTGAGCAAGGAGGCTGGGGCCGGCTTTCTGGAGGAGGTGGGCCCTGAACCAAGATCCTGAAGGAGTACTGGGATGTGAAAAGTGACAAGAGGGAGGGCTCGGTGGGTAGCATGTGGTGAGCAAAAGGGCAGAGGTGACCGATGAGGATGGTGACATTTAAGCTTCATCTTTGTCCCCCTCCGTGCTGAGTGTCTTACCTGGGGCTACCCTTGGGGAGGGGCCACACTGGATAAAGAAACCACACCCCCTGCCAAGGGACAAGCAGAAAAATAGTCCAGAACCAGGGCTAAAGTGAGGGCGAGGTGTGTGTGTGTATATGTGTGTGTACACACAGGCTTAGAATATTAGTCTCATTACACTCTTGGACTCAAAAATAGGAGCTGGAGAATCAAAGAATCTTTGGGAATTCCATGGTGGTCCAGTAGTTAGGACTCTGCACTATCACTGCTGAGGACCCAGGTTCGATCCCTGGTCGGGGAGCTAAGATCCCACAAACCACGCAGCATAAAAAGAGAATCAGAGAATCTTCTGTAAGACGTGCAAATGTTCACAAATGTCTTTATTCCCCCCCACACACAGTTTTTATTTTTATTTTTTTTGGCCGTACTGCGAGGGCATGCGGGATCTTAGTTCCCGGACCAGGGATCGAACCCGTGCCCCCCGCAGTGGAAGTGCGGAGTCCTAACCACTGGACCGCCAGGGATTTCCATCCCCCCCCAACTTTTTACTTTGAAAACTTCCAAATCTGCAGAAAAGTTGAAAGAATTGTGCAATGAACACCCATATCTCCTCCTTGTTGAGATGTTGCCACATTTGTCCTCTCTTCTCTTTCTCTCTCTCCCCTCAACCATTTGAAAGTAAGTTGCCAAGATGGTGACATTCCACCCCTAAATCTTCAGTAGGTATCTCCTAAAATCAGTACTTATGCCTAAACAATCACAATTCTGTTATCACACCTAAGAAGATTAACAATAATTCTGTAACACAACCTACTATCCAATCCATGTTCCATTTCCTCCGATTGTCCTCCAAAATGTCTTTTCGGGATATTTTTTCCCCCAAAACCAGGATCTACACAAACTTCCCAGATTGCGTTTGGTTGTTGTACCCCTTTGGTCCCTTTTAATCTAGAATTACCCTCCACCACCACTACCTGTGTATAGTTTTGTGGCATATTCTTTTGGAAGAGATCAGGCCAGTTTTCTTGTAGGATGTCCCATGTATAAGATGTGTCTGTTTCCTTGTGGTGGCATTTGCCTTGTTCCTGTGTCCCCTTTATTTCCTATAGACTGGAAAGGAGGTCTAAAGGCATGAATAGACTCAGTCAAAATGGAAGTTCTTTTATTTCTGTAACGTGGGCTGATCCTAGTCAAGCCCACAATGTAACAGTGACATCAAAAATCAGGGCGGACAATCAATTGTTATGCACCTGTCACATTTTCTGTTAAGTTGTTAAAATATTAAAATACTTCCTTACCAGTTGGCAACTGGCCACTTCCCCAAGCTTCCCATGTGCTCCACAGCCACCAGCTTGGATGCCTGAGTATCACCCATCTCCACCCCCCTCCCCCCAGACACAGCAGTTAAGGGTTAGCTCCTAGCATATTAGGGGCCTCCAGGGTCTGTTCTGGTTGGTCATTACCCAAGTCCATCACCCTGGGTAGAAATCATCAATTCTTTTTTTTAATTAATTTATTTATTTATATTTATTTTTGGCTGCGTTGGGTCTTCGTTGCTGCACGTGAGCCTCTCATTGCGGTGGCCTCTCTCGTTGTGGAGCACGGGCTCTAGGCACGCGGGCTTCAGTAATTGTGACACTTGGGCTCGGTAGTTGTGGCTTGCGGGCTCTAGAGCACAGGCTCCGTAGTTGTGGCGCATGGGCTTAGTTGCTCCGCGGCATGTGGGATCTTCCCAGACCAGGGCTCGAACCCGTGTCTCCTGCATTGGCAGGTGGATTCTTAACCACTGAGCCACGAGGGAAGTCCCCGAAATCATCAATTCTTAAAAAAACAGAATCCCAGAACTCAGATGCAAGAATCAGGGAATCTTCTATTTATATAAAGCACAAAAACAAGCACAAGTAATCCATGCTGCTAGAAGTGAAGATCTTGATCACCCTAGGAGGGGTAATTATATGCTAGGAAGGAGGGACCGGTAATCTTTCTTTCTCATTTAAAAAAATCAATGTCTATTCTACATACACTAAAATATGCACATTTTATGCATGCAGTTCAACGAATGTTTACGTGTCTATAGACCCATGGAAACAACCATCACTAGATCAAGATAAAGAGCATTTCTAGGCCCTTGGCAGGCTCTCTCTTGCCCTTCCCAGTCACTGCCCCCAAGGGGTAACCACTATTCTGTACTTTTGTCCCCATCAACTTCTGTCACCTCTTCTTGAATGTCATGTAAGTGGAATCGCAATTTTGACTCCTTTGTGTCTGGCTTATTTTGCTCAGCATGAAGTTTTGAGATTAGTCCATGTCATTGTACGTATCAGTAGTTCTTTTTCTTTGCTGTGTGGTATTCCATTGCACAGATACCCCACAATGTTCTGCTTCTTAATCTAGTTTCTGGTTACCTGGGTGTGTTTATGAAAATTCAGTGAGCTTGGGCTTCCCTGGTGACGCAGTGGTTATGGATCCGCCTGCCAATGCAGGGGACACAGGTTCAAGCCCTGGTCCGGGAAGATCCCACATGCCGCGGAGCAACTAAGCCCGTGCGCCACAACTACTGAGCCTGTGCTCTACAGCCCGCGAGCCACAACTACTGAGCCTGTGTGCCGCAACTACTGAGCCCGTGTGCCACAACTACTGAGCCTGCACTCTGGAGCCCACAAGCCAAACTGCTGAAGCCCGCGCTCCGCAACAAGAGAAGCCACTGCAGTGCGAAGCCCGTGTACCACAACAAAGAGTAGCCCCCGCTCACTGCAGCTAGAGAAAGGCTGCGTGCAGCAACGAAGATCCAACTCAGCCAAAAATAAATAAATAAATTTATTAAAAATATGCAGTGAGCTCTTCATTTAAGATTTGTGCATGTTTCTGTGTATATAGTATACTTCAAAAACGCAGTTTAAAAAAAATCAGAGACTCCAACCCAAGGAGCCTAGGAAGGACCTTAGAATCTGGCAGAAAGCCAGAGCTGGGAAGGCCCATAGCAGCCCTTTTCCCACCCACCTTTTACAGAGGGTATAAGAAGTAACACGGTTCCCTCCCAGTCTGGGACAAGGCGGGGAGACTGATCCCCAGCCCCAAGCAAGACAGCCAGGGCAAGAGATGGAGACGTGTCTGAGAGTAAGGGCAGGCTTCCTGGTGGAGGGGGCTGATGCCGTGACCCCATTCCTCTCCCCAATCTGGTAGGCTGAACGAGAACATGTCGGTGTGTGTGGCGGACTTTGGGCTCTCCAAGAAGATCTACAACGGGGACTACTACCGCCAGGGACGCATCGCCAAGATGCCAGTCAAGTGGATCGCCATCGAGAGCCTGGCTGACCGCGTCTACACCAGCAAGAGCGATGTGGTACGTGCACCCCTGGCAGGAGTGGGGAGCAGGGGGAGGGCGTGGCCTGGTCAATTCACACCAGACCTGGGCTCACAGGGACGTGAGGGCTTCCCTGCACAGGGGTCCACCACATGGACCATGTGTGGCGGGCATCTGTGAACGGTGGTGTGGACACGCTGGGGGTATGCATAGGCCCATGGGTGTATGGTGACAGGTTGCTACATGGGATATGTAGACAGCTTAGGTTGGGAGAGGCAGTGGTAAGTGTATACATGTGTATAGCCAGGGTGTGGAGGGGGACCCGAGACCACGTTTCCGTGGAGCGTATAATTGTTTGCACGGGTGGGCAGGTCTATGTGTGCACACAAGTTGCCTCCATAAGTGTGTACCTGTACCAAAGTGTTTCTGTGAATAGCTGTGATGCACCCACAAAGATAGCTGTGTACACGTAAGTGTGGGGATGTTGGGTGAGGGCGTCTGTGCAGGAGAGACCCCCTAAATTCTCTCCCTTCTGCCCCACGACAGTGGTCCTTTGGGGTGACAATGTGGGAGATTGCCACTCGAGGCCAAACCCCATATCCAGGAGTGGAGAACAGCGAGATTTATGACTACCTGCGCCAGGGAAACCGCCTGAAGCAGCCTGTGGACTGTCTGGATGGATTGTGAGGACCCGTAGGATCCCCTCCCCCCATCTCAGATTTTACCCCAAAACCCTGAGCACCCCACATGGCCCTGACATATCCAGGACCCTCTAAAACCACAGAATCCCTCAGACTGTTGAGGAACCCACCTGCCCCCTCACCCATGCTCCACAGAACCACTATTAGCCCATGAGGTATGAATTAGCAAAAGGTGCCCTTTCCTCCTTTGCTTTGTGTGTGGAATACAGGCTGGAGCAGCACCCCTACCCTGGCCAGGTATCCGCGGGCAATGAATAATGACACGTCCCCACTCGCAAAGAACTCTAATTCCTCCCAGACTCCTGAGCACCCAACTCCCCCCACGTGCTCTTCAGCACCCAGAGCCCTCTGCCAAACCCTTATAATGAGCTTCTCCAAACTCTCCAGGCTCCTCTGAGATGTTCTCAGAATCCTTTAGGGTGGTGCTTATCAAATTCTGCCATCCCATGGAACACACAGAAGAGCACTTTGGGGGTAAAGAGAAGATGTTGCTGGGGTCAGGAGGGGAGAGCCTGGGCTTCAGGTCCTCCTTGGGTGCTCCAAGAGCTGAGGGCAGTAAGAATAGCTAACATTCCTATAGAATTTACTAGAAGGTATGGTTCTAAGTGCTTTGCGTGTATTAAGTCATTTGGTCTACTACAGCCATACGAAGTGGGTTGGCCCCCTTATTATTCCCAGATGATGCGCAACTGAGGCCCACGTCAAGGGAAAATCATTTGCCAAAGGCTGCATAGCTGGTGTATTCGTTATCTATGTCCCCAAAATCCAGTAGCTTAAAACAACAAGCATTTATTACCTCGCATGGTTTCTGAAGGTCAGGAGTCTGGGAACTGCTTAGCAGGGTAATTCTGGATCAGGGTTTCTCATGAGGTTACAGTCAAGATGTCAGCTGGGGCTGAAGCCATCTGAAATTTGAGACTGGCAGATCTCTTGCAAGGTGGCTCACTCACATGGCTGTGGCAGAAGGCCTCAGTTCCTTGCCACGTGGACCCCTCCATAGCGCTGCTTGAGTTTCCTCATGACATGGTGGCTGGCCTTCCCCAGATGAGCATTCCAAGAGAAAGAACAAGGAGGAATCCACAATACCTTTTCAACCTAGTCTCAGAATCACACAGTATCATTGCTGCCGAGTCAGAATCTAGCGACTAAATCCAGTCCACACTCAAGGGGAGGGAAGGTAGCCTCCATCTTTTGAAGGGAGGAATGAAAAGAATTTGAGCACATATTTAATTTTATTTATTTGTTTGTTTGTTTGTTTTTGGCCATGACGTGTGGCATGTGGGGTCTTAGTTCCCAGACCAGGGGCCGAACCCGTGCCCCCTGCAGTGAGAGCACAGAGTCTTCACCACTGGACCGCCAGGGAAGTCCCTGAGTACATATTTTAAACCAATACAGCTTGCAAAGCTTTGATGCCAGAGTCTCTTCTGGGGAACCACATTGGGAAGCTTTACTCTAGCAAACCCTCACTAGAACATCACCCCCTACCCAGAGAGATTTCCCAAGACCTTTTCCATTTCCTGAGTGTCTGTCCCAGGACCCACCTCAGAAACTCTTGAGAATTCCCAAGTCCCCATAGATGCCCTCCGAACTGCTACAGTTCCCTCCACTCCCTTGTAATACCCTCAGTCCTCTGAGTGTCCTAAAATGCCCCCAAACTCCCAGAATGCTCCCCTGTTCAGTGTCCCACTCCTCATTTTGTTACCCTAGGTATGCCCTGATGTCCCGGTGCTGGGAGCTAAACCCCCGAGACCGGCCGAGTTTTGCAGAGCTTCGGGAAGATCTGGACAATACGCTGAAGGCCCTGCCCCCTGCCCAGGAGCCAGATGAAATCCTCTATGTCAACATGGATGAGGGTGGGGGTCATCCTGAACCACTTGGAGCTGCTGGAGGAGCTGAGCCCCCAACTCAGCCTGACCCTAAGGATTCCTGCAGCTGCCTCACCGCCGCTGAGGTCCATCCTGCTGGACGCTATGTCCTCTGCCCTTCTACAGCTCCTGGCCCCACCCTGCCTGCTGACAGAAGCTCCCCAGCACCCCCAGGGCAGGAGGATGGCGCCTGAGACAACCCTCCACCTGGGACTCCCTCTCAGGACCCAAGCTAGGCACTGCCACTGGGGGACCCCCCCCTCACTTTCCCACTCCAGGCTTTACCCCCAACCTTAGCCCTCTCCTCCTACCCATTCCACTTCCATTCCAGACAGATCCTCTCCCTTTTCCACACCTTAGTGTCCCCATGTGTAAAAGGAAGGGATTGCACTGCAATCCCTAAGGATCCTCCCAGGTCTAACATTCCAAGATTCTAGATTCTAAAGTTTAAAGAGTCTAGATTCAGAGGTCCTAAGTTTCAAAGATGAGTCTGATTCTAAGGACCTGAAATTCCAAAGTCTCTAATTCTAAAGTGCTAAGGTTCTAGACATGGAAGTTCTAAGGCCTATATTCTAAGGCTGTGAGATTCTATGGCTCTAGACTTTTCTGGTTCTAAGATTCTTGATAAAACCCACAAGATTTTAGGTTCTAAAGCCCTAAGATTCTAATTCTAGGATCTAAGGCTCTATGATTCTAGATTTTATTTTTCTAGGGTTCTGAATCCCTAGGGTGTAAGATTCTACAATTGTAAAAATTCTACAATTCTAGACATGGAGGTTCTAAGGTCTGATGTTCTAAAATTTGATGTTCTGAGCCTCATAGAGTATAATTTCTCTGGCTGTAAAACTCTAGATCATAAAGCTTCAAGATTTGATCTTCTCAAGTTCTAAGATTCTAATGCTGGTCAGTTATAGGTTCTAAGGCTTTATGATCCTCGAAACTTTTGTTATGAGATTCTGGATCCTAAAGATCTAAAATGCTAGAATCTGCAATTAGAAAGTTCTAAGAGTCTAAAGATGGAGGTTCTAAGGTCTAATGTTCTAAGATGCAATGTTCCAAGACCTAGTCTAAGAACCTAGATTCTCTGTGTCTAAGATTCCGGATCATATGCTTCAAGATTCTAGATTATTAAACTCTAAGATTCTAATGTTGTTCTGTTCTGTGTTCCAAGGCACTCTAGATCCTATTGGTCCAAGATTCTGGATCCTCAGCATCTATGGTATAAGACTCTACAGTTGGTGGTGACTAACCAAATGCCAAAGTTTTAATCATTTTTAATGTTGGACACCTTTAAGTTCTATGCTGCATTCTGTCTTTCTAGGATTTTAGTTAAGGAGCCAAGAATTCACAGTTCTAAGTCTTAAGATTCTAGGCACTATAGTTCTAAGATTCACATGTTGTGTAAGATTCTAAGAGTCTACAGGTCTAGCATCCTAAGATACAATTCCAAGGTTTTAAACTTATAGTTTTATCCTTTGTGGGATAGTTTTATCCTTCCCTTCTTAGCCACCTCTGCTTCCTCTTCGCCTCATGTGGGGTGTGCCCCCTCAAGCCTGTGCAATGCATTAAGGATGCCTCCTTTCCCCAAAGGACAAACCCCCTCCTTTGGGGCCATGCTGCCCCCCTGAGCCAGTCCATTATGCCCCCCGAACAGAGTGTGGACTCTGAAACCTCCAGAGGGGCTCAGATCACATAAAACTTTGTAACCATGCTTGTCTCATCTTGTCTCCACTTAGCTGTCATATGGCCCCTCTCCCTGGCAACTCAGTTCCCCCAGTAAAAAGGAGGGTTTGGTGGGGTCTTGGAGTTCTCCCCTCACTAAAGAGGGTAGAAATGAACATATACATAGACAAAAAGACAGGCAAACAAAAGCAGACTCACTGAAACCCCTAGTGAGGAACAGGCACATAGATATTCACAGGGTCACACAGAGACCCTACCCCTCTCCAAAGTAACAGACCCAAGAATTAATGGACATACTCAAGCACACCTGGTCACAAATACGGAGACACAAATTCAGACACAGAGAAACACAAAATTACACAGATACAAACATGTTTACAAACATGCACAGGCAGGCAGTCACCAGGAATAGGAAGAAACTAGAGTAACAGACACAGACACAAATACTCAGACATATAGAGTACGTATAGGACACTCACAAACCCAAACGTTCAGATTCACATAGAAACACAGGCACAGAGCACCTCCGATAATCACGAGCCCACAAAGGGACTCCTGCCAAGACAAGCCCACTGTGTTTTGCAAGCATCGCAGGCACAAGTTCCTGGGTGTGTCCACCAGCAGATGGAGGAATCCTTGGCAGCGCCCGGACGCCCCCCGGTGGTGGCTCCTGCGAACCGAGAACAGTTCAATCCGGGCCACAAACTTTTTTAGAACAAATCATTGTGGGAAGCTGGGAGGAGAGAGGAAGTCGGACGTGGGCGAGGGGCGGGGTGTCTGGACTGGAACCTACGGGCCCACGTGAGTGTCTGTCCCGCTTCTGAGTGGGTGTTGTGTGTCTAGGTTGCCGTGGTGTAATTTTGTAGTGTAACTGTCCTGTGTGTCTTTATCATTTGAAGCCGCCTGCCTGTGGCGACCTTAGTGGGCTCATCTACACCGAAGTTTGGTGTATTATCCCCTGAATTGATGCTTCTGATCCCACACACGCCATTTGTTTATCTGTTTTGTGTGTGCGCTTTTGTCTAAGTAGAGGTTTTGTGTGGCTTTTGTGGGCTTTAGGTACGGCTCAGTGGGCAGCGGGCATTTGCATTGTGTATCTCGATAGTGTACCTTACAGAAGCTTTGTGTCTTTTGAGTTAGAAGCGACAGGTGGTGCAGTGTTAGACATTGTGAAACTCTGTGGAGTTTAGTAGTGAGGCTTAACTACGGACCTGTGTGTTTGAGCTTGTCAATATAGACACCGAAAAGGCGGATCTACTGAACAGCAGTTTAGAGGATGTGGGGTAGAGGCCCCTGAAATTTCCGGAGGGGAAGGCTCTATGATCGCGTGCAGAGTGCCCATTCCACGTAAGATACCAACCATAGAGAAAGACGGCAGCGCAGCTATAAAGAGGCGCCCCGTGAGATGTATTATCAAAGGGGAGAGAGTGTGATTCCCTTTACAACTTTTCTCCCGGTGTTAGTCTATCCTCTATTTTCAAACCTTCAGGATTCTCTGAAGTCAAAGGGTTGCTTTTCATAAAGGCAACTGAGTTTCTTCCAGATTAAGAATAATTTATCTACTTAATCTCGATTTCGTGTACTTCCCTCTACAGCAATATTCGTAAGGCCGACCGTAACCAGAATGGCCAATCTGGGTAGGTTTTCCTAAAACGATGCAACTATAATAGCTTTAGAGAGATAAGACAGTAACTGAGATTGGTGGACAGACTGTTTCGAAACCGCCCTAACGGCAAGGGGCAGGTCCTTAATGAATTCATCTCTTTCCGGTTTCCTAAAGGCAATTGTGAAAGGGGGGGCGGGGGTGTCTGCCGACCCTCCATTTGATTGGTTTCTAGTGGATTTACCCGTTTGGACTCCTCTAGGGGCGGGAGATTTAGACCAATCAAGATATGCGTTACAGAGACACTAGTTTGATGAAAGGACCGCACAGGAAAGGCCGTGGGGCGGGGGGGGGGGGGCCGCTCATTCTGAGATCTCATCACTGATTGGTCCAAGTCTTTACTCCCTTTCCCTCATTTGACCCTACGGGAGCGGGCGCGCGGGCACTACCCAATCACCGCGCGCTCCTCCTCCCTCCTTTTCCCGCCCTCCCGCTTCGGTCCCAGCACCGACGTAGGCCAACGCTTCCTCCCCGGCAGCTCTTAAGCCCTTTCATTGACGTTCTTTTGAAAGACGCGCTCTGATTGGCTGAGTCCCTGGGCCCGCGCCCATTGCCCTCATGTGATGGCCAATTGGCACCCGTGTTGCATCGCACGGGGCCACGGAGGAGGGGGGAGGCGGTGGCGGCGGCCATTTTGAGCCGCCGCCGCCGCCATTGGAGTGGGGGCCCCCCCCTTTCCCCCTTCGCCTCCTGACAGGAAAGGTTTAAGGGGGACTGAGCCCTGGGAGGCAGGGCCGGGCTCGGGGGCCGCCCCGGGGGCCCGGGCCATGGATGTACGCCGTCTGAAGGTGAACGAACTTCGTGAGGAGCTGCAGCGCCGCGGCCTGGACACTCGCGGCCTCAAGGCCGAGCTTGCTGAGCGGCTGCAGGCGGCGCTGGAGGCCGAGGAGCCCGACGACGAGCGGGAGCTCGAGGCCGACGACGAACCGGGGCGACCCGGGCACAACAACGAGGAGGTCGAGACCGAGGGGGGCTCCGAGCTGGAGGGGACCGCGCAGCCACCGCCGCCCGGGCTGCAGCCGCACCCGGAGCCCGGCGGCTACTCGGGGCCGGACGGACATTGTGAGAGTGCGCGGGGCGGGGGCCGGGGAGCCTGGAGTCCGGGCCGAGGAAGGGCTGTGGGACGCGGGATCCCGGCGCCTGAGGTCGGGGAGAGACGATCTGAGGATCGGGGGATCGCGCCATCCGCCGCTGAAAAGGATCTGGGGACAAGGCCCTTGGGACGACCGGAGGGTGGATCCTGGCGTTCGGTGCAGGGGAGATACTGGAGTGGGGGCTCTCGGTTTCGGAGATGAGGAAGGTCCGGGGGTGTAGAGGATTCCGGAGCCTAGGGTTCGGAAACCGGAAGCTGTGGTTTCTGGAGCCGGAGAGAGTCGGAAGAACAGGAGGTTTTCTATCGGGGGGCCGAGGAGGATCTTGGAAATGGTGATCTTAGGGTTTACAGCTGGGTAGGCTTGGGAGCCATGCTAGCCCAGTCTATGGGCTGGGCGTTGGGAGCCGTGTTTTCAGGGCTGGGAGAGTTTTGAGGATGGAGGGTCCTGGAGTTTGTTGCTGGATGGGGTACCGAGAATTCTTATGGGTTGGTTAAAATGGAGTGCTGGTGTCTGGCCCGGGAGGGTCTGATGGACTGTGTGTTGTGGTGTTTGACTGGGGAGCACTTAGGGGATGTGGGAGACCACCACGTGATTGTACTAGGGGGACTTCCATCTGGCTGAGGATGGCCTGGGGGACTCAGATCCGGGGCTGAAAGGCCAACCTTGAGGCAGGGGCAACCTGGGCATTTGATGCTGGCAATCTGGGGACTTCTGGTTGACTTATAGAGGAGGTATATGGAACCTTGGTGTCCAGAAGCTGGTGGAGGAGAGAAGGGTGGTTCACTGGGTGAGAGACCTGGAGGTCTAGAGCTGGGAAGGCTCTGAGAACAAATAACGCCGTAGCTACTGCTGAATGGTCTTAGATGAACAGTATGGGATGTTTGGAGAACAAGGGTAGCTGGGGGTGGGTGGGGTAGATAACAAGTAGATACTCGATGGAGTATTTAGGGGATAGAGGGTCCTTGTGTCCAGCACAGGAGTGTGTAGCTGGTCTGTCAAATGTAGGGGAGGGGAGAGTGTGTAGGATGTGGAGGGTGAAAGAAAACCTGTTGACTTGGCTGGGGACCTCAGGGTGGAGTAGGGGGGAGTGTTTCTGAGGCCGAGCATCTCCACAGGAGGGCTCCTTGGTCCCCAGAAGCAGTTATTTTTGTGCTCAGGGATTGGAGGGGGCCTCGGGGTAGCTGGGAACCTGTGCATCAGCCAGAAGGTGTGACTCTGAAGGAGTCTCTGAAGGAGAGGGGATGGAGTAGATCTGTTACTTTCTGAAGGGAGGCGACCCCGGTATGGGAGGGACTAAATCTGGAGTTAGAAAAGGGTGGCTTTCTAGCAGGACAGGGATCGGAGAGGTTGAAGAGTAAGTAGAAAGGACTCTGGCATTCAGAGTTTGTGTTATTTCTCTGAAAAGAGGGTATTCTCAGCCATAGGGCTAAGGAAATGGGGAGAACAAGAGGGTCAGAGAAGAGACTGTATTTGGGGTTGGCATTGGGTATTTACTTGTTGAAGAGAGATGGAATCTCCTGGAGCAGGGCAATCTGAGGGTAGATTTGGGGTGGAGAGCGATTGTCTAGAACTCAGATGCTGGGGAAAGTACTTCCCATTGCAGAGACCTGTGAAGGAAGGAAGGAGTGGCCCAGTGTGCCTGCCTAGGGCAGGCGAGACCCTGGCAGGAATGCCTAGGAAGAAGGGCCAATGGCTGGAGGTGGCTCCAAAGAAAAGTGATGTGCTTTAGAGCATAGACTCTAGACTCAGATTTTGTCTTGGGCAAGTCACTTCACCTCTGTGAGCCCTGGTTCCCTTGTGTGTAAAACTGGGATAATAATAGTGTCCCCACCCCCCAGGGTTGTTACGAATGAGATTACATTCGTAAGGGGCTTAGCACTGGGCCTGTCTGTTATTAGGAGGTGGATGTTTTAGAGAGCGGAGAAGGGCCCCAGAACCATAGCTTCTCTGAGCAAGGCTTCCTCTGTGAGCACAGGAGATTCTCAGAGAGATGTGAGGCTTCCGTGGCGAGAAGAACACTGTGCTTGGAGCCTGGAAGAAAGAAAATGGTTTGAAAGGGTCCCTTGTGTTCTAATTAAGGAGTTATTCTGTGTCTTCCTTTCTCCCCTACACCTTATAACAAAATCCTTTGGGTCCCTTTTTATGCCCCCCTCCAAACCCTTCCTTCAACCCTGGTAAACAGACCTGTAGCAGACCACGTGATCTGTGACTTTCCTCCCTTTGGCCGCACCTGGTTTGTGCCCAGATATATTTGTCCTCTGAGAAAGGATCCAATCAGTTAGCAAGCAGCAGAATAATCTGCCCTTCCCTGTGGTTCTGCCTCACTAGTCCTGGCACAGCCACTACTAGGGCTCTGGCGGCACCTAGCAAAGCTTGCCCCTGGGGTGGAGAACCTGCTCACTACTAACCCTAGGTTTCCAGAGTTCTCTCTGGGTTTGCCTACAAGGTTCTTGAGGGAGTTTCAGGTTTTAGTCCCACCTCTGAGCTCTCACATGTGTCATCCCAACCCCAGGAATGTTTTCTCCATTCTGGTCACTGAATTATCATCACCTATGTATCCTTTGAGTCAAGGCTTATCTCTTACTTTCTGGGTCCCTGATCTTAGCCCCTGGTACTTCTTCATAGCCCTTAACCCAATCATAATTTTTGTGCTTACGTATTTGTTTAACGTGTGTCTGTCTTGCTAAACTGAAGGTTTTAGTGGGGCAAGCGTATTCTCAGCTGTATCCCAGCATCTGGTATGTAGTATGTACTCCATAAATAGTTGATGTTATTATTCTTTTTTCTTTCTTTCTTTCTTTTCTTTCTTTCTTTCTCGGTGCTGCATAGTTTGCAGGATCTTAGCTCCCCAAGCAGGGATTGAACCCTGGCCCTGGCAGTGAAAGTGCCGAGTCCTAACCACTGGACCTCCAGGGAATTCCCTGATATTGTTATTCTTGCCACCCTTCAGTTGAGTTCCTCCTGAACCCACAAGACACCTTCCTGAAACCCTTCCCACCTAACTCCAAATATTTTAGGATTTATCCCTAATGAGTCTGAAGGCCACTATTATCATGGCTCCTGTTTTCTTAACAGTTCCTTTCCTTCCTCCCCCATTTCCTCTTCAACTGAGATGGTTACCCCTGATCTTTACAGCTATTGCAGGGTGGAAGAGATTCTTAAAGAGGGTTGGCTATGCAGGTGGGAGTAGTGAATTGGGTCGGACAGAGGACTGGTTTGTGCTCTGAACAGTTTTTAAGGTTGTACCCTAAAGGTAACTCTCTAAGCATTATACCACATCAGAGAACAGCTAGGCTGGTAATTTTTAAACTGTGCTCCGTGGAATCCCAGGTGTCTGTGGAGTTACCTCCCACCCTAGTGGGGACTTAGAGGGCAAGGTCAAGCTGGACCCCTTCTCCTACTCTCCCATCTCCTTGCTTCAACCAGAGCAGTTCTCCTTCATTTGGTTTTGTATGTTGGGATTCTGTAGAACCCAATCACAGATAGATCTCCAACCTTTTGAGGGGCAAGAGAGCATGTCCTCAGGCAGCTGGGGCCCCTGATTTCCCAGGTGGGTTTCCATCTGAGGGTGTTATCCCACCTTTTAGCCTTTGGCAGACTAATTGTCCCCAGTGGGGATGGTGTCGTTTTGCATTAAAAAGCTACCTCTAGTCCCAAGAAACACCCTTCTAACTGGCCATTTTTTGTTTTAAGATGTCATGGACAATATTACCATGCAGAACCAATTCTATGAGACGCAGGTCATCAAGAAAGAGAACGAGTCAGGCTACGAGAGGAGAACGCTGGAAATGGACCAGCAGCAGCAGGCCTATCGCCCAGGTAGGAAAGCGCACATGATCTGTCTCTCTTGAAGGAAATAGAATCTACGTGTGGGTGGCCCTTACCTTCTGTCTAGTTTGCATCTTTCTCTTGGGCATTCCACTTGGGCTTTGTCACTCTGGCAAGGTCTTTTTGAAGGAAAGAACTTAGTCCCACTCCCAAGTGTTAGGAGAGGGGAGTCTTCACGGTGTGTTTCCAGATGTTAGTACCAACGTCCTAGAGAGATGAGACCTGGAGGCCAATATTTGAGTCTTACTTAGAATCTTAGAACATGGAAGCCAGAAGGGACCTTCTAAATCTAGTCCAGTGTTCCCCACGTTCTGAAGAATATCATTCCAGGAGATATTATTAGGGACTTCTCAGAAAAAGCTTCCTTGGACAAACACATCTGAAAAATGCAGCGTATTCTATACCACCTCTGGGAGAGTCACTGTGCTCGTTAGAGCATTAAAGATGCTGAGAACTCCTGGATTGGGAAAAACTCTGTGTCACATTGTTTAAACCCAGGATTTCCCAAACATGTAAATGTGTCTTTGTAGAACAAAGTTCCCTGTGGTGCCAGTTTGGGAAACCCAATTGTACTGTCGCTGTCTCCCCAGTTTATAGATGGGGGAGGTGGCAGGGCCGGGGTTGGAACCAGGAGGCTGGCTTCTGGGCCCTTTGCTCTTGGTCAGTAAGCAGCACTCCTCACCAGTAGTGTCCTGGTGCCGGGGAAGCAGGGTCCTACCGTTGAGTAATGACAGAGCCAGGACTGGCTCCCAGTCTTGTGCTCCTTTCACTGTGCTGTGGCCCCAGTGCCTTTTCTTAGTGAATCTAGCTGGTTCTATCTGATTCCATTCTGGTTCATCCACAAAGTGAAATCCCCAGACATTTCTTGTGGGTGGCTCAGGACTTTAATGAATGTAGGTTAAACCGTAGATTTGTGTCAGGCTCTGTGAGACTTGTGGGATCATTTGGCCCAAGGAGAGTATTTTCCGTGCAGACATTTATCAAGGCCTCCTGTGAGCCCAGCTCTGTGCTGGGAACCATGGAAGTTCTCTTCAGGTGAGTGAGCACCATCTCTGCCCTAGCAAGCGACGAGCCTTCTCTGAGAGGTTTGGTCTGCATGCCCAAGCCAGGGGGTGATCCAGGGTGGTCTTGAGTTGAATGCTGAAATGTGTAGATGTGAGTGATCCACAGCATCCATAGTTGCTGTGAGAGAGATGAGGCTAGACTGAATCCATGGGTTTCCCTTGGTAGGCACGGATTCTGGGAGTCTGCCTGAGACTGGGATTTTCCTGTGGTCCACAGCATGTTACTGACTTCCTATTTGTGGTGTGACTTAATGAGGCCATCACACCTGTGGGCTGGCTTAACTGCAGACCCTCCCTTCTGAAATGATTCTGGGCTTTGTAATAGAGTGATTAAAGCCGGTAGAGTTAGCTGTGGGACCACAACACTGTTGAATTGACTTTCTCCCCTCCATTGCTAGACTGAAGAAACTTTGTAAGGACTGAAGTGAAGAGATTCTTGGGGAGGAGAAATTAGAGAATGTGGAACTGTGGAATCTTAGAAGTTTTGGGGGCTCCCTCCCACTTGGTGCAGGCCAAGGTAGCTGCCAACTTTCATGGGGCCTTTGGCAAGACAGCCAAGGCAGTCATTCGCCTTTGGGTAGGCCCTTAGCGAGCTTGTCCTTGTTGAGTGCTGAAGTCCCCTCTCCCTCCCCACGAAGCCTGAGAGTTATCTGACTGACATCTGTTACCCCATCAACTGCTGGTGCTGATGTGCCTGGATGGCCATCCCCAGCCTCCCTTTATTCTAGCCCTGTTCTCCAGGACAGCTGTCTTGGCTCCCTCAGCAGGCTTCCGTTGAACTCAGCAAGCTGCCTGGGCCCAGACCTCATCACCATAGTCAGGATCCTTCCAGTATCTCCTGAGGTAAAGGGGACCAGGAAGGTGATAGCTGAGGAGTTTCTGAGTGTCTTGACCATCTGGATTTGTCCTGACAGTAGAAGTGAAGACAGAGATGAAGCAAGAAGCACCCACCAGCTTCCTCCCACCCGAAGCATCTCAACTCAAACCAGACAGACAGCAGTTCCAGAGTCGCAAGAGGCCTTATGAAGAAAACCGGGGACGGGGGTATTTCGAGCACCGAGAGGATAGGAGGTGGGTCTGTGAGGCAGTGGTCACCCTTTTTCCAGTAGGTCTCTATGTCTGTAGCCTGGTGCCCACTGGGACCTTCGTACTAGCTGGGAGGGGCAGAGTGGAGTTCTCCCTCCCTCACACGCTCCTCCAGTTCTTCCTGCACCCACTGCCAGATTCAGCTTTGCTAAATATTTGGTCCTTCCCTCAGTTCTTCCCTTCCCATTACTTTCAGGGTAAAGTTCAAACACATGTGAGATGCCAGCCTGCCTTTTCAGTCCTTTGCCCCACTGCCCTGCAGTCCAGCACAGTGTTCTGTTCTTAACGGTTGCTTGATATCCCTCAGTTGAAAGAAAGATTTATTTCCTGACCTACTCCGAAACACACCCCTTCCATCCGTCTGTTCGTTCATTCATTATCAGCACTCATAGTGTTTTCACACGTGCCCACCCTTGGGATAGACCCTGGAGGCACAGGTGATTTGGACAGTGGGTTTTGTGTAAGGGTCAGGAGCTCATGGGTGGGAGTGGCCTCCCCCTGGTCATTTCCTTTTCCCTTCCCTGACGAGCCTTCCCCCTCCCTTCGCCCCCAGGCCCAGACCTACCCCTTCCTCCTTCCCTCCTTCAGCTCCTGTGTGAAGCCTTTTCCAATCAGGGAAACTAGGAATGATCACTCCTTCTCTATTCATCTGGGCTGGTCATCTGACACATTTTATTTCCTATCTGGTGGAGTCCATCCTCTAATTAGCTTGTGACTGTTTAAGACAGGGCCTGGGTCTCATGGCTGTGACTCAAGTCAGGAGATGGAACCCACCTCTTATGAGTTTCTCCTACTACCCCCCATAGAACAGAGGCCTAGAGCTACTTGCTGATGGAGAGCAGAGGAAGAGCACTTGCTTTCATCCAGGGGTGACAGGAAGCTTCCTAGGATAGGCTTACCGTGTGATGATCTCTTTCTTCGTACCAGGCTCTGTGCTAGCCTTGGACTGGCAGGGTCAGAAGGGCACTCCACCAAAGGAAAGCCTGCTGCTGGGGGAGTGCCAGGAACTAGATGGGCACAGTGTACCTGGTCTGAGCATATGGTGAACTGAGGTCATCCAGCCTGTCCCAGGCAGGACGCTGAACATTAGACTCCACACTTGCACCCCTTTCCCTTATTCCCATATGTTGGAAACCACCAGTATTTTCACATAGTCTCTTTTAGTATTTTGGTACAAGTGACTCTTGTTCATAATTAAGGACATTTTTAAAGAGAAAGAGACTGAAAAAAATGGGTCATTTCAAATCCTTTCAGGTGTGGAGTTTAAGGAAGCCTGGAATATGGACAAATTGTAATAAAAGGTTTATCTAAATTCTTACAGATTCCCACTCCTGGCCCAGTACTCTTTGGGCTACCATAGGCTTCCACTGGTAACAGAGTTCAGCATGGAGGTAATTCTCAGCGTGTAAAGGGGTGGATCAGAATCTGGGGGTGTGAGAGAAGAGTCTTCTTGGAAAAACTTTCTAAATGATTCTGATGGCCCTCGTTAGCAGGGCAGGCCCTCTTCAGTCCCTGACCCTACCTTAGGAGTTAACAGTCATTGCTCTCACTGCAAGGATATAAGATTCCAGAGTTCTTTTGCTAACCTCCGTGGCAAGAACTTGAAATCCAGGAAGCAGCTTGGAGGCCACTTGTAAATTCAAGCAGAACCTTCAGTTCCCTTCTTCCCTTGTCTGTCCATTCTCATGTAACTTAATACCTCTTTATGACACAGGGGCCGCTCTCCTCAGCCTCCCGCTGAAGAGGATGAAGATGACTTTGATGACACCCTTGTTGCCATCGACACCTGTGAGTCTTTGGAGTGCCTGTTTGATACTGCCTTCCAGTCAGTATTGGGAGGCTGCCTTAACCTTCACAGAATTCCTGCCCGGCACCGTCCAGAGCCAGTGTTAGTTCAGATGTGAGAAACAGCAGAGCTCTAGAATGAGGGTGCTGGTTTGGAGACAGAAGATCTGCTCTCAGCTCTAACTGTGAGATTCTGGGCAAGTCATTCTACTTCTCTGAGCTTCTCTTCAGGGAGGAATAATCCTGCCCTAATACCTCAGAGGACTTTGAGTGACGTTCATCAGAGAGTGGATACCAGAGCAAGTTGGAAAACCCTAGTACCCTGTAAACACGGAGGGTTGTCATTTAAGCGGGAAGGGAACCTGAGTGCTGCTGGGGAAACTTAACTCTTTGACGGCCGTTTCCCCAGTTTCCATCAGCTGCTCACGTTCCTGGTGAAACCAATGCCGTTTTGTTTTCTCAGGCATTAACCTGGTCTGTCCTCCAGTTCAGTTTTCTTTCCTCTGGATAAGTGGCTTTCTCCTTGACTGTGCATCTAAACACTTGGGGGAATGAATATAGAGGTCCTGCCCCTCCTCAGACCTCCTAAGACAAATTCTACGTGGTAGAGCCTGTGAATCCGAATTTTTAAACACACCCAGAAGCCCAATCAGGTCTGAGAACTGCACTTTTCAACAGAGCGGAAAGTTAACAGCAGTTCATTCGTGTACTTCTTTACGTAGCTCATGTTTATAGACCAGTGGCTTCATGCTTTGGAAGAGATAAAGACATCTCGTACACAGTCCCTTCTATCGCAAGATCTCAAAGACATTATACCCAGCGTAAAGCTAAACATTTTTAAAAAGTATTGGGTGGAGGTGGTCCATGAAGCAGCATCTGATCAAATGCCAGTTGTACAGACCATGGCACTCAGCCTTTAGAGAAAGGAGAGAGCGTACTGGACGAGATGGTCAGAAAAGACTTGCAGAGGAGGGAGAGTCCGAGCAGCAGAGTCCTAGGCCCACACGAGGAGGTGGGAGTCTGTGGTGCACCTGACAGTGGTCCTGGGTGGTGGGTGTGGATCAGGGCCAGATGTTTGTGCAGCTGTTGGCAGCAGGAGTCTGGCTTCCACACTAATAGAGTTAGCATGGGAGATGGTTGAAGTGTATGGCAGTGGGGATTAACCTTTTTAAATTCTAAAATCCCTTGAAACTGGTAAGAATATGGACCCTCTCCCTAGCAAGTGTATATCCCCACTAGAAGCATGTGTGTATTATTTCCAGGGGCCCCCCCGACAGCCATCCTGGGAGCTCAGCCAGGTGAAAAACCCTCGTTCCTATGTGGAGTGGCTGCTTTCATCCTGTGCAGGCCAGTTTGCAGTAGTCTAGGGCCTTTGTGCTAAAAGGGAGACTGGTTAGGCGATGCGGCTGGCTTCTCATGAACCTGCCCCCACGATGTGTCAGCTTGTGTACTCCTGGTTAACACTCTTGGGGAACTTACCTCTGCCTGTGCCTGTCCCTCTCGGGACCATTAAAACATCAGCCAAATACAGGCTTTTTCCTCCACAGATAACTGCGACCTCCACTTCAAGGTGGCCCGAGACCGGAGTAGTGGCTACCCACTCACAATTGAAGGTTTTGCATACCTGTGGTCAGGAGCCCGTGCCAGCTATGGGGTCAGAAGGGGCCGTGTGTGCTTTGAGATGAAGGTGAGTGGGAGCAACCAGACGGGATAGAGACAGAAAATAGGTCCATCCTTTGGAATAGCCTGTCACCAACCACCTTGGTCAGAGCCATGATTGCAAAAGAGATTTGATTGAGCATAGACTGTGTCCCGGCAAAAAAAAAAAAAAAAAAGTAAAATGAACTCAGAAGAACTATGTCATTGCTAAATAATATATGGGGAAAGCAGGCCGACCATACATTGCTTCATCAAACAGATTTTCCCTTGATGGGGTTTGACCCAGGTATTGTATAGCCAACCACTCTAGGGATGACATATTTGTAGAACTAGGAAAAGGAGTTGATTGGAAGAACAGTGAGCTAGAAAGAATTACTCATCACCAATTAAAGGGAGGACAGGGAAGAGCAAGAAAAAGAAAGGTTCTGCCATCAGGTCATCCTCTACCATCATCTCTCCACAGTTCCACGTCTGGTTATGTTTATGAAAATAATATGTGCTCGTGTTTAATAAAGTTCAGAAGGCACAAAAGACTATAGGGTGAAAACCAGAGTTATACTCACATCCTCCCAATCCCCATCCTATTCTCCAGAGATACCTTATGTGTTAACAATTTCTTGTGTATCCTTTGCACATCCAAACTTATTTATGATAGGTAATACTTACAGAACACATTGCACGTGCTAGATACAGTGCCAAGTTCTTTTCATGGATATCTCCATTAATCCTCACAGTATCATCATGAAATACATACTTTGTCCCCCATTTTTTAGAGGTGGAAGCTAAGACCAAGGGTTATCATATTTGCTTGGCTAAGACGCTGATTCTAAGTTGTGCGTTGTTTTGTGCTACTCGTAGAGAAACACTGCCAATTATACTGACAGGGCTTTCACACATCAATTGTAAGATATATCCTGACTTTGGAGATGTTAAAATGTGAAAAATGTGTGTTCAAAAGTCAGTGACATAGGGTAACTCCGAAAGCCACAATCTAATGGAGATAGATATTGGTTATTAGACAGTCTAACCTCTGATTTAATTAAAGGTTAAGTCAGAAGGTACCTTTTTTTTTCTTTTTAATTTTTATTTATTTTTGACTGCATTGGGTCTTCATTGCCGCACGCAGGCTTTTCTCTAGTTGCGGCGAGCAGGGGCTACTCTTAGTTGCGGTGCGCGGGCTTCTCATTGCGGTGGCTTCCCTTGTTGCAGAGCAGGGGCTCTAGGCACGTGGGCTTCAGTAGTTGTGGCACGCAGGCTCAGTAGTTGTGGCTCGCGGGCTCTAGAGTACAGGCTCAGTAGTTGTGGTGCACGGGCTTAGTTGCTCCGTGGCACGTGAGACCTTCCCGGACCAGGGATCGAACCTGTGTCCCCTGCATTGGCAGGCATATTTTTAACCACTGCGCCACCAGCGAAGTCCCCAGAAGGTACCTTTTATTCTTTCTGCTGCTTTTACTTAACACTGTATCTTGGACATTTTTCCATACCCCAGTGTATCAGCCCTGCCTCATTCTTTTTAACTGCTGCATCATATTCTGTGGCAGGGATGTGCCATAATGTGACCAGTGCCTTATAGGTGGTTTCTACTTGCTTTCTCCCTCCCTCCCTCCCTTTTCAACGTAAACACTGCCTCACTGAATATTTTTGTGTGTATGTATCTATAGGATAAACTGGAAGTTGAATTGCTTGGTTATTAGAGTATGTGCATTTGTAGTTAATAAAGACTAAGTTGCCCTCCAAAGACATTGTACCAATTTATGTTTCTACACCAAATGTTATGAGAGTCCCTGTTTCCCCTGCAGCAAGTGTTAAAACTAAAAAATAACTGTTTCTGAAATTCCCTTCTCTGTGGCCCTGAACTCTCCTAAGCCCTTTAGAGGCCCTGGTTTCAGTACAACAGGCCCTTCAGAGCAGTGTAGATACCTTTTCCCCAGCAGCAAAAGCCATTCTTTTTTTTTTTTTTTTTTTTTTAACATCTGCACACTTCCCTCCTGTATTGCCTCGTAACCCATCAGCCTCCAGAGAATCACTTCTGAGCCCTCTTGTTCTCTGTTCCCAGATCAATGAGGAAATCTCTGTGAAGCACCTTCCATCTACAGAGCCCGACCCACATGTTGTCCGTATTGGTTGGTCCCTGGACTCCTGCAGCACTCAGCTAGGTAAGAGGAGGTCAGCCAAGCAATCCAGAGAGTAGAGCGGGTGCCTCTGTCCCTGGATTCTCAAGCTTCCTAAGTTTCTCTTTCCCGCATTGGACCCAGAACAGAACTACCCTGGGATGGAACAGACAACAAGGATTAGGCTTGTGCCGCTGCCCATCTTCAGACATACAGGATTCAGTTGGAAGGACCACAGTGATATAACAACTTTTCTACAAAAATTTATCCTGCATATTTAAGAAGAGGGTCCAAAGTTCTCTTTAGAAAACTGTTCCCTTTCTTAAAAAAAAAAAAAAAAAAAAAAAAGACCAGTTGTCTCCTGTTCTCAAACCAAGCTGAAAGTAATAAGTTCCTCAAGTCCCATTAAGTCCTATCTGGAATTTTCTGTCCAGAGCTTAACCCAGTGTAAAAAAGAAAGCAGAGACCAGTGGGGCCAGGGCTGGCTGGTGGAGAGAGGCAGGGGCTGCCTTGAGAGGTTTTGAATTTTCACAGAACCCCAGGCCTCAGTGACCTTCTGACCCCAAGTGACTGATTTCAGTGACCAATGCTGAGACCTTCTTCCTTGGTCGTAAAAACATTCTGATTATGAAAATAACGTGTAAAGAAAAAAATGAAAATAATGTATGCTCCTTGTGAAAATTCAGGCCATTACAGAGGAGAAAAATGAAAATCCTTCTAAACCTATGAGATAACGACCAATTTTCATCTGTAGCCTTCCAGACAATTCCTTTGTCCTTTGTGTTTCTCAGATGGGGCACATTATACGGACTACTGTAACCTAATTGCTTTTTTCCCACTTAATATCCATGGGTATATTTTTGTAAATAAGTATAGCTTTTTTGACCACTGCCTAATTTTTCACTTTACAGTTGTATCACTTATTTATCAATGTTTTGTAGGTCATTTAAGTTGATTGCAAATTTTTGCTGTTAAACACTTGAGCTGTCCTTGTGTGTAATTAGTCTGATCTTTAAAAGTAGAAATGCTACGTTAAAAACAGTGAACACTTTTCATTTTGATACGTATTAGCAGTTTTTATTTAAGATTCATGTGTCATCTCCTTTTATCTTTCTTTCAGTTTTGAGGTATAAGTGGAAAGTAGTTGATACAGATAACGATACAAAGCCCAGAACAGTGGAGCAGATGTCCACGGTTACACAGCTGATTCATACTAGAACTGGGCCTGGAATTCATGCTGTCGGCTCCTGCTTTACTGGCAGGATGCTCCTTGGGTTCCTCGCCTAGGATCTCTCTGTAACCCAGTTGTCAGCCAGGGCCCTTGGGGTCTCAGTCATATTGCATTGGCACCCAGTTCTGTAGCCTAAGGCAATCCAGTACCTTTCCTAGGGGTTAGACCTCATGGTCTGCAAAAGCAAAATCCTTTTACTGATTTCTGACCAAAACTCATTGGCAGCAAAAATTGACGCCATTAGGAGACTTAACTGAATATTGAATGTCACAGCAAAGGGATGCATCTCAGCATACAACCTTCCTCCATCCCAGCTCCTCTCTTCCCTCCTCCCTTTTTTTCCCAAATTCTCCCTTTCTGTGCAAAGCAGTTCAGTTCAGCTCCTACTCCCAGACTTAACATCTAAAGCCATCAAGCCCTCAGAAGTTCTGCATAACGAGGGGCTTCCTTTCAACAGAACCTTTCTTACCTTCCCCGCCCAAAGCATCTGATGAGTAAAACTAGTAAAGAGAATGATTTTTTTATTTAAAACTACATGACAGCCATAAAGGCTGTTGTGACCATCGCAGGTTTAACCTGCCTTTGCCTGTTTCTTCCATCAGGCGAAGAGCCTTTCTCCTATGGCTATGGAGGCACTGGGAAGAAGTCCACCAGTAGCCGGTTTGAAAACTACGGAGACAAGTTTGCAGAGAATGATGTGATTGGCTGCTTTGCGGTGAGTGCTGGCAGCCTGTGGGAGTTGGCAGGACCAAATGTTGGTCCTGTCAGGTCAACCTGCAGACTTCTTTTTCAGAATACCTCTGTCCATTGTCTGCCCTGTGTCCAGCCACTCTCGCCATACCTCTTTGTCTCTCTTTGATGCACTGGAACGTTTGCAGTCATTTTGTGCAAGATTCTGCCATTCTACCCCTTCAGGTCTTTTGTGCAAAGCCATCAGGTGGCACCCTGAAGAAGTTTGGGGATGTCAGGTGTGCACAACCTTCCTCCCTTCCTAGATACCAGAGTTACAATTTCTAAACAGACTCAGGAATTTCTTATCTTCCTTTGCTACAGAATAGCCTATCCATTCTCAAAGGCAGTGATGTTGGCTCTTGTCCCACTTTAGCATCATCTCATCCCAAAACTTCTTCCTTCCTTCACCTCACATTGGTTAAGCCAGGCTTCCAATAGTGCGTTGCCTTTGAGGACAGTGGGGATGGATGCAAAGCAGAACAAGATAGAGGATGCCTGAACTGCTGCTGAACTTCAGTCCCCAAGAGCAGTGACCAACACTCACAGAGCTGTGGAGTGTGGCTGTTGCCTCTGGGTCCAGAATCCCTAGACCCAGACCCAGTCCCTGCTCTTCCTCTCACAGCCCTGGACTACCCTCCCTGTATTTCAGTTTCCTCTCGATGAGAATGTTTACATCTACCCTAGAATTTCATGTGGACTCATGAAGTTAACCCATTAGAAGCACTTACAACAACGTCTGGCACATAATAAATGCTCAGTAAATACTACTTAACACCATTATCACTAGAAGTTAAATGTTTGTAGAATGTGCCATGAAGCCCCAGGGAGAAGTGGCTACCCGGGTGGATGCTTCTTCTTGGTTTTGTTCCCTCTCCATCCTCATATTTGTACACAGGTACTCTTTTTCTTTCTTTCTTTCTTTCTTTCTTTTCCCTTTTTGAAATAATTTCAAACTTAAGGAAAAGCCATGGAATTCTCACAGAGCCCTGTCCAGATTCTAACATTCGCTTTACCATTTTTCCCAAATATATGTACATACATGTATATGATTTTTATCTGACCTGTTTGAGAGTAGGTTGCCTACATTGTGTCTTTATTCCTTAATAGTTTAGCATGCATTTCTAAGAATAGAGCTATTATCTTAACCACAGTACAGTTATCAAATTTAACATTGATTTAATGCTATTGCCCACTCCACAGTCCACATTTAAATTTTGTCAGCTGTCCCAACAACATCCTTTAGAGCAATTTGGTTTCTGGTTTAGGATCACGAATTGCATTCTGTTGTCATGTCTTTTTAGTCTGAAACAGTTTCTCAGTCTTCCTTTGTCTTTCACAACCTCATTATCTTTTCAATAAAAAGCATGTTTTCTTAAACAAAAATTAACCATGTTTATATTCTGCACATTGTTCCAAACCTTGCATTTTTTTCCATTTAACAGTAAATCTCAGCTGTCTTTCCCTGTATGCACAGATAGTATAGATCTAGCTCAATTTAAAACATTGTTGAATAGTTAATAAATTCCTGTGGTTTCCAAAAATATACAGAAATACAGAAAGGTATGCAGTATAAAGTCTTCTTGAGACCTTCCCCCTCTACCCATGGTTCACATATGCCCTCCCCTACACATAAGCCCACTGGTATTCAGGATTCCTTTATCAAAATACAAGAAAGATGATTGTTATTTTTCTTCTTTTACACAAAAGGTAGCATGTTATACATGTTATTTTGTATCTTTTTTTGTTTAACTATGTATCTTACAGTAATTTTTTTTAATATATCACTACACAGAGGATTTCTTTGTTCTTATATATAGTCCGTAGTCATTGTGTTGATCTACCATATTTATATAATCAATCCTCTATTAATGGACATTTGGTTAGTTTCTCACCTTTTTACTGAGTAGCTGCCTAGTATTCTGATGCAGGTGTCAGTTTCCCCTGGCAGACCTGAAAATTATTTGCTGGAAGTCAGTGCTGCAGTGACAGCTTATCTTTTTCCCACTTACCAGAGTATCTTGGAGGGCTTTTCGTGTTCCCATACATGGATATCCTGTGTGATTTAGTCTCTCCCACTTTCCCTTTGGAGCACATTTTAGCAGTGCTGGCGTGAGCAATTTGGACATCTTTGCATTCTTGTGGGAATATGGTTGTAATATTTACCTCTGAAAGTATAACTTCGGAGTCACAGGCGTGTTTTTAATTTCTGATAGCTACCATCACGACTGTGCTCCAGCGAGGTCGTAGCAGTTTAACGTTTCATCAGCGTGTGACTGGGTTCCCCAGACTCTGTCCCATCTGAGCGCGAGGTTCTGTGAGTGTGTGGCCGTTTGGGACTGTAGGCCTAACTCTTGCTTCAGCCTGTTCATTTTTACTTCTGCTTTTAAGAGTCTATGTTCAGTTTCCTTTGTTTAAAGAATGCCATCACTTTAAAAGACTCAGAGTGAAGGGCTAGAAGAGGTGTGAAAAGTCAGTGACCTGAAGGAACTGGTGGGGAGGACATTTGTGTCAGGACTTCAGTTCTCAACATTCACAAAACAGAAAGGACAAAACGGCCTTCCAGGTAGAGAAAACAGTGTAACTCACTTCAGCAAACCATAAGGAGTAAAATACTTGGAGCCTCAGGGACGACACTAGGAGATGTGAGAGGTAAGGCTGCAAAAATGGCACACTTTGAATAATGCCAGGCGTAAGGACTTTGGGTCCTTAGGCCCTGGTGTGGCACTTGGGAATGGTTTTGCAGAAGTGACACAGCTACCCTTGCGTCTTTGACAGTTGGCGCCGTCGGTGGTGGGTTTGTCAGTTGAGGGCACTGGTTTGTGTACAGCATGGTAAGTTCCTATAGTGAAGCTGGTGGACGTAAGGAAGGCTGTCCCCCACGATGTTCATTTCCACGGTAGAGCAAAGGTGACCTGGGCCACTCTTGCTCAGGTGAGAAGACGTGGCAGGGACCATGCTGTGAGGATCGAGGCAGGATTTAGTCCAACAGATGTTTGCGTGTCTGCCCTGCATGGTCTCGATCTGTGTGGGCGCTTACGGACACTTACAGATATAAAGGACTGTGTAGAACTGTGCCCTGTGAGCACTGAGGAGGGTGGTGAGGAGGCTTCTTGGGGGAAGGGGCTTTCACAGCTTCTCAAAGGGCAAGTCCCAAGGTGGTCTCCTCGTGCAAAAGGGAGGGAATACCACGTCTTGTACTTTTCTGTCAGGAACCCGACCTTTGCTTCCGTCTCCTGTATGATCCCAAGTTTTGAGTCTCCCATAATTGTAAACCTTTACCCTGCAGCCAAAGTGATCTTTCTGAAACACAGTTTTGACCAGGCCATTCCCCTGTTCGAAACAAGTCAGGGGCTCTGCTCTGCTGCTGTCAGCACGAATCCAAACTTCTGAGGTAACAGAGAGCCCCTCCGTCGCTGATAGCAGGGACCATGTCTCCTCCCCACCACTTTAGCCCAGAGCAGTGCCTGGCATCTTGGAATGAGAGCACGCATTCATTATACACTCACTCTGTAGTAAGCACATTCACCTGTTAAATCCTCAGAACAACTCTGTGCAGTGTAGAATCTTATCATGGCCCCTCTTTTTTAAAAAAATAATTTAAAAAATATATATTTATTTCTTTATTTGGCTGTGCTGGGTCTTAGTTGTGGCACACGGGATGTTCGTTGCCGCGTGAGGGCTCTTAGTTGCAGTGTGCGGGATCTAGTTCCCTGACTAGGGATCAAACCCAGGCCCCCTGCATTGGGAGCTCGGAGTCTTAGCCACTGGACCACCAGGGAAGTCCCTGGCCCCTCTTTTTTGATAAGGAAACTGAAGATGGAGTAAATGGTAGAGCTGAAGCAGCCTGCCTTCCAAAATAGGATCTTAACCACTAAACTTCAACTGATCAGTAAGAACTCAATAAATTGTTGAATTAATGAATATGGTCCCTTCCTGGCTCTCCAGCTGTACCTGAAATTACTCCCCAACCCCCAATCCTTTATGATTCAGCCAGTCTGACCCTATGTTCTCTCACTGCCAGATTTGTACACAAACAACACTTTTCTTTAGGACTCTCTCCTCTCACCCCAGACTTGGCTCCTTCCCGTTTATTGTTCAGGACTTGACTTCCTCCTCAGAGAATCTTGCTCCTGTGTAGGTGCTCTTACTGAATTAGGATGGTGTCCTTCTCTAATTCTCCACTAGGCTCTGAGCTGTGTCAGGCCCAGATCACTGTAGACATAAGCATCAAGAAGAGCATATAAATGAATGCACGTGTAGAGCTGGGCCTGACTTAAAAGGCCCTGCTGTGGCTTTCTTTCCATCTGTTACCTTGCTGGGGATGAGAATGGACAGGACCGCTTTTGCCTTCCTCTCCATCTCAGGCTAGGCACAAGACTCAAATACTTGGAGCTTCCTAAAATTACACACTTCACATCCACCAGCTTTTTGGGTCTTGGGCAAGGAGGGCTTTGGGCTGCATGTTGTCTGAGCTGTTCCCTGGTGCTTCCTGATGCATCTGTACATCGAGGAGGGACGCACTTGAGTCTGGGATGCCAGCTCTGTTTCCATTCCCTGCGTCTGCTCTGACTTGTGCCTCCCTGTGCCTTAAGCAGAACATTGGCAGTTATCTTTCTCTGGCTTTTTTTCCTAGGACTTTGAATGTGGAAATGACGTGGAACTTTCCTTCACCAAAAATGGGAAGTGGATGGGCATTGCCTTCCGAATCCAGAAGGAAGCCTTAGGGGGTCAGGCCCTCTACCCTCATGTCCTGGTGAAGAATTGTGCAGTGGAGTTCAACTTCGGGCAGAGGGCAGAGCCCTACTGTTCTGTCCTGCCAGGTTTCACCTTCATCCAGCACCTTCCCCTGAGTGAGCGAATCCGGGGCACTGTCGGACCAAAGAGCAAGGCAGAGTGTGAGGTGAGTGGGCCTGGAAGCCTGAATTGGTGGCCGCCTCTCCAGAGGCACGTTGCTGCCAAGACAGAGGGGAGACATTCAGTAGCTGAGTGTGGTGAAAGCTGCTGTGAGAGTGAGGTGAGGGCTGTGGGTGTGTGGCTTAGTCCAAAGAGGGAGGTGCCAAGGTAAGACACCTAAATGTCAGAAAGATTCCAAAAGGAAGTTGCCACACTGCTCCTCGGGTGTGGTCAGAATCTTGAAAAAGGAGGCTTTCCTCCCAGCGGAAGAGGGTGTGAAAGCACTTCCTGGTGAGCGAGTTCTTGGAGGAGGTTGCGCAGCTCCACGCTCCCATCCAAGGCTCTCCGAGAACAAAAACGGCAACTGGACTTAGAGCTGATTTGGTTGCAGAAGCTGCACTGGTGGTCTTTGTCCTCAAATAATGTTTCTTTCTGATATATAAGTAATTTTGTGTTTATTCTAGAAAATTAAGAAACATAAAGAAAATTAAAGTTTCCTTTAATTCCACCATCCACAAATAAGTTTCCTTTGAAAGTTTTGGAGCTTATCCTATGCCTTTTGCTGTGCTAGGTGCCATTTATACACACACACTTACAGTTGAGATCTTATGGTATAAGCATTTTGATATCCTGCCCTTTCACTTAATGTTATTTTGTGAGCTTTGTCCCACCACATGAACACCTCTTTTGAAACTCATTGTTATTAGCCTCGCTATTTTCCTCTTTTTGGGCATTTTGGTTACATCCAGTGTTTGCCAAATTGTAAACGTACTGATTAGAAATGATGCTTGTCTTTATGCATACAGTCTGTCCCCATCTGAGACTCCAGGAAGGTTGTACCACTCCTTGTGCCTATTCCGTGGACCTTTCCCTTTCAGAGGCCCCTGAATCCTGCCTAAACAAAAATGTAAATACTCATAAGAGCAGGCCCTCTGCTGAGAGTCTGACAACCCTCGTCTCTTTGAATCCCAACAACAGTACTATGAGGTAGATGCTGTTATTGCTTCCATTTCCCAGAGGTGGCCATGAGGTTTAGAGTCACCCTCACCGTCACCATCAAGTCAGGGTGATGCCGGGCTGCCATGCCACACACTGTTTCTGGTTCACAGTGTCCCTCCTTGTCCTGTTCTTACAGATTCTGATGATGGTGGGCCTGCCTGCCGCCGGTAAGACCACATGGGCCATCAAACATGCAGCCTCCAACCCCTCCAAGAAGTACAACATCCTGGGTACCAATGCCATCATGGATAAGATGCGGGTAAGGATAGCCCCTGGTCTCTCCTCTTCCGCCTCCCACTCCCTGAATACTGCTCAGCAAACAGGACCACCCACCCCTCACCACCCCTTGCCCACAGGTGATGGGCCTACGCCGTCAGAGGAACTACGCCGGCCGCTGGGATGTCCTGATCCAGCAGGCCACCCAGTGCCTCAACCGCCTCATCCAGATCGCTGCCCGAAAGAAACGCAACTATATCCTAGATCAGGTACTTACTGGTGACTGTCATGCCCCAGGAGAGGGAAGGGGCCATTGGGTGCCTGGGAAGTCCTCTCTGGTCCTTGTATTTTTTTCCCCATAATGCTCTTGGACTGCAGTACTGGTTAGAGGTCAGCCATACATGATGGCACAGTCCCAGACTCTTAACACAGCTTTCTGAGTCTGGTCTGCAAGCAGGGGTCTGGAGCAGCAATCCAGGCCTAGCTCAGGCCCCAAGCAGCACAATAGAACATTTTGTGAGAGCAAATTTGTGAAATGGAAAAAAGGCATGGATTTCTGAGCCAAACAGACCTGGGCTTGAATCCCAGCTCCGCTGCCTCCTAGCTGCGTGCCTGTGGGCAGCTGACTTGATCCTCTGAGTCTCCTGGTCTGTAAAACACAGCTCAAAATGGTGACCACACACCTAACATGGGCACTGGCACATAGTAGCTGGAGGTGGTTGTTAACCTACAGAATAGGTGTGTCCCAGCTTCTCTTAGCATGTTTTTATGACTGTCAGGTACCTATATGTCACGTATTTTTTACCTGCATTTCAATGAAGAGCAAGGTTCTTAACATTAGGCAATTTGGGAACTTTTGAAGTTAAACACAGAATTTTGTATGAAGATGCAGATATGTTTGTTTGTTTGTTTTGGTTTTTGGCCTCACTGCATGGCGTGTGGGATCTTAGTTCCCTGACCAGGGATCCCATGCCCCCTGCATTGGAAGCGTGGAGTTTTAACCACTGGATCACCAGGGAAGTCCCAGATATGATCTTTTTTTAACTAAAAAGTTTTGAGTTTGGATAGGAAGATCGTCCATGGCTTTCAGCATTCTCAAAAGTATGAGCGACCCAAACCTGGTTAAAGATCCCTGTCTCAGAGTAATGAGTGCTTCATGTTTACCACCTATGAGACCTCCTTCCTTGACGTTTGTCCTGAAGGCTTTCTCAAGTAGCAGATTTTGTATTTGAGGATGTACAGACAAGCCTCTGTTCCCCCTCAGCCTTGTATTTGTGTTTTCTTAAAAACCTGTAAGTGTGCAAATATGTAAACTAAGTAGCACCCCCAGCCTGGCAGCCTTAACTGGAGTGCCTTCCATATATGTAGTCCTGGGTACTTGGTTACCATGAGTTCAAAGGGCTTCTGATGAGGGTGGAGCTGGCTTTAGTGGTTGACTGATCAGAAAGGTGGTTGGAGGGACTTCCCTGGCGGTCCAGTGGTTAGGACTCCACGCTCCCACTGCAGGGGGCCCAGGTTCGATCCCTGGTCAGGGAACTAGGATCCCACAAGCCGCATGGAGAGGCCAAAAATAAATAAGTAAATTAAATTAAAGCCAACTTTTTAAAAAAAAAAAAAAAAGAAGGAAGGAAACGTGGTTGGAAACTCCAGGGGATCAAGGTGCTTTTGCCTAGGAGTGAGCATCTTACACAAAACAATTAAACAATTAAGCAGGAGCTTCTGGGTTGGTGAACAAGTGGAGATTTGGGGAGGGTGGGACCTTCAGAAGAGCATGGAGGTTCTGTGCCCCTTCCCACATAGCTTGCCATTTGTGTCTGTTCCATCTGGCTGTTCCTGCATTATATCCTTTTATAATATATTGGTAATCTAGTGTTTAGAGTTGAAAAATTGATACCTCGATATCCAACCTTTGAAAGGAGTACATAGTAAGAACTGATTCTTAAAGACAAAAAAAAAGGCTACTGGGCCTCCCTGGTGGCGCAGTGGTTGAGAGTCCGCCTGCCGATGCAGGGGATACGGGTTCGTGCCCCGGTCTGGGAGGATCCCATATGCCGCGGAGCGGCTGGGCCCGTGAGCCATGGCCGCTGGGCCTGCGCATCCGGAGCCTGTGCTCCGCAACGGGAGAGGCCACAACAGTGAGAGGCCCGCATACCGCAAAAAGAAAAAAAAAAAAAAAGGCTACTAGCTGGTGATAGTTCTTTATGACAGACAAATTAAATGATCTTGCCAAGCAGTTAGGTACTGAGAGTAGAAATCTGGTTTGCTGATGAAACAGTTATGCTCAGTTGGGCAAAGCTATGCAATACAATTGGCATTCTTCTGTGATGGTGGAGATGTGAGATTTACTCTGGGTTCTGCTTTTCTGGAAAGCAGACATGAAAAGGTGTACCACTTTTATCCAGTGACCAATGCCGCAGCCATGGGATTGAGCCCTGAAGACTCACATTTGTGAAGAAGACAGGACATGATCCCATAATAGTAAATTTTGATTAAAAACTACTAATTGGGCTACTGTTTAGAATATATTTATGGGGGAAGGGGACGGTTGGGCACAGGGCAGTCCAAGAGCTACTCAGGGTTGCTGCCCCAGCTCAGCCCCATCAGCAATGCATACAGCCAGCCTTCTCCCCCGTTGAAGACTTTGTTTGTTTGTTTGTTAACCCCTAGCCTCACTTTGCCCCATTTTTCTTGTCAGGGCATTTTGGAGTTGTAGTCCAGCTTGGCCTCAGTGGGATTCTGTCCTGAAAGATAGATCAGTGGTGTTTTAATACCTTGAGAATTCCTTTTTTGGATACCCCAGCAAGTACTCCCTGCCTGTCTTTTTCTCAGTTTACTAGTTAAATCAGCTGTGAAACCCATTTCAAATATGTGGCCCGTGGAGAAAGTTTATAATCCTAGGGGTTATAATTGTCTTAACATTTCTGTCCAGCATTTCAAAGTGAGCTTTCTCTAGAGGTCAGGGCCCCAGCCCCTCAGCCAGGCACAGAACAGTTGAGCACAGTAAAGACTTGCCGTTGGCCCTCTCAGCTTATGCTGCCTTGTTCAGGGACAGGGTCCAGGGCTGTTCCAGGTGCACCTGTGGTCTTCAGGGCTGCTGGCCTCCTGGTGGAGGAAAATGCAGGTCAGGCCAAGTGTTCTAGGCCAACAGCGAGGCCAAAGAACCTAACCTCTGAAGGTGGGGGAGTAGGGTTCTCTGGTTGGCCACAGATTGGAGGATTGACTTGGGACCCAAAACTAGAGATTACTGAGGCCTGGGAAGAGGTCTGAAGCCAGTGGTTCGACCTGTTTTGGCTTAAACCCCAAAAAGTGTGTTCCAGAAAACCCTGGGTGGGTGAGCATGTGTGTAGGAGATACAGAGCAGGCCCCAGGCCAGACCCTGGCATTTCCTACCCCACCAGCCTTGGCAGTGAGGGGTAAGTTGATGCTTAGCTGTCTCCTGAGTTAGATGGGATTCCCAGAGCAGAAACTGGTACTATAGGCAAAGTCCCTGCGGTCCCTGGATCTCAGCCCAGCACCATCTTTTTTCTTCTCTGGTTTTTCCTGAGTGGTCAGACCTCCTCACATTTGGCTCTTCTGTGTCTCCTGTTGGTAGTTTGACCTCAGAAATGCCCCTCCTTGAGAGGGGAGGAGAACGTAGCTACAGAAGCCAAGCTAGGCCAAGTGAACCGTGTAGTTGGGGCTTTTACCTACATTCCATGGTGACCTGAGTACCCTCTTCAGATCATGTGAGTGTTAGAGCAGTGGAACAGCCGAGGAGAAAAAAGAAAGAAGAGGTAGGTTACATTGCTTCAGGTGGCTCTGTTGCCAGTGGAAATCCTCTGGAATGAAACGCTGCCTGGCCTGTCCCTTGCCTACCAAGGTGCAGAGTAGGAGCTGGCCTCTGTGAGGCAGGAAACTTGCCTTCCTGGAGGCTTCTGAGAAGGTCCCTGCAGGGCCATATGTGAGGGCCCAAACCACCCCCAGGGTTGAGGTCTGCAGGCTAGGAGTTCTCTTAGGATTCTAACAGCCCAGAGCTGGGCCAGGCAGTGATCAGAGGCAGGGCTGGATATGGCAACATCGCTGACCTCACCTCAGCCCTCAGAACAAATGGTTGTGGTCCTGCTTTGCATCCCTGTTGGCAAGAGCCACGCCTTTGCCTGAAACAGAAACCCAGGGCTACAGAGGAGACCCAAAGTAAACTGCCTCTTGTTGGCAGGCGTTGGAGAAGAGGATGTTTCTTTCCTCTCTCCTCCCCACCCCCAGAGCCTCAGCCCATTCCATTGTTGTTGTTGACACTCTGGCCAAGTCTCTTACCTCACAAGTGGTTCGTTCTACTGGGTTCACCTCACGCTGAGCCTAGAGTGAACTCTTGCGTCACCAGCTTTAAGTTTGCTCCCCTGGGATCCAACCCTGTCTCCTGCTGCCAGCCTGACCTTGTTGAGTTGTGGGTGGGGGACAAGAGTTGACAGGGGACAGAGGGGCTCTGAGAGACCTCAGGCTGTGAGCGGCCTGCTGTGTTCCTCCCTACTCCCTCAGACTGTCACACACCAAAACTACCCCCGCAGCTGCTCTAAGAAACCCAGCCCCTGTCCTCTGGCCCACATCACGGGGCAGTGGAAGTAGCCCGGGGCCAGGGAACACAGGCGGCCCCTGACCTCCTCAGAGTCAGCGTCTTCAAGCGGGGTGGGGCTGGGAGAAGCAGGCGAGGGAGGCTTCACAGCGGGAAAAGCTGACCTGCCGTTGTGCTGGTCTCTTAGCAGCAGCCCCCAGCAGCCCCCAGCGACCACAGCAGTGCCGGGCCAGCCCAGGGGCTCTGACCTCACTGTGTTTGCTGTGGCAACGGCACCGACAGCTAACTCCCTTTCCTCCAGGGAAGCCAAGCATTTGCATTGCTGCTGGCTGGCCTAGATGCTCTTCTTTCCTTCCTCAAACCAAGGAGGGAGAGGAGGGAGGCGTGGTCTTGAAAATTGTCACCAAGAGGGTTCTCAGCACCTCAGTTCCAAAATGTCTGAGGAGCCATTTCTCAGAGTCTAGCCACTTCCCAGGACAGAGGCCAGCTGTTTATGAGTCCTGTCTGCTCCGCCCCCATTCCTCCCATTGTGAAGCTGCAGGGACTAGCCCTCTTGGCAGTGATGCTTTTCTTCTCTGTCCCCTCATCAGGACATGGACGGGGTAGGTCTCATCCATAGAAAACCACCAAGAGGTGTTTATCCATGTCCTGGGGTTCAAAGGGATCAAAATAGGATCACTTCTTACGGGCAGGCAAACAGTGGAATGGATTGTCCACAGAGTGGCTGGGGCCACAGTCACCCCTGGCACTCGCCTACTCTGGGTTTTGTGCCAGGAGAAAACCTCATTATTTAGCTAGAGGAAAGCAAATTCTATCTTCCTGTGACCAGATGCCACCTGATTTGCTTTTAGGAATGGAGTCTAGGAAGAGCGGTGAGGAGAAGGACTTGACTTTTCCTTTGTAACCTGTGTGCTTTTTAACCATTTGTGGCTCAAGGCCTCTCCTTGGGCCAGTGCTCAAGGCACAGATTATAACACATGTATGCCCACCACACACACCCACTTTGCGGGCCCCCACCCCCAGTTAATGTTGAGACATTTTCCCTGGGGAACAGGGAAGACCATCTTTGCCTGCTGTGTGTGTCAGGGCCACAGGGTTGGGTTGGTTTAGAAAACAGCTGTACCCACAGCCCACATCTCCCAACAGGTGTGCACTGGCGTCCCTGGCCTCTGGCTGACCCATAACCCAGCTTCCTGTTCCTTGTGTTTTGGAATAGGCTCTCTTGTGCCTCATCTTTTCCTCAAACTTAACTTTCCTTGGTCCTTTCCATTGGGAAGCCTCTCTTAGGACAGTGTCAGTCCTGTTGGTCATATTTTCAGACTTCTTTCCCTGCCATTTTCACATCTATAAATCCTCACCAGAGCCAGGAGGAGGGTGACAGGATCGCTGTCCTTCAGATGTAGAAATTCTGAGACTCGGACTAATTAGGTGACTTGTCTACAGCCTCACAAATAGTAGAGGGCACAGCTGCGATTTCAACCTCAAGCCTGTTCCCCAGAGCCTGTGATCTTTCCACCCTGCCTCACCGTCCCTGCCTTTCTGATGGGAAGTCACTATAGCTTGACATTCCTTGGTCTGAGTTGCTTCAACTCAACCTTACAGTAAGAGAAGGTCCAGTGCACCCCACCCAGTGACGGCCACGTCATATCAACCATGACCTCCATTTGTTGAGTGTTGGCTGTGAGCCAGGCCCTGGGCTAAACAAGGGCTTTCACTCACATGAGCTCCTCCAGTCTTAACAGTGACCATATGATCTTCCTATTGTTTTCCCCTTTCAGGGCTTGAGACTTAGTAGGTGTGCAGACTGAGGCTCTGAGTGGAAGTCACTCAGGGCCACACAGTGTGACTTGACCAAGTCACCTTAGAGCCAGGGTGTGCTGAGCCATCCCCCCGCGCTACCTGCCTCTGTCAAGGCAGCTTCCGCCCTGGAGGCCACAATGTAGCCCCCACTCCAGGAGTTCCTCACACTTGGTCAGTTGCTTTGTGGTCCTTTTCCCGCTCAATCCTCACCAGGCCCAGGAGGGAGGCTTTTTTTCCTCCGTTTTAACAGATGAAGCAACTACAACGACTGGCCACGGTGAGTGAGTGGCCACACTAGGACTTGTTGCTGGGCTTTTTCCACCCTGCCAGGCTGCATCTTCAAAATACAACATTTTTTTGTCTGTTTGTGCATGCCCCTTTACAGATCTCTTCCCCTCTGTGGCTTCTCCCTTGAGTACCTATCAGAGCTACTAAAAGTTGTTTAAATGCAACATTACTTATTACTCCAGTTCTGTTGAGTGTCTGAATGGGAAAAGATACCCATACAGGTGCCTGGGTCCCACCTCCAGAGACTGGGGTTGGGGAATACTCTGGTGGGGTTTGAGCCACTCTCTTTTTCAGTAGTGTCCGAGTGATTCAGGTACACAGGCTGAGTCCGTGGAGCACTGGGGTTTGACAGATCTGGGCGCCAGTCCCAGAGGGCCCAGCATGTGGAAGGTATTCAATGAACGGAAGCTGTCTTTACTACGGCTCTCAATCAGATGTGTCATAGAGCACCGCTCTATGCCAGCACCAGCCCAGGAAGCACCTAACCATCACCTAGAAGAAGGGAAGAGAAAGTTAGTAGCAAAACTGCACTTGCTAAAAGCACAAGTTATCGCCTTGTCAAGCTCCCTGGTTAGAAGCTTGTGGGTGAGTCTGGTGTTTTAGAGCAGGACTAAGGGAATAAAAGAACCACAGTGTTGATGAAAACGATCTATACAACTGTCAAAGGGGCTGGTTAATTATGGCATCCATTCTATAAATATTATTAAAGGAGAATACCATGGAATTCCGTGGCGGTCCAGTGGTTAAGACTTCGCACTTTCACTGCCGAGGGCACAGGTTCAATCCCTGGTCGGAACTAAGATCCCACAAGCTGCGTGGTGCGCCCCAAAAGGAAAAAAAGGAGAATACCAGCACAGAAAAATGACAGAAACATTAAGTGAAAAAAAGACTTCAGAAGAGTGTGTGTTGTTTGATTCCATTAGTGTTAAAAATCACACAGATATTTCTAGAAATACATAAATTCAATACAGGTCATATCTGGGAAGTAGGAATGGCAGTAGGTGGATGAAAGGATTCTTACTCTAAACTTTACAGCTTGTACTCTGAACTTTTTTACTGTGAGCATGTGTTACTTTTAGAATGGGGGCTGAGGGGGCTGTAATGCACAATACCACGAACAAACTGGATTAAAAAAGCAAAGCCCAAACTTTAGGAATCCCTTGTCCTGTTATTGTCAGCAGCCACTTTCCCAAGTCAGTTCATTTTCTGAGGGTAGTCTCAAGAATCTTAAAAGGGAAGAGCAGTTGCCTGAGTTTCTCTGCTTAGGAGAACTAGTATCCCTTTCTCAGTCCCTGGCCTACATAATACCCCACAGAGGAAAAAACCAACTTGTAGTGACCATCTCTTGCCTCTTCTGTTACCTACCCCTAGACAAATGTTTATGGGTCAGCCCAGAGACGAAAAATGAGACCATTTGAAGGCTTCCAGCGCAAAGCTATTGTCATTTGTCCCACTGATGAGGACCTAAAAGACAGAACAATAAAGCGAACCGACGAAGAAGGGAAGGATGTCCCAGATCACGCGGTCTTAGAAATGAAAGGTAGGAAATGAGCAGTTCCCAGAGGGACATCGCAGCAGGGTCCTTAAGAGAAAAAGGGCCTTGCACAGTTTTTCCCTTCCCAGGTCCTTGATTATTCTTTTTTTTATCTTGTTCTTTCTTTCTGTGCTTCTGCTTTGTCCCTTCCCTGTCTAGTACAGCTGTGAATGGAAAAGCTGCCTGTATCCCTCCTGGGGCAAGGTTTTCCGACTAGATGGGGCTGGGGCAGGATGAGGAAGAGGATGTGTGGGAACAGGTGCCGAGAGACCTGCACAGTTGGTCGTCTGCCTCTGGCACCCACTGGGTGGGCTGGCTGAGCAAGCCTCAGTTTGCTTCTCTGTAAAAATAAGGAAGATGATTCTACCTGCCAGGCTCACTCCCTGGGTTATAAAACATTGGTTTGGTGGGGCTTAGCCACCTCTTCAGGAAAGGGAGGAGAGGGTCTTTGTTAGCCCCTTACTGTTGTCAGGGAGGCCGAGTTTGGGACCCTGTCTCTCCTCTGTCGCTTATACTGCAGTCCCCTCCTCCTCCTCCCTTCTGGCAGGCCAGTGTCCTGGGGGTGAAGGAGACCAGACCTCAGAAGGTGCTGACCGCCTCTTCTTGTTCCCTCTGGGGCCCTCCCTTCCTCCTAGCCAACTTCACGTTGCCAGATGTTGGGGACTTCCTGGACGAGGTGCTGTTCATTGAGCTGCAGCGCGAGGAAGCAGACAAGCTGGTGAGGCAGTACAATGAGGAAGGCCGCAGGGCCGGGCCGCCCCCTGAGAAGCGCTTTGACAGCCGAGGCGGCGGGGGCTTCCGGGGCCGTGGGGGTGGCGGCGGTTTCCAGCGCTATGACAACCGAGGTCCCCCCGGGGGCAACCGAGGAGGCTTCCAGAATCGAGGAGGAGGCAGCGGAGGAGGCAGCTACCGAGGAGGTGAGGCATCTCACACCGAGCTGTCCCTGCTTTTGGTTCCTGGTTCAGGGTTGCGTTTTGTGACTGCTTGCTCAGTCAGCAGATGACGTTTCCCTGTCACCCGCTGTGGGCTGAACTCTGGTAGAGAACTGAGATAAACCAGAGTCTGGGGCCTCAGGGAAACTCTCCCACTGTCGTGCTCCCCCTGGACATTGCTCCTGAAGCCCTTGGCCATTTGTATTTCGCATTGCTATTATTTTTATGAATCTTTCCCACCCCCCTCATCTGACCATGAGCTTCTTGAGAAGAGGGGCCAGACCGAGTTTACTGCCAGCCCTGGGTCCCACCTCAGGACCTGGCACAGGGCAAATATTAGGACTGGTTTTGCTTCTAAAACACATGGAGAAACAAGCTTGGAGAGGTTAATTTGCCCAAGATTCACCCAGCTGAATCCATAGTTGGGATCAAGTGGTGATAGATCCAGAGCCCAGGTTCTTACTAAGTTATGCTATCTCTGAAGTGTATGATCATGATTTAATAAGCATGCCCTACTCTGTTTCAGTCTTGTGCTGGGTGGTTTTGGAGACAGAGCCTTGACCCAGACACTATATCACCCTGTAGTGACAGTCCAGAAGGATTCTGGGCTGAATGGCACAGCCCGGGGGTACTTTGAGCTCCAGTGATACCTGATCCAGCCTGCAGGGGAGCAGGGCTCAGGAAAGGCCTCCCAAAGTGCTGATGTCTAAGCTGAGGTCCAGAAGCCAATAGGAATTGGCTGGGGGAAGGGTTCTGGGCTCACGAAAACTGCACAAAGGCTCAGAAGAGGCCAGCCCATTTGGCCAAGCCTGAAAAGGACTGTCCCCAGTGCTTAGATGTTGGGGACACAGTAGAAACTAAGACAGCCCTGGTCCCAGGCTCACAGTCCAATGGGCAAGACAAACCTGTCAGCAGGCCGTAACAACTGAGTGTTACCAGGGCGGCATGGGGAGTGCTCCCAGGGCTCTGGGGAAGGCTGGAGGGGGTGCTTTACTTGTTCACTGGGACTGGGCTCCTGCTCTGTGCCTGGTCACACTGGAGCTACAGCAGTCCTTAAGACAGCCCAGCTCCTGAGGGTCCCAAATTGAGAACAGCAGGGCCTCTCACCTGGCTCTCCAATGCAGGTTTCAACCGCAGTGGAGGTGGTGGCTACAACCAGAACCGCTGGGGTAACAACAGCCGGGATAACAACAACTCCAACACCCGAGGCAGCTACAACCGGGCTCCCCAGCAACAGCCGCCGCCACAGCAGCCACCGCCACCGCAGCCACCGCCACAGCAGCCTCCACCGCCACCCAGCTACAGCCCTGCTCGGAACCCCCCAGGGGCCGGCAGCTACACTAAGAACAGCAACATCCCTGGCTCGAGCGCCAGTACCAGCACCCCTCCTGTCAGCAGCTACAGCCCCCCACAGGTGAGAGGATAAGCGTGCGTGCGTGTGTGAACAGGTGAGAGGAGCTGGGTCCAGGGACATCGCCAACATGTGCTCCAGCCACAGGCCTTAACTCTTACCTCCAGCCCTGCCCTTTCTCCCTTCCCTGCCAGTGCTTTTGGCTGAGACAGACCCTAGATATTCCCAGATGCCTTCCAGACCCAGAGTAAATCGGGGGACCTACCTGTTCTGTCATCCCTCTCAGGGCGGGCTGTATGTGTTGGTCCCACAAGTACATTTCTCTTGGCTGTGTTCTCTTGGCTGTGTCACTGGCCTCACTGAATCCCCAAGAAAGCACTCAGTTGGAGTTACCCCTTCAACCTAGGCTTGAAGGGGCTGATCCCCTTGTCTTCAGGATGTAGGGACAGACTCAGAGGTTGGTGAGGACTTGACCTCTGCCCTGAGAGCTTCAGGCTCAGTTTGAGTTTTTAGAGAGCCAGTGCTCAGCTCTGTACGCACAGGCCCCGTAACCAGAGCGGTCCCCGTTTACTGGCACCTTCCACGCTCCAGGCCTGGAGGCAGCTGCCAGGAGACACAGGTGAATGGTTCTAGTCCTGTTCTAACCAGAATATTTCCTAGAACAGGAGTTGGGCAGACACAAAGTCAAACCCCAGCCCCACAGCGTTCTGGTTTTGTGACCTTGGACAAACAGCTTCACCTCTCGGGACCTCGTTTTCCTCATAAAGGACTAGAGTTAGTTGTAGAACTCACTTCCAAGGTTTGTTGTGGGGGGAAGATGACATCATAGCTTTGCAGATAAGGCTCTGGAACTAGGCGGACCTGGGGGCAAGTCACAGCTCTGCCACTTTTTACCTGTGTGGCTTGGGCCTAGTGATTTCACCTCCCTGAGCCTCACCTTCCTTCTCTGTAAAATGAAGCCAATGGAGCCTGCCTCAGAGAGTTGATTGCAGGATTAGAGGAGTTAAGGATCCAGCCTGGACATGGGAAGCACTTAGGAAATTGCCACTACTGTTTTTCTTAGCAGGTCTTCCTATAACAAATACCACCATTTATTGTGCCCAATGGATGGTGCACGTAAGCTTAGTGAATACGCAAGGCAATCCAAAGGGGTGGTTCTGTTGTAATTCTCATTTTACACAGAAAAAAAAAACCACTGGGATTTCAGGAGATGCTGTGTGCCTTGCTCCCCCAGGGTCTCAGAGCTGGGATTAGAGTCCAGAATGTAGCTCTTGATCCTACCCTGTCCTGCCATGTCACAGAGGTGACCCACCTCCTTCTCAGCCCTGAAACAGCCTCCACCAGGGAAGTTCCTTTGTGGACCCACTGCTTACAAAGGCCCTTCCTGCATCCCAGCTGAGCTGGCTATTTCACAGAGACCTGTTTTTTTCCCTCCACTTTCCAGCCGAGTTACAGCCAGCCACCTCCCTACAACCAGGGGGGTTACAGCCAGGGCTACACAGCTCCACCACCTCCACCTCCGCCACCACCTGCCTACAACTATGGGAGCTACGGCGGCTACAACCCAGCCCCTTACACCCCTCCGCCGCCCCCCACCGCACAGACCTACCCGCAGCCCAGCTATAACCAGTACCAACAGGTAAGTGCCACAAGCGGAGGGGGGAGAATGGGGAGACTTCTAGGGGCCCCACAGGGATGTGTATTCCCAGACCTGTGTCCCTGCTTATCCCTAAAAAGATGGGCAGCTCTCTGGCCTTGGGCTGGTGTCCATCTAGTACAGTATAGCCGTGCCGTTTGTTGAACACTTCTACACTGGCTGCTAAGTAACTGCCATCCTAGTTCCTCTCCCCAGTGCAGCAAGCAGAGGGCTTAGCAGGGGGCCTCAAACCCTGATTCAGTACCATGGCCAGTGTCCATTCTGATTGATTGATGCTAGGCCCCATGCCTGTTTCTGAGTATTTTGAACATGGTATCTAGCTATACCTGAAAGGGCATTAGGTTGGCAAGCCAGGATACCTGGGCTTCAGTCTCTAACTGCCCACCCATGTGACATCAGGTCATTCACTTATCCTCCCAAGGTACCTTGATTTCTCTGTCAGACCTATGTGTTGACTGTCATCACCATACCCATCTCCACCATGGGTGAGGGTGGGGTCAGGGGAGAAGTCAGATGTGGGTCTGGATGAATGACAACCTGGTGCTCTTGGTTTCTCTCTCCCCAGTATGCCCAGCAGTGGAACCAGTACTATCAGAACCAGGGCCAGTGGCCGCCGTACTACGGGAACTATGACTACGGGAGCTACTCCGGGAACACACAGGGGGGCACAAGCACACAGTAGCCAGTGTGTCCTGGAGGCCCCTGCCGGCTTCCTCCACCAGCGCCCACCTTGGCCCCCCTTTTCCACCCCCACCGGGTCACGTGGTGCTGGGGGACAGGTCCTCCCAGGGCTGCCTCTCCTCCAAGGGGCTCTTCCCCCACACAGGGCCGGGCATTTTCCTCCGGATTCAAACAGGCAACAATGACCATTTATTTTGTTTGTCCCCCCACCCCCCTCCTCTTCCTCTTCCTCCCTTCCTCCTTTTTGACTAAAGACCCCCCGCCTCCCTTGGTCGTACCGTGAGGCTACAGGGCTGTGGGGAGGGCCCCTTCCTGTCCTCTGGTCCCAGCCCCACTCCAGCCCCTCAGCTTCCCAGATTCTCATGCAGTTGGTTGTAAATTCTTCCAGGAGCTGTTTTACTGTCTACTTTTCAGGATTAAAAAAAAAAAAATCAAAAACTTAAAAACACAAGTTTAAAAAAGCAAAATGCAGAGGGAGGAAGAAGCGACAGATATTTTTTTGGTAATAATGCTTTTTTTTTTTAATTTTTAGAATTTGTCCCTTTTTACTGTGGGTCGGCTGTTGATATTTCATTAGGATAACCATTTCTTTGCTGAGTTCAGGTGACCGAGGAAGAGCCACACCCTCAAAACAAAACACACACAAAACAAAACCACAGAATCATCTTTAACCTAACTTTTTATACAATGTCTCAGTTTCCCGTAACTTTGCACACAAGCTTCTGTGTTGAGTTGAATTGTACCTGCCTTTTGTATTTGGAGAGAGTGTGACTATTGAACTTGAAACATTTTATTCCGGGCGTCTTGGTAGTTTCTGGTGGGATTAATCGGGTGAGAGGGAAGAAGGGAGTTGGGGGGCTCCTTCCTTTCAGAACATGAAGTTTCTCCCACTGCCTCCTCTCCAAAGGTCTCCCAGGTGCCAGACCTAAAGGTTTTTCCTACAGTGATCCTCTGATTATTTTTACTTCCCCTTGACCCATATGTTTTAACAGGACTTTAACAAACTGCACTTATTAAGAAATGTGTTTGCCCTGTTTTGTTTTGTTTTTGTTTTGTTTCAATAAATGACATGGCACCTCCTAGCAGGAAGGAAGCAAGGTTTCAACCCTGAAGTGTTACTGCAGTTGGCCTTTAATTGGGGTGGGAGCCTTTTCAAGGGGACATTATTTACTCATTAAACACTTACTGTGGGATTTGTGTGCCTGTCCCCATTTTTGGCGCTGGGGATGCCCCCTTAAACCTCAGGCCCTCAGTTTAAAATCCACCAGTTCACTTTTAACGTGGTTCTCTGGTCTCTGCCCTTTCCAGTTCACCCACAGTCCCAAATCCCTCCCGGAATTTGTGAGTAGAAAAGGATGGAACAAGTCCCGAGGCAGAGAGCAAGGTAGAGTGATGGTTGGAAACTAGGGCTGGACTGTTGGGGTCATCCCTTGGTGTGACTGCCCATCCACATCAGGCCTGGCCTCTGTGCTGGACTTAGGATGGTTCTTGACCGCGCTCCTGGATCCAGGCTAGTGGGGATTCCAGGAGCTTCTTTATCCAGCCAGTGTTAGGTACTTGCTCTGTTCCTTACCCACACCCACTCTGGACGGTGCTGAGGACATAGCATGACCAAGGCAGTCCTGGACCCTGCCCTCACGGGGCTCTCAGTCCAGAGGTAACACGGACCTGTCATGGAATGGTGACAGTGCCAAGGTCAGCTGTGGGAGCTTGGGGTGGAGGGGGGTGGTGAGGTGAGGGCTTCGTGGAGAAGGGAGATTTTTTTAGAGAGGAATGAGCTGCGACAAAAGACTTTCTGGGGCTTCCCTGGTGGCGCAGTGGTTGAGAGTCTGCCTGCCGATGCAGCGGACACAGGTTCGACACCCAGTCCGGGAGGATCCCGCATGCCACTGGGCAGCTGGGCCCGTGAGCCATGGCCGCTGAGCCTGCGCGTCCAGAGCCCGTGCTCCGCAACGGGAGAGGCCACAACAGTGAGAGGCCCGGGTACTGCAAAAAAAAAAAAAAAAAAAACTGCCTGACTTCATCCCCACAGCCTATCCTCCTTCCCCAGCAACTTGAGTCATTTCTTCAATCCCCTTAGGCATGCTGTACTCCTGGCCCCTTGTGAGGGACAAGGCTGGGGCACAGGAACGGCCAGTTCAGCTCCATCTCTCCCCTCACAGGAACTGCCTCAGAGCCTTGTGAAGGGAGCACAGGCTACAAAACAGGGAGGAGGAAGGTTGACTACTTTTGAGGTCAGATGCAAGGCATCTGAACATGAGGTGGAGCCAAGGTTGATGGCTAGTTGGGCTGAAGGGAATCCTAGAGTGGCCTCTCCCTACTGAGGGAGGGCCTCCGGTCCTCTAGGCTGGGAAGTCCCCTTCCCTGCAGGTCCATGTGTTGGGCAACAGTGCCCTCTGCTGGCCTCTCCTGACAATATGTCTAAGTGTAGTCAGTCCCCATCTATCCCAAGTGACAAATTAGTCACTTTCCTCCAGATCCCTTATCCTGGGAATGCAAACGGGAAGTTATTCTTCTGCCTTTGGCCTTAATATCTGGGTTACTGCATCAGCCTCCTCACAGATCTCTCTGACCTCCAGTCCCTTACCCTGATACCACCCTGCTCACTCCCCACAGGATAAAGGAGCTCAAGCTACTTAATATGGCTTACAGGCTCCACATGCCTGGCCCCTGGTGACCTCACTGGCATTACCTTTTACCACTCCCCTTTCAAACTTAGGATCACTAGTTTGTTATAGGGGAATCACAAATCCCTTTTAGAATCTAAATGCCATGAACTTCTGCCTTGGAAATACATGTGTACGTGGAATTTTGCATAAAGATTTGTGAGGTTTTCCAATCCTTGCAGCCCGATCATGACCTTCAAGTTAGAACTCCTTTCCTATTACCTGGCCATACAGAAGCAACTAGAACTATTGATGCCTGCCTTCCTCTCCAGGGGTTTGCCTTGCCCATCCTCCTACATGAGACCCTTCTCTACCTCCCTCTTATCCTGGTTCCTGATCATTTTTCCGGTCTCAGTTTGGGTGTCCTTTACTCTCAGAAAAGAACCTTCCCTGGGTCCTGCAGGCTGGGGTGGGCAGCTCCCTTAGCTCTCTGGGTCCATCAGCCCTGCCCACTCAGGCCACTGGTAACACTTGAATGTGAGTCCCTACCCGTCACGTAGGGCAAATCAGGACCAAGGTCTCTCCACACCTGAAGATTCTTCAGGTCCTGGGAGCACAAAGTGGGAAGTTCAGTCTCCGATCTCACCACCTATCTCATGCTAAGCAGGGACTGGGTGTGATGACAGAAGCAAGCGACAAGGCTTAGTAAATATTCTTGACGTGGCGAAGAAACAAGATAGACTGGGGTCTAAACCAGAGCCCAAGCCCTCAGAGGCCCTGGAGAGTGGTCATTCAAACCATTTATCCCCAAATTAAGCATGCTGGGCTCTGGAGTCACAGCAGTGCACAGGGTGAACAAGCCTTCCCTCCTGATAGTCCAATTTCGTAGCGGTTCAAATTGCGGGGGTGCGGCGTGCCGGAAGAATCTATCTGACCCTGGTGTCCTTTTCCTGCCTGGGGTGGGCGGGGCCGGACGGAAGCACGCATGCGCATAGGAAAATCCAACTTCGTCCCGGAACTTTGGTTCCTGGTGCCGCAGGGCACCCGGGCCCGGGAGGGTGCTTGGCCGGAAGTGGCCGCTGAGGACCTGGGGCGGGTTTGGTGTGCGGGGCCTTCCACAGCAGGTAACAAGTCGTAGAGAATCGGGATGGAGGCCGTAGCGACAGCGACTGCGACGGCGGCGACGGAACCCCGTGAAGGTGAGGTCCTGGCCACGCGGAGGCGGTGGGAGGGTGGAGTTGCGGTGTCACTGGGAAATGATTCCCCGTGAAGGCGAAGGAGGACTCTTTAAAAGGGGACACCTGCCCTCGGCCCTAACTGTCCCCTTCACCACTTTGTCCAGATTAACCCCTTTCGTTGCAGGCTGACCTCCTTTACCTCATCCCCTCCCCCGAAATTAACCTCTTCCAAGTTCCAGCCGGCTCTTTCCGTGTCCCAGGCTAATCCAGTTCCTTACCAAGCTCTCAGGCTAGCATAAACGTCTCTGTCCTGGGCTCTCCCATTGTCCCAGTCAACCGTGCTTCTCAAGTTACCTCGTCCCTTGCTTCCTCCTGTCCCATGCAAACTCTACTTAGACCATACTAACGGCTCCCCCCATTTCATTCTAATTCCCCTTCTCCGAAAGTCCACAGTCCCATCTGCTTCCTCAGGGTCGTTAATTCATTTCTGTGCTCCCCCATCTCTTTTGCATCTTCAGTCTCTTTTATTTCTCCTGATGCCTCCCCAACAGTACCTAAAATGCTTTTGTTTTGCTCATCTTAAAATTCTATCCTGGTGCTTCAGAGTAATCCCGTGTGGGGTGAGGTGCGGTTGAGAGATTGGTTGAAACATCACTGGACAAGAATTGATCATTTTTGAAGCTGGATGATGGATATATTGGTGGGGGGGGGTCATTGTACTTTCTACTTATGTGCATGTTTGAAAGTTTCCATAATAAGAAGAAAAAAGCTTTAACCTAAAAAGAAAATCCATCCCTTGATTCCATGCTGCCTTCCAGATACCATTTATCTTCTCCAAAGAGTCATGCACACTCGCCTCCATTTCCTCACTACCCACCCACTGCAGTCTGGCTTTTACCTTCAGAAACTGCACCCATCGGGGTCTGCAGTGAACGCCCTGTGTAGTTAAACTGAGTCACCCTGTTCAGTTTTTTCCTTATTAGACTACTTGGAGAATTCAATGCCATTGACCCCTCCATCCTTCTTGAAAATATTCCTTTGGTTTCTGTGACACCACTCCTTCTGATATCCTTCCTATCTCTCGGGCTCCTCCTGCTCAGCCAGTATTAGTTTCCTGGGGCTGCTGTATCAAATGATCACAAACTGGGTGGCTTAAAACAACAGAAATTTATTCTCTCACAGTTCTGGAAGCCAGAAGTCTGAAGTCAGTATCACTGGGTTGAAATCAAGGTGTCAGCAGGGCCATGGAGAGCTCCCTCAGAGGCTCTAAGGGAGAACCCATTCCTCACCTCTTCCAGCTTCTGGTGGCTCCTGGCATTCCTTGGTTTGTGGCCACATCACTCCAATCTCTGCTTCTGTCTGTCTTCACCTTGTGTTCTCTGTGTGTGTCAAATCTCCCTCTTATAGGACACTTGTAATGGCGTTTAGGGCCCACCTGGATAATCCAAGATAATATCTGTATCTCAAGATCCATAATTTAATCATATATGCAAAGACCCCGCTTTTTTTTTTTTTTTTTTTTTTTTTTGGGGGGGCCATGTAAGGTAACATTCACGGGTTCCAGGAATTAAGACGTGACTATCTTTTGGGGGCCATTTTTTAGCCTCTCACAGCCTCCTTCATAGACATGTCTTCTCCCCATCCAGTCAGGACTGTTTCTTGGCCCCTCTTCTCGTTTCATACCTTACACACTCCCCCCACCCTCCCCGCGACTTCTTATTTCCTTCAGCTTTACTTCTGTTCTTTGCTCTGACGGCTCCCATAACTCAGTCCCCAGCCCAACACTTCTCCCCTGAGAAGTCTCCCATGTACCAGCAGTCTTGTAAATGCTTCCCCTTGGATGTCTCCTGGGCCTGTCATACCATCCATGTCCCAAACCGGCCTCAGCATCTTCCCCCAGACTTGCTCCTCATCCATGTCTCTGTGTCAGGGACAGTTTGACCAGGCCCCTGGCCAGAGCCCTGTACCTTAACTGGATACCTCCCTCACCTCCTAGCCCTTCATTCCAATGACTTGTCCTACTCGGCCTCCCAAGCGTCTTTTTAATCACGACCCCCTCCTGTCCCCTCCTCCACAGCCCCTTTACCTGGTCCAGCCCAGTCTTCTCTTGCCTCAGTCATTAAAACCCTCCCTGAAACCCGTTGTGCCTGTAACCACCACCCTCTTTCTCTTCCCCACCCCAGCCAAGCTAAAGGAGTTGTCTGTACCTCCTGTCTTCACTTATTTCCTGCGTGCTGTAGCCTTGCTCCAGTTGCCACCACTTTTGAGAAGCAGCTTGCACCAGGGTTTGCCCAGCGCTCCGCTTTTCTGTTACCAGTGCCTGTGCTGTCTTTGACCTTGCCTGTCTTCCCCCATCAGACAGGGTGCCCTCTGGGAGCTGAACTGGATCCCTCCGGGGGTCCTCAGCATTGCCCAGCTCAGGGCCCGGCATAGATTTAGAGTTGCTGAAGAGTGGTTGGATGGATATGCAAATGAGTAGGAGAATGAATGAGTGAATGAGTAAACGACTTAGTGAATGTATTGATGATTTCGTGAGCAAGTGAAAAGGCAAAATTGAGTGAATCAATGAATGAAGTGCTCAAGGACCAAGTAAATACACCAAGCACACTACCTCAGGGCCTTTGCACTGGCTGTTCCCTCTGCCAGTTCCCACAGAAATCTCGTGGCTCAGTTCCTCACCACCTCAGGTCTCTACTGAAATGTCACCTTTTGGGCAAGGCCCTCTCTGACTGTCCATTTAAAATTGCAGCCTCACCCCCATTCCCTCCTCCTTCCCTCCTCATTTTCCTACACAGTTCTTGGAACCACCTAACACACTCTATGTTTTCACTAACTATGTTTTCACATGCCTGCGTTCCCCACTAAACTGTCAATCTCTTGCTTACTGTGGTATCTCTAGGGCCTAGAACAGTGCCCAGAATACAGTAGGTGCTCAATAAATGTGATGAGTGAGTGAGTGAGCACCCACTGCCCCATCCGCTCTCCCATCCTGGACTGACTGATCTCGCCTCTCCCCACAGGCTGCACGGAGCCCAGTCCTGGGCACTGGGGGGAGCTGAGCTGGACACCGGTCCCATCCCAACCCCAGGACAAGGCAGAAGCAGCAGAGGGAGCGCCAAAGGCCCTAGACACTGACCCCTCAGAGGTCGAGGACGCGGCGGTGAGTGCCATGCTGCGCGCCGTGGCTGCCAGCCGCCTGCCCGTGTGCAGCCAGCAGCAGGGCGAGCCCGACCTGACGGAGCAGGAGAAGGTGGCCATCCTGGGCCAGCTGTACCATGAGAAGCCACTGGTGTTTCTGGAGCGCTTCCGCACGGGCCTCCGGGAGGAGCACCTGGCCTGCTTTGGCCACTTGCGCGGTGACCACCGCGCGGACTTCTACTGCGCTGAGGTGGCCCGGCAAGGCAGCACCCGACCCCGCACCCTGCGCACCCGCCTGCGTAACCGCCGCTACGCTGCCCTGCGTGAGCTCATCCAAGGTGTGGGGGCGGACAGGTTGGGTGGGAGGGGAGACTGAAGCAGAGGAAGTGAGAAACAAGGATGCAGGAGCAGAAACGCAGACAGAGATCCTGGGAGATAAGTTTTAAGACAGTGACCCGGGGAGAGATGGAGACAGAAATGTGAGGTGACAGGGTGAGATAGGGAGAGACAAACAGGGACCCACGGGAAGAGAATGGGGCAGCCAGTGAGAAGGGTCAGAATTTAGTAGATAACAGAAGTGCCATTTCAGACCAGCAGGCTGAGGACACACAGTATCCAGCACTGTGAGAACTGGTTACCCCTCAGGGAAACTAGATCCCTACCTTACACTGTACACAGAGGCATTGACAGAAACCTAGGGGAATATGTTCATGACCCAGGGGAGGCAATTCCTCTTGAAAAAAAAAACACATGTGAAAAGCATGGAAAACATTGGTACCTTTCTCTTTTTTATTTATTTATTTATTATTTTTGTAACATTGGTACCTTTTTGACCATGATGTAGTTACAAGCAGCTTTGTGACCAAAGACACCAGAACTAAAGTTAAAAGATGAGAGCAGATGAAGGAGAGAGTGAGTTAAGATTCTACTTAGGGAGAAGGCACAGGCTGTAGAGAAAGGCATCCGGAGAGAGTGGAACACAGTGACAGATGAGGAGCAGGGATGAAGAGAGGAGGGAGGGTGAGTGAATGAAAGAAGTGGGGTTAGCTGGCAGGAACTGAGACAGCCAGAGCCACGGAGATGGGTGGAGACGGAGGGGCAGAGGAGGGGAGGGAGAAACTGAGACCCAGAGAGAGAGAGTGACAGTGAAAGATAGGGAGAAGGAGGGAGAGAAACAGAATGTGGTGGGAAACATCGGGAACAGAGAGAGGGGGGTAAGAGAGAGAAGGCAAGATGGAGGGCAAGACAGGGATGGTCACAGGATTCCTGGGCTCTGAGGGCGGGGCTAGGACCAGCGGTGGGAGGAGCTGGGCAGGCTTAACTGTTATCTGAGGGACTGAGCTGCCTATGCCGGAAGAGACATCAGGACGGGTATGAAGGCCCTGGGTCTGGGGAGAGGGGAAGCCAGGCCCTCAGAAGGGGTGGTTGCAGAGAGGAACGCTCTGGGGAGAGGTGAGATCTGGGGTCTGGAAGACCAACAGGGACACCCACACCTGGGCAGATGCCCTGCTAGACCTGACGCTGTGCACACACACGTCTGCTCCATGAAGATGTACACTTATGTGCCCAGCAGTGCAGGCGTGTCCAGGTGTGTGCACCAACAGCCAGAACGGGGCTCAGCAGACAGGCACACACAGTCTACATACTGGCTTCCATGCACAGTATACCTGCCCACAACGTCCTGCACACCAGCTCCCAGATGCAGGGACCCACAGCAGTGTACACACACACACACACACGCACACACACGAATCCTGCCCAGGCACAGTTGTACACGGGCCCTAGGCCAGCAGTGCCTCGGGCCAGGATGGCCAGCAACCTGACTGTGTACCCTACATGTTTGGACACATAAGTCCACACGTAGATACAGGCCTGGTTGTGCACACGTGCTTAGACACGTGCATGAGTTCTCATGGTCACGACCTCAGGCATCTGTGCATGCTTGCATACATTCCTGAATGTGGACGATCACAATCACACTTGTGTGTCTACGGCTTCCTGTCAGCGTGGTCCCACGCCTGGGTGGACACAGGTCTGTGCAGGCACACCCACCCTCCGCCCAGCCCCTCGCCTGGCCCGCAGGCCCTTGACTCCACGCCCACCCTGTCTCCTCCGTGCAGGGGGCGAGTACTTCAGCGACGAGCAGATGCGGTTTCGGGCCCCGCTGCTGTATGAGCAGTACATCGGGCAGTACCTGACCCTAGAGGAGCTCAGCGCCCGCACCCCGGCCCACTGGCCGCCCAAGCCTGGATCCCCCGGCACTCCCACCTGCTCGCTCTCCGACCTGCTGCTCCAGTCCTACCAGGAGCGGGAGCTGCAGCAGCGGCTGCTCCAGCAGCAGGAGGAGGAGGAGGCCTGCTTGGAGGAGGAGGAGGAGGAGGAAGACAGCGGCGAGGAAGGTGAGGGCCGGCAGTGAGGAGGCCCCGGTGTCGGCACAGCCCAGCCCCAGGCTTGTGTGTCTCAGCTCCACAGCACTAGGCCGGGCCCGCCTGTGGGAGCAGATCACGTCCCTGCCCTGCGTGCCCTGCGTGCCCTGGCCCTTCCCGTCCTCTCCAGCATCCCTGTCCCCACTCCTCGAAGACACCAAGCAATCCACCACCTCCAGGCCTTTGCTCATGCCGTTCCCTCTGCCAGGAGTGCCTTCCCTTTACCACCCTTCAGGCGTCAGGTCCTAACCCTGCTCTGTGGCCTTCAGAGCACTGTGTTGTCACGTGTTCAGTGTGTGCCCCAGGAAGGTAGGGATGGGGCCGTCTTGGTCACTGCTGTGTTCCCAGTGCCACCCAGCACGAAGGATGCAGCTCTCTGTGGAGGTGTGTTCAGCACAGTCCTCACACACCCCACCCTGGGTGTCTCCCCCTACAGACCAGAGGCCTGGCAAAGACTTGGAGGCCTGGGTCCCCGACTCGGAAGAGAGGCTGATCCTGCGGGAAGAGTTCACCAGCCGGATGCACCAACACTTCCTGGACGGCAAGGATGGGGACTTTGACTACAGGTGCTCCCGTGCCCCCCCGCGCGCCCCCACCAGTCCCCCAGCCCGGCACCCCACAGGACATGGGCTCTGGGGTCACACAGCCTAAAGCTTTCAGATCAGAGATCAGTGGGTGACCGTGGAGTAGCTTTGCAGTCCCCTCACCTGAAGGAGGGGAGTGAGCAGGGCTGACATTCAGCTCCATATTGATGAAACATTCCCATTTGGGTAGGTGGTGGTGGTGGCCTGGTAGGATGCCACTACCGCAAGCTTCCTAAGTGTCCCCCAGGACCCTGGACTTCCTCATGCTGCAGGAAGTCATCCCTGGCAGGGTAACGCCTGGCGTGGAGGGGCCTGTGGTGGGTGCCCCTGCAGTGCTGGTTGTTTATTTCTCCAGTAGAACCCCAGGGATAAGGTACCTGGGCCACCTGCTTTGGAAAAGGATTTTGCCATCAGGGAAAGGGACACAGGCAAGTGAAGTATCGGAGTAAAAGATAAATGGTTTTGTCAACGGAGGCAGCCTCGCCTTGTGGTCTGGAACATCAGGTGTGGGAGCAGAGGGCCCTGGTTTCAAACCCAGCCCCCCTGACATATGAACAAGCAGAGCCTCAGGGCCTCATCAGTCGAATGGCGGCGGGGGTGCGGGGGGTGGTGTCATGATTGCCACAGCTACGGCAGTGCCTGGTACCAGAGCATCGCTGGTCCAGTCCGGGATCCCCAGCTCCAGAGGCGAGTCTGGCTGACCCACTTTTACACTGACTGATCTCAGTGTTCCACACAAAGCAGTGAGTAGAGTCCCTGGGCTGTGGGGAGCCCTCCGCAAGGGCACCACTGCTGTCATAAAGCCAGGTGCCCACGAGGACGTCGGCCCTGGTGTGAGGAATGGGGCGTGGTGGGGACTGAAGCCTGTTCCCTCTCCGCGGGGCAGCTGCTGAGCTGCATTCAGCCACCAGGTGCTCAGCGCTGCTGGGTCCAGGCTCGGGATCAAGCAGGGAACAAAACCGATGGAAGGGTTCCCTGCCCTGAAGGAGTCCCCCTCTGGCGAGGAAGGCAGCAAGGAGCGGAATGGAGGTGCTGGAGGTGCGAAACATCTAGTGGTGGGGCCAGGAAGAAAGACAAAGCAGGGTCCCGGCGTTGGGGGTGGGAGCAGGGTGATGAGGTGACCAGGGAAGGCTCTCTGAGCAGGTGATATTGGAGCAAAGACCTGCAGGAAGTGAGGGGTAAGCGACATCAATACCCTGGGGAAGAGCGTTCCTGGCAGGGGGAACAGCGGGTGCAAGAGCCTTGAGGGGCACAGAGGAACAGCGTGGTGTGCGAGGGGTGAGGGGTAGGCGGTCTCATCAGGGGTGGCGGGGCTGGATTGGACAGGGCTTCCTGCACCAAAGAGAGTGTGAGGGAGCCTGGCAGGGTTTGGAGCACAACCGGGGGTCCTCCTCACAACTTAGGATCACTTGTTGCCTGAGGGCAGGGTTTCTCAACTTCAGCACTGTGGACCTTTGGGGCTGGATAACCCTTTGTGCAGACTGTCCTGTGTGTGGCGGGTGTCGAGCAGCATCCCTGACGTCCACCACTGGATGCCAGTAGCAGCCCCCCAACTTGTAACCACCAAAATGTCTCCAGTTATCACAAATGTGCCTTTGGGGGGGGGGCAGAATCTTCCTGGTTGAGAACCACTGCCTCAGGGCCCAGATGTGGGCCCATGTGTCACCACATCTTCTGGCTTTTTAAGAGAAACCAGAAGTTTTCATGTAAAATCTCTGCTTTGGAAAATGTTGCCTTTTGTTTGAAGCCCTGAGAGACGCAACATAACCCAGCTGTAAGTTCGCTCTGACTTACAGCTGCCAGCGTATGGCCTTTCACTTCAGGGGGCCCCAGGCCCCAGCTCCTCTCCACAGAAGCGGGGAGGCTGGGGTGCAGGCAGAGCCAGCCCCTGACAGCTCCCTCCCCCTGCAGCACCGTGGACAACAACCCCGACTTCGACAACCTGGACATAGTGGCCCGGGATGAAGAGGAGAGGTACTTCGATGAGGAGGAGCCCGAGGATGCACCCAGCCCAGAGCTGGACGGGGACTGACGGCTGCGGCGCCCACCCCGTCCCCCGTCCCCCGCCCCAACGAGGCCGCTGATTACAGGCCAAGCCGGCTCAGTGACTTTCTCTAGGCGACAGCAGGGTGGCTGCCCTCTACCACCAAGCCTCGCTGGGTCTGGTCCCACCTCCGCGGCCCCCTCCCCCTTGCTCTCCATTTCCTTCTCCCCCTGAACCCTGGTGCCTCTCTCCCTCCTCTCTCCTCTCTCTCAGTCTTTTTCTCACCACCTTTCTGTCTCCTGCTTTCTGTGTCTCTCGCTCTTTCTCCACCTCCCTCTTTTTCCTTTCTGTCTTTCTCTTTCTCCCCCTCTCTCTGTGCCTCGGCCTCTGTCCCCACAACAGGGCCCAGGATGAATATCCTCCCCTTGACCTAGGCCAGTGGGGCCCTTTGTCACTGGAGCTGGCAGGTTGAACCCAGAGCGGCACTCCGCCTCTCCCTCCCCAGCCCCGCCTCTCTCTCCTGCCCCTCTGTGCCTGAGGCTCAGGCTCACACTCGCACCTCCTTGCCTCTGTTACGTTCCATCTCCTTCGGCCTCCCTCTCTGGGCCCATGGCTCTTCCTGCCCATACACTTCCATGTTTCGCAGCCTCCGTGCTGGCTGTGTCCCTCTCTGTCTCTCAGCCTTTACCTCTGGGTTTCAGTACCCCCCGCCAAGGCCCTGAGCATCCCCCATCCTGGCTGCTGTGGGCCACAGAGCCTGACTGCTGAGTAATGGGGCCTCGCTGTGGGCAGTGGGGAGACCTTGCGGGTGGCCACCGGCTCTCACCTCTCCCTCAGGACCCAGGTTTGGGAGAGGTGAGCAGGGGCAGTGGGATCGTGGGCCTGCCAGGTTGGTATAGAGGGAGAGGAGGGACTTTCCCCTCCCAGCCCCACCAGCCTCCCTCTGCCCAGCTACAGTTTTCCCTTCCTTCACTTCCTCCACCTCCCTCTCCCTCTCCTGTTTACACTTCCCAAATATGCACAGGCTGTTATCATGGGTCCTGAGTCATCCCCCCCCACACACACACACACACAGCCGGCCCCAGCATCCCTGGCCCCACCGAGCCCCCTGCCGCCCTGGGCTAATGGGAGCCAGATGGCCGCCTGGTGACTCAGCCACTGGCCTGTGGGAACCCAGGCATCCCGCCTTCCCATGCCCCCATACCCAGCTCATGCTCCCCCAGTAGACATACGCAGGGAAGGGGCCAGCTGCTAGCGGGGGAGAACACAGGCCATGTGTTGAGAGAGGTGGGGCCTGGGGACCCCTCACTCCTGTGAGCCAGGCCTGAAGGACCCTGAAAACTGCCTCCTCCAGCATGGGGCCCAGAGTGCCGGGGGGACCCCATGGACTCCTGGGGCCACAGCTTTTGACCCCCAGGCCTCGCCTCTGCCCTCTGGCTCAACTGGAATTAGAGCCAGACACAAAGTGAGAGCTAGACGGAGGCCGAGGGATGTTCAGACTATTAAATGAGGAAACTTCCGGTTACTGAGCAGTTCTGTCCTGTGCCAGGCCCAGCAAGGTGCCTGATGCTGCGCTGAATCCTCCACACAGCCCCGCGAACGAGGGGCTCAGCTCCATTCCGTATGTGGGTCACAGGAGGCCCAGAAAGGAGACGTCACGTACTCAAGGCCACGTGGCCATCAGAGATGGAAACTCGGGTGTAGAATCGTAAGTCCTGGAGACCACCTCCTGGCCTGCCTGTCCGCCCTCGGGGCCACACAGAGTAGACAGACGCACAGACTTCTTCAGGGCTAACGACTGAAGGAGAGTTAGCTGTTGATAACAGCAGCTAAAACCTTTGGGGCCCTCCTGGCGCGCTAGGCACTGTCCTTCCTATGCACAGACGGACGGCGTCATCTAGTGTTTAGTATCTGTCACTGAACCATCACAGACGTCCCATGCAGTATAAACTGTCAGTACTGGGCTTCCCTGGTGGCGCAGTGGTTGAGAGTCCGACTGCCGATGCAGGGGACACGGGTTCGTGCCCGTGTCCGGGAGGATCCCACATGCCGCAGAGCGGCTGGGCCCGTGAGCCATGGCCGCTGAGCCTGCGCGTCCGGAGCCTGTGCTCCGCAACGGGAGAGGCCACAGCAGTGAGAGGCCCGCGTACCGCAAAAAAAAAAAAAAAAAAAAAATGTCAGTACTGATAGGGTGTCTCCCAGAGGAGGCCCAAGGCGATCCAGCCAGCTAGACTCACAATTGGGAGAGATGTTTGTCTCTCAGGTACTTGTATTGATGCCCTCAAGTTGTGAGAGGTCTTTCATAATACAGGCATCAGCCCTGGGTGATGGGCACATTTTTCACCAGTCTATCATTTGATCATTAAATTTGTGATACACTGTGCCGTATCTAAATTTGTTACGTACATTTTTTAAGTGATGAGAGTCAGCAATTGAGTCAGAATTAGGGTTAGTCAGATGGCAGAGAAGGAGCGTCTGTCTCAGAGACCGAGGTGGAGCCCAGAGACACTCCCCCATCACAGCCTCAGACCCGCTGAGACCTGGAGGTGCCCAGAGAGGCGCCTGCCCCTCCACTCCTGGTTCTGGGGTTGGGGCGGGCGGAGAGGCTGAGTCAGGGAAGGGAGAGCCCCTCCGAGGGCATCCGGCCCCCACCCCCGTGTCTCCTGTCTGTCCCGGCCAGGCTCTGCTGGCTGCTACCCCACCCCCGTGTCTGACGCCTCTTTGCGCCCTGCCCCCCTCCTCATCCCCTCCGACCACCTGCCTCGCCGTCCCTTCTCCCTGCTGCCTCCTTCCTCTGCCTCCCCCCAGCTCCGTCTTCCCTTTACGTCTGTCTCTGCAGCTCTCTGACTGTCGTCTCCCCATCGCTCCTCGTCTCCCCTCTCAGCCCCTTCTCTTCCCCCTCGTTATGCCCGGGCCTCTGCCTCCTCTTCTCTCCTCTCCCTCCTTGTCATTCCCTCCCTCTCCGTCTCCGTCTCCGTGTCCCCGTGCCTTTCTGTCAGAGGCCCCCCTCCTCCTCTTGTCTTCACCCTCATTTTTTCCTACCCCTCTCTCCGCTGTCTCCTGGCCCACCGCCCTTGTCCCATCTCTGCTGGTCTCTCTCCCAGATCCTGGGAAACCCAGCGGGGGTGTTGGGGTCAGGGCTTCACTGGTGGCCCCTGGGAGCCCAGAATGAGGGGTCACCACCTCGCCCCCACCCAGAAAGGGGGCAGGGAGGCTGCAGCCTGTCTGGCCAGAAGGAAGTGACTGTGCTGTGGCCTGGTCACCCCCGCCCCCAAGACCTGCCCGGCTGCTGCCGCCCCCGGGCTGGGGCCAAGTAAACACAGCCGCCGGCAGCCCAAGATATTTATACCGAGGTCCGGGCGTGGGTCCAGTGCCCACCACAGCCCCTGCCCTGCCCTGCCCGCCACGGCCAGCCCCGAGCCAACGTGGCACCAGCTGGCAAGGGGACGCGCTGCAGACACAGCCTCCACTCAGCATGGAGGCCGCATCGCTCGGGTTGCCAGCGGCTTCACTAGGGACACGGGATGCCCCCCCTCCCTGGAAACACCAGCACAAATGCAGCCTCACACGTGCAGCTGCTTGTGAACGTGAACACACCCCACTGAAAACTCGAGAGTGATAGAGCAAACTAGAGACCCACACGACTGCTCACACACTGAAGTCATCAGCCCACATGTGGGGACACAAAATGCAGACACCACCTGTTCACAGATACCCACAGAGGCTGAGAACACCAGTCCCGGAGATGGACACACTGGGAGGAGGACAGTAAGCCTGTGGGAGACACACCCCGTAGACACACAAACATGCGCGGAATACCAGCAACGCACACACTGATCACAAAACGTAACCCAGAAGCTACTCACCCACAGACACAAACACTGGGAACCGTCACACACAGGCAGTGAAAACATCCTGAGTAGGAAACACAACGTACAGGCACACACACAATACCTCCTGGAAACACACTTTTCTCACAGACCCATAAACGCACACGGAAAACACCCGCACTTCCAATCAAACTTATGCTAAGAATGTGCAAATTTTCACCCAGAAAAGAAGAGCAAGTGTGCTGAGAAAAAATCCAGACGCATAACACACCCCAGGGATACAACCAACTCATACACGCAGACTAGCCGAGTCACACTGTGTCCGGACACAGAACCCAGAGTGCACACCGGCTTGTGCAGCAGAAACACAAAACACAGGTGCAGGCACAACAAATGCAGCACAGTCTCTCACTCACACACACACACACACACACACACACACACACACGAGTTGAACCCGTGCTGGAGAGACACCAGCTGAAAATCCCCCTTGGTGCATACCCAACACAGCCGTCAGGCACCCAGCCGTGTGTTAGAGACCCCTATGCTGGACACACAAAATTCACACCACAAAGCTTGCTGGGTCACACACACACAAATTCACATTAGAAACATGAAAGACACCAACGCGCTGGATGTCCAGAGATCTAGGGGGAAGGGGGCTTTCTCTCCCTCCCCCCACCTCCCCCCTCCCTTTCTCCCCCTCACGTTGACCCCGTCCCGGGTCCCAGGCCTGTCTGGGGGGAGGGGGCAGGAAGGCCTGAGCTGGCCTCCCCCGGCCCTGCTTCCTGCCCCTTGGGGGCAGGACGGGAAGCCGGGGCTCCAGCCGGAACCCAGGCTCCCCCCAACGACTTCCCTCGCCGCCCGGCCTGCCTGCAGAGGCGGGGGAGGGGAGCGGGGCGCCCCGAACCCCCGGGCCTGCCCCTGCGGCTGGCTTGGGGCCGGAGCTGCCTGGGCCGGGCCGGGCCCGGCCTTCCCGCGGGGCCAGGTGCCGGGAGGGGCGGGGCAGGAGCCGCCCCCGCGGCCGGGAAGGTGCTGAGCCCGCGGCTTTCCCTGCCCCCGGCGCCCGGGCGGGTGGGCGGGGTGTGGCCCGGGGGCGTGGCCAGGGCTCGGCGACCGCGGGAGCGCGCGGCCGGGTGTGCGGCCGGGACTTGTCCTGGGCCGAGGCGCGAGCCGGGCGTGTGAGGGCCACGGCCCCGGGGGTGTGTCTGGGTGTGCGGGACTCTCCGTCTGGGACCCGGGGTGTGACAGTGCGTCTAAGTATGACGGGTCGGCTACCGTCCGTAGGGCCGTGTGGGATTCCCCAGGCCTGAGCGTGTGGGGCCGGCAGATGTCAGGCCGACTGGGCACAACCCCCTGGCGGTCTGCGAGATCCTGACGTGTCAGATCTCCCTGTGTGGTATGTGTCTGGGTGGGACTGTGACGTGTCAGGCCCTGTGCGTGCACACGGTGCCTGTTTGTGACCGTGACCCCATGGAGGATGTTTGTATAACTGTCGGTGGGTCGGGGCCGGAGTCTCTGTTTCCTTTCCTGACGGGGCTCTGGTGCTGTGAGGAGTGTCTGTGCACGGCACTGCCTCTGCATCTGTGTCCGCAGTGTGGTGGTTGTGCCTGGGATCCTACAGGATGTATTTGTGTGATTGCGTCTTGCTGCGTCCCTGTGGAAGTCTCTGCTTATGTTGTGTCCCAGCCAAGCTCCAAGGCTGGGCTGTGTGCACGTGATGGGGCGGCGTGTGTCACATGCCACCAGGTGTCCCAGTCCATGTGTCATGGATCCTGCAGGAGTTTGTGTGTGTGTCCATTGTGGCTCTGAGAGGCGACTGTGTTTGCGTGGGACGTTGTCCAGATTTGAACCTCTGTATGAGTGTGAATGTGTGAATACATGTGCCGCAACCTCACGGGGCTACGGAGACTACACTTCATGTCACTGTGTCCTTGCAAGCATCTCCACACAAGAGGCTGGTGACAATGGCAGCACATCCTTGGATAGTGAACTCCTCCGGCCCCCACCTCACCCCCAGCCCTCTATGGCTCCCAGACCTGGGCCAGGAGGAGTGACCACATTTCTACCGCTGGGCTAGGCTGGGCAGGCCCCGGGGCTGCTAACCCACCTACAAATGAAGCTCAGCACTCACACCATCCTCCCCCAGGGCAGTCACTGAGCAGAGCAGGTCAAGGCCCCAGACCTGAGAAGGGCAGGGGAGAGAGAGGGGGAACTGAAACCAGGGAGGAAGAGGGGAAACTGAGAGGCCAGAGAAAGAGGAAGCGGGAGAGAATTCATCAGCAAGACCCCAGCAGATGGGAAGAAACACAGCAGAGGGAAACCCAGCCCAGCTCAGGGTGTTGTCATTTCTCTCCTGGACAACTGGTCTCCCTGCGGTCACCCTCACACCCGTTCAGTCTACTCTCAGCCATCAACCAGAGGGACCCTCTGAGCACTTAAGTCAAATCACATCCCTCTTCTGTTCAAAACCCTGTCATGGTGCCTGCCTCTCTCAGAGTACACGTTCTCACAGGTCCCCACAGGCCTGATGTGGTCTGGAAGGCAGGACCAGTGCAGAAGTTGTGTGCATAAGCCCTCAACTCTAGCTGCCTGGGTTTGAATCCCAGCTCTGCCATTTGCTAACTATGTGACCATAACAAATAAGTTAACCTCTCTGTGCCTCAGTATTCCCATCTGTGGAGTGGGGAGCAAATGATCTCCAAAGCAGGAGTTGGCAGACATTTTCTGTCAAGGGTCAGATAGTAAATATTGTTGACTTTGCACAGTTTCTACTCAGCTCCGCCCTAGTAGCACTAAAACAGCCACAGACAGAACAGTACCAAATGAGCATGGCTGTGCTCCAATAAAACTTTATTTACAGAAGCAGGCAGTGAGTCAGAATCTGCCTGCAGGCCGTCGTTGGCCAACCCCTGCTCTCTTGGGCTGTGGGGGGAATGCCGCGACCTAGTAAGTAGCTCCACACCTGGAGTGGAGAAGTGTTGTTATTACTCTCGGGCCCCTGAGTGTTACTTTCTGACTCAGATCTTAACACCTTGCCCCTTGCCCCTCCCTTCCAAACGCACTGGCCTCTTTCCTGCCAGTGTAGCTCACCCAAGTTCATCTTTACTTCCAGGCCTTTGCTTTTGTCTTCCTACCAAGAACACCCTCCCCCAGGCTGCCTTCTTGGCTTCCTTCAAGTCCCAAATGCCACCTCCTCCAAGAAGCCCTCCCTCCTCCCCAAAGCCATCTCTTACCCATCCTGCTTTCCTGTTTTCGCACAACTTTACTATGTCTGTCTCCTCCCCAGAAAGTAGGTTCCTGGTAGGCAGGAACTATTCCCTTAACCTCTTGGCTTCCATTTCCTTACATTTAAAGTGGGTGTTATCAGAGTCTCTTTATCTCAGAGCTTTGTTATGGTGGCTAAATTGAGTTAATTAACATAAGGGTCCAAGGTGCTCAATAAATAAGTCTAACCCGTGTTCACCAGGAGTAAGGAACATAACAAGCGCTAAGGAAGTGTTTGTGTGAGGAGGGGCAAATGAATGATGGGCAGAGACAGGAGGAGGCAGATGTACGTGTAAATGTAAGGAGATGGGGGGCGGGGCGGGGAACGTCGGAAGGGAAACCCTAGTTAGGCGCCCAACGACACAGAGACCCAGTCCTCTCTCCACCTTTAATGGACCCCAGGTGGGCTTGGGCGCGGTGTCCTTAAATACAACCCTGATGAGGCGGGCAGGGGCGGGGCCGGGCCTGCCGGGGTGGGCGGGACCTGTCGGGCGGGGCGGGGCCTCAGCTGCACTTGCAGGAGCGCACGATCATGTTGGACAGCTGTTCCACCTTGGGCTTGCGGCCCACGTAGTACACGATGGGCAGCGGCTCCAGCGCCTGCGGCACGCAGCACGGCGCCGCCGACGCGCCCGGGTTGTGCTGGTTGTACAGGGCCAGGACCTGCGGGGCGGGTGGGCGGGGTCAGGGTCGGGGCTCATGGGGAGGGTACCCCCACTCCGCCAGCCTCTCTCCATCTCCCTCTGACTTATCTCATTCCGTTTCTTTCTGTTTCTCTGCCTCTCCCCAGTTTCCACTCTTGGCTTGTGTCTCATCGTCTCTCTCTCCTTCCATCTTCCTAATTCTCTATCCTCCTGCCTTTTTCTCTCTCGTTGTGTCCCTCCGTTTCTCTCTCTCTCCTTCCATCTCCCCACCTCTTCCCTAGCCCAAGTTATGCGTCTCCGTGGGTCTCCCCATATCTCTGTCTCCCTCTGCCTCGTGTCTCTAACTGCTCAGACCCTGCCTCTAGCTTCTCTCCCATCCCTTTGCCACCTCCCCGCCAATCTCCCTGTCTCCTCTCTTTCTGACTACTATTTGCCAGTTCATCTGATTTTACCTCTTTCTCCCTCTCCTCCCTCGGTCCCTGCTACCCTCATCCCACCCCCAGCCAGGGCTCCAGACGCACCTTGCTGTACTGCGTGTCCAGGCTCCAGATGTAGGGGCAGGGCCCCAGGCAGAAATTGGCGTGGTAGCCCTTGGGTTCGTGAATCCACTTCCAGCCCAGGTCCTTGCGGAAGTCAATGTAGAGCTGCCGAACGCAGCAGTTCTTTTCCGTGGAGCTGCAGGCCGGAGGGAGGGAGGAACCCGAGTCAGGAGAGTGGAGGGGCTGGCCCTCCTCCCCTGGGTGTGCATGTGTTTCACCCTGGTTGCCCGCCAGCACGGTCTCCATCTTGGTCTCCCTTGCAGCCCCTGTGATGGTAACAGCAATGAAAGTCATCGTAATGATCATCGCTGACGCTGATAAAGCACCTCCTCTAGTCCGGCACTGCGCTACGGGCATCCTCATAGACATTACCTCAGGCAAGGCTCAAGCCTGTAAGAAGCCAAATGAACGTCCAGAAGGGATGGCTACACAAATCACAGCTCATCCACACACCGGAACATAAAAGACACGATGCAGCTCCACGTGTACTGATAGGCTCTACGCGTGCAACAAATGTTTACTGAACTACTACCATGTGCTGGGCTGGGGTCTACTGGGGACGCAGTACAAACAAAACAGACAGAAATCCCTGCCTGCTGGGGCCACATACTAGAGACTGTCCGTCACTCCTCTGCTCTGAGCAAGGCAAATGCCCAAGCCCTTGCCATGGACCACAAGGTGCTACCAGATCTGGCTAATCTCAACTCCCTCCCCACTCCCACTCTCACTCTCCTTCAGCCACATTACCATCCTCGCTGTTCCTGAGCCGCAGCCCAGGACATTTGCACTTGCTCTTACCTCTGCCTGGATTGCTATTCCCACAGATACCCACTCTGGCTCTGTTTCTTCACTCCATTTGTATGTATGCTCAAACATCCCTCACTCAGGGACCCTTAACTCCTAGAACACTGCCTGGCATGCAGTAGGTGCTCAATAAATATCAGTCAAACAAATGAATGTCGTCTCCTCAGAGTCCTTCCTGGACCATCCTACCCAAAATACCAATCCAAATGTTTGTTAATTCCATACAGTGTAATAACAGCATTCAGTTATGTGAGAAAACATGAAAATGACTGCAGCTGAAATGGGGCAAATCTTAATACTTGTTGATACCACATGAGAGTTTATGGGGTCCTTGTACCATCTTGGTTGCTTATGAATACATTTAGAGTTTCCCCTAAGAAAAAAAATTTAAATCAGAAGAGGAAAACTAAACCATCACAGTGACTTTTCTTTCCCCTTCCTCAGATTTGTTTTCCTTCTTGCCACCTGCTCTTTTATTAGATACTGATTTATTTATCTGTTCGTTTTCTGTCTTCTTCTGAGGACAGGACTTTTTGTCTGTTTTGTCCCTAAATGTGTCCCTGCAACAGTGCCTGGCATATAGCAGGTGCTTAGCAAGTGCTGGCGGTATAAAATAATTGATCAATATGTTAGGTCTTTTTTTGTTTTTTGTTTTTTGGGTTTTTTTTTGCAGTACGCGGGCCTCTCACCGCTGCGGCCTCTCCCGTTGCGGAGCACAGGCTCCAGACGCGCAGGCCTAGTGGCCATGGCTCACGGGCCCAGCCGCTCCGCGGCACGTGGGATCCCCCCGGACCGGGGCACGAACCCGCGCCCCCTGCATCGGTAGGCGGACTCCCAACCACCGCACCACCAGGGAAGCCCTGTTAGGTCTTTTAAAAGCACATTGGAGGGGGCTTCCCTGGTGGCGCGGTGGTTGAGAGTCCGCCTGCCGATGCAGGGGACTACGGGTTCGTGCCCCGGTCTGGGAAGATCCCACATGCCGCGGAGCGGCTGGGCCCGTAAGCCATGCCCACTGAGCCTGCGCGTCCGGAGCCTGCGTGTCCGGAGCCTGTGCTCAGCAACGGAAGAGGCCATAACAGGGAGAGGCCACAACAGTGGGAGGCCTGCGTACTGCAAAAAAAAAAAAAAATGCACATTGGAGGGACTTCCGTGGTGGTCCAGTGGTTAAGAATCCTCCTCCCAATGCACGGGACGTGGGTCCAATCCCTGGTCAGGGAAATAAGATCCCACATCCTGCGGGGCAACTAAGCCTGCACGCCGCAACTACTGAGGCCGCACACTCTAGAACCTGTGCGCCACAACCAGAGAGAAGCCAGCCCGCGCGCCACAACGAAGAGCCCGCTCACCACAACAAAGAGCCCGTGTGCCGCAACTAAGATCCAATGAGGCCAAAAAAATAAATACTTTTTAAAAAACAAAATAAAATAAAAAATAAAAGCACATTGGAGAGTGGTGGTATGTAAGACACTACTGCCCTGGACTCATGATCTCTGTCCCAGGCTCGGATGCAAAAGTCAGTCCTCCCCAGTCTGCGGCCCTGGCTCCTGCATGTCTGGTAGGAAATGGGGCATTTTCTGTGCTGGCCCCTGGGGCCATGGTTGAGATGGGCTGGGAACTTGACTAAAAAGCTTGACTCATGGGCAGCTGAGAACACTTTAAATTCCATGTTCATAACATATGAAAGAAACACTATGCAAAGTCACAGGTACAGTGTGATCCAAATTCTGTTTTGAAGAGAAGGACTGGAAGGCAATATATTAAAATGTTGACAGTGACATTTCACATGTGGCAATGTGATGGGTGATATCGTTCTGTATTTTCCAAATTCTCGATAGTGGGTATGTGTTACTTTTAGAATCAGAAAATAAAATTTAAAGAAAGAAAATGCAGTACCCCCCCCCAAAAAAAAGGCTCTACCATTTGGACAAAATAAAAAACATATACATGGCTATGTGTAAGTGTCTCATACAGAGACTCTCTGGGAGGAGACACAAATACAATAAAAGCCTCCTCATAGAGGGGCTGGAGGCCAGAGCTGGAGGGTCTCTGAGTATCCTTTCTGGGTTTGATCCATGTGCATGTATTTTCCTACTCAAAAATCAACAGAGGAGGGGCTTCCCTGGTGGCGCAGTGGTTGGGAGTCTGCCTGCCGATGCAGGGGACATGGGTTCGTGCCCCGGTCCGGGAGGATCCCACATGCCGCGGAGCGGCTGGGCCCGTGAGCCATGGCCGCTGAGCCTGCGCGTCCGGAGCCTGTGCTCCGCAACGGGAGAGGCCACAACTGTGAGAGGCCCGCGTACCGCAAAAAAAAAAAAAAAAAACCTCAATAGAGGAAAAAAAAAATCAATAGCGGGAATTCCCTGGCGGTCCACTGGTTAAGACTCCAAGATTCCACTGCAGGGGGCGCGGGTTCAATCCCTGGTCAGGGAACTAAGATCCCGCATGTGTGTGGTGCGGCCAAAAAAAAAAAATCAATAGAGAATTCCCTACAAGGCAGGTCTTATTATTATTCCCATTTGAAGGATGAAGAAATTGAGCCTCAGAGAAAGGGGGATGTTGTCTGTTTACTTGTAGCCTACATGTGGTGGAGTTTGGGGCCAGGTTCACAGCTAACTCTGTGCTGCCCTGGAGTCTGTGGCCTCATCTGCCCAGTGCAACCATGTCAGCTTAAGCAGAGGGGGAAGAGGCAATGTGCAGGATCTCCCAGGGCAGGACAAGGCCTCTCCAAGAGCCACAGGACGTTGAGAAGGAAGTTAGGAAACTTAGATTACTGTGAGTTCAGCCTGGCGCCTCCCCAGTCTGGCTGGGCCTCAGTTCCCTCATCTGTACAAAGATGCAAGGGATGTTGGATCAAATAAGATGTTGTTAAGGGCCCAGGAGGCATCAGGAAATCCATGGATGGGCTGAGGGAGGGGCCTGAGCCCCCCAAACCATATGCACCTACGTGTGTATGTATAGGCATATTCTGGGGAAAAAAGGTTCCTGGCTTTCGACTTCTCAAGGGGTTCCCGGACTCACAAAAGGGGAAGAACCACTGTCCAGAATAATATTTCATTTCTGGTCCAACTGTGCCAGGGTGCTGAGGTCCTAAGATTTGAAGTGTGTGATTCTATTATCCAACTCAACGGTTCTCCCTATAGGGTCCCTGGAGCAGCAGCAGCACCGTCTGGGAAATTGTGGGAAATGCAAATTCTCAGGCCCCACCCCAGACCCACTGAATCAGAAACTGGGGGTGGGGATGGGTGGGATACAGCAGGCCACATTTAACAAGCCCTCCAGGTGACCCTGAGGTGCATGCCCGGGGCTGCTGCATTCCAGCTCCTGTGATACATGCAGTCCAGGACCTTGCAGCTCTGCCCTCCAGTCTACCAGGACCCAACAGGGCCTGACGAGTAAAAGAAACCCACTTGGGGGACTTCCCTGGCAGCCCAGTGGTTAAGATTCTGCACTTCCACTGCAGGGGGCAACAGTTTGATCCCCAGTCAGGGAACAACTCAGATCCCACATGCTGCGTGGCTTGGGCCAAAAAAGAAAAAAAAAAAAAAAGACCCAAATACGGTCTATACATGGCAATTATTTGATACATATTTTAATATTCTTTTTTAAAATCTACAGAACCATCTCTCTGTTTCCCCCCTTTGTATTGTATTTGTTGAAGAAACTGGGTCAGGTTTCCCACAATCTAGATGTTGCTGACTGCACGACCATGGTGTTGTTTAACATGTTTCTCTGTTCTTATATTTCTGGAAAATTGGATCTACCGTACTGATCAGCGTCAGGTTTGATTTTCTGGCAAGATTTCCTAAGTGACATTGTGTCCCTCATGTGGCTGGCACACTCTCTCTGTAATAGTATAAGCTGTTGGCACTCAAGAGCTCAGTCGATTCATTCATTCACAGGGTTGTTGGGCAGAGGGTAGGATCTGGTGGTGAGCAGAGCTGACTTTCCAGCAGGAGAACTGCACGTAACAAAGCCCAAAGGCACCATCAAAATATTAAGCAGGGGAGGGCCAAGGTCACATTATCACTCTAAACTCGCAACATTCTAACTCTGAACTTCAACATTCTAGGACTACAACTTTTCAGTTTTCTTAGACTGCAATACACCAGCCTCTCAAGATTCTAACACACCAACAAACTTCCAGCTTTCTAGGATTCCCACATTCCAGCTCTCCAGGATCTTGGCATTCTTGAATTCCAATATTTCAGAAATGCATTCCAACATTCCACAATTCTGAGCCCATCACTCAAGAGGTCCAAGCTGCCCCTTTCTAAGATCACAGGCTTCCAAGATTCTCACAAGATTCCAGCCCTGAGTCCCAACATTCTAGGTTACCAAGACTCTGGCTTTCTCCAACTCCAACATTTGTGGATGCTAATATTTTAACACAGGATTCCACTATCCTGGGCCCAATATTCAAGGACTCCAATCTGCCGATACGGGAGACTCCCGTCTGTCAATGGTATAGGAATCCAACATGGGCAATCTTCCAGTTCTGAATTCCCAAGTTTTAGGATCCCAACATCCCTTGAGTCCAACATTCTCAGATTTCAATAATGAATACCGATTCTAACATCCTAGGATCCCCACATGCTCGAACCCCAACCTGCCAGCAGTACAGGAATCTAACGTGGCGAACTTCCAATATTGAATTCTCACATTCTCAGTGTTCAACATTCTAATAGTCTCTGATTCCAACCCACCAGCAAGAGAGCCACCTGATCTCAGCATTCGAGGACTCCCAGTTCGCACATCCCAGCATCCTAGGCCTCGGACCTCATCCCCTGAACGCTCCAGGCTGAAGGAGATGCCAGCCCAAGCATAGCACCAGCCAGGTACCCAATCTGTGGTGCCTGCTCAGCAGATGGCAAGGAGGCCCCCAGCCCGGAAGGCGTCAGGGGAAGGCTGCAAGGTTCACCTGAAGCAGTAGTTGGTGTCCAGCGCTCGGCGGTGCCGGGGGCTGTGCAGGTGCTGGGCCCTCTCCAGCGGGGTGGCCATGAGGAGCAGGAAGGGCCGGTTCATGCCATGAATGGTGGCGAGGTCACCCCGGCGGCCGGAACTGAACCCTGCTTTGGTTTGGGAGTCAGGCGGTGGGGAGGGTGGGGGAGACATACACACACTCTCAGATGGATGAATGGGAGATGGTCAAGAGGAAGAAACACACACACACACACACATACACACATCACTGGTGGGCATGGGGCCGGGCCGGGGAGGTGGGCCTCACCGTTAATGTCCACTTGGAGTGTGTTATCTTTGCTGTCACAGGAACAGTGGGCACTGAGGCGAAAGCCCTCTATTTCCTCTGTGGGAGTGGGGAGAGGGAAGCCAGTGTGAGGGGGCGGCTCACCCAGCCCCTGGGTGAGGAGAAAGGAAGTAGCAAACCCCTGGGGTGGGGGTGGGGGGACCTCCTTCCTGCCCCTTCCCCTGCCTGCCCTCTCACTGCACCCTCGTGCTCCGGTCCTTTGCCTTGCAGCTTCCTCCTCCTCCAGGTCTCGGCTCAAAGGCCACCTCCTCCGGGAAGCCCTCCAGGACACAGCCCCTCCCCCACTATGACAGCACTTTATTTTCTCCATAGCACTTACCCTGACATTTGTATCTGGCTATTTATTTCCCTCTTTGTTCTCAGTGGCAAAGCAGGATATGTGGGGGCAGGGATCCTTGTTTTCTTGTTCCCCACTGGGCCTGGCCCACAGTTGTAAAAACAAACATCTCCTGAGTTCGCACTGGGTGCCAGACCCTGTTCTAAACACTTTTTGTGTATTATTTCCTTTAATCCTCACCAAAGCTCCCCATTTTACAGATGAAGAAGCCAAGGCCCACGGAGAGGGGGTGACTTGCCCCAAGTGGGAAAAGGCAGGGCTGGGATGCAAGTGCCTGGGCTCTTGTCCCAGGGCCAGTGTGGAAGAAAGTTTTCTTGAATGAATGAGTGAATGCCTTTCTAAGCTCCCACTATGTGTTGGACCCTGTGCTGGGGACTCTGGACTCAGCAATCAGCCCAGGACACTTGTCCCAGCACTCACCTGCTCCCTAACCCCCATCTTTTCCTCTGGCCAAACCATCACTTATCTCATGAGTCTCAACACAATCATCCTCATCCAGGAAGCCCTCCTGGACCCCTCCAGATGGGTTTGGATGCCCACTCTCGGCTCCCACAGCACCTATGGCCTCCCCCATCCTGGCCCTGGTCATTGTGGCCATCACAATGGGAGTCAGGCAGGCTCCCTGCTAGGGCTTTGGCAAGATTTCCTAGGTGTCTAGAAGTGACTGTGGGCCCCATGAGGGCAGGCCTAGAAGTTGTCATGGTTACCACTGTGTCCCCCACACCACCCGCACAGGGCCAGGCACATAGCAGGAACCTACTGGCATCTACTGAGTGAAGGAATGAATGAGAGGGAGACAGAGGGAGACTAGGAAGGGAGATGTGGGTACTGTGGGCTCAGATGGGACAGGACAGACAGTCCTCTTCCGGACAGATCAGGTGTGTCAGGCTCTCCCTGGACTCGAGGGCTCTGCACAGCCTATCCCTCTGCCTTGAACACTCTTGCCCCTCCGTCTTTCCCAGGCTGGCTCCACTCATCCCTCAGACAACTGCTCTAATGTCCCCTCTTCCAGGAAGCCCTCCCTGATTTCCCAGGCTGGGTCAGACACCTCCTCTGGGCTCCCCCTCCCAACCCTGCCCACTCTGGGACATTACTACCTGGTTTTCAGGTCTTTCCCCCAAATCCCTTAACCCGAGCAACGGATGATAAGCTTCATGAGGGCAAGTATAGTGCTGTTTTGGTTACTGCTGTGTCCCCAGCATTACCCAGCACAGGGCAGATGCTCAGGAAATGGATTTACCATTAATCACTCAGGTTTGAGTGCCTGGAAGGAGGCCCAGGTCTGGGCTCTTTGGCACCAACATGGGGTGGGCAATGCTAGGCAGGGGAGCCCCAGGACAAACAATGGGGTCAACCCCATTACAAAATAGGGGTTGGGGGGGACTTCCCTGGTGGTCCAATGGTTAACAGTCCACGCTTCCACTGCAGGTTCTATCCCTGGTCGGGGAGCTAAGATCCCACATGCCACGCAGTGCGGCCAAAAAACACACAAAAAATAGGGGTGGGGCAGACAAGCAGTCCTCACCTCCGTGGGTCAGCCACTGCCGCACAACTCCAGTGACATCAAAGGACAGCCACTCCGGTGAGTCGCTGGGGGCCAGCAGCCGGTTGCTGAGGTAGCGCCAGGAATCATTGCTGTATTTCTGGGGGATAATGAATTGGGGGGAGAGACAGTGGGTAGATGCCGCCACACACCCCTCATGTACACTGCACCCCTGAGACCATCTGCTCCCCGAAAAGGGCCTCCACACAGTCCTGCAGACTGTCCCCTCCCAGACACCCAAACCGAGGGGCCCACAGGAGCCACCCACCCCACAGCAGCCCAGAGGGGAGAGAGAACCCCAGACTGGGGGGTCAAGGCACCTGGGCAGCTCAGCCTCTATGCCTGACCCCGGCGTGGCCGTGGAAAATTCCTCTCCCCTTTTGCCCTTGGTTTCCTCACTGATGAAATGCCAGGCGGCCCCTTTCAGCTCGGACAGCCCACGATGCCACGATTCTCCTACTGACATCGTAGGGGTCACTGACTATAGACAGTTCTGTAAATTTGGCCCCCCAAATTCTAAGAGTCTATCACATTCCTTCTTCTTTGAAAAAAATGTATTTATTTATTTTTTATTTATTTATTTTTGGCTGCGCTGGGTCTTCGTTGCCGTGCGCGGGCTTTCTCTAGTTGCGGCAAGTGGGGGCTACTCTTCGTTGCGGTGCGCGGGCTTCTCATCGCGGTGGCCTCTCCTGTTGCAGAGCACGGGCTCTAGGCGTGCGGGCTTCAGTAGTTGTGGCACACGGGCTCAGTAGTTGTGGCTCGTGGGCTCCAGAGCGCAGGCTCAGTAGTTGTGGCGCATAGGCTTAGTTGCTCCACGGCATGTGGGATCTTCCCGGACCAGGGCTCGAACCCGTGTCCCCTGCGTTGGCAGGCAGATTCTTAACTACTGCACCACCAGAGAAGCCCCGAGTTATCACTTTCTAGAAGTTATGTTAGAAGTCATTCCATAACGCCAGTGCTCAGTGGCACCGCAAGAATTACACATTCAATGAGCCTGAGACATTCCAGAGGACTCATGTTCTACAAACCCACGAGTCTGACATGCCACAAACCTAGACGTTGCAGACGCCTGACATCCATGTGGAATCATCCCCTGGGAGCTGGCAGGATAAAAGCGAATTCTCTAGACTCCAAGAAGTTAACATCAGACAAAGTTCCCTTGTTGTAAGAGTCTAACATCTACTACTGAATCTAACGTTCCACATGACAGGGAATCTAGGTCACATAACCTTCAAGAGAATCCAGAACTTCTTGAGGCTCCAATCTTCCTGGAGACTCTTCTAGAAAAGAGCTAACCAAGAGAACTTTCTGTGATGATGGAAAAGTTCTTTATCTGTGGTGTCCAAAATAGCAGCTGCTAACCCCATGTGACTACAGGCCACTTGAACTATGGCCAGTGAGACTGAGGAACTGAATTTTTTCTTTTACTTCATTTTGATCAACTTAAATGGCCGTATGTGGCTACTGGCTACTGGCTACTGTGTGGGGACGGAACACTTTGAAAGTCTGCAGCCTTTACAGAGATTCAAACTCAAAAGTCCTGAGTCCTTAGAGTCCAACTCCTCAGATTCCGGCCTTCTAAATGTTTAACCTTCTAGGGCTCTAGGAGTCTGAAAGTTTCAGAGCCCTGTGATTCCACAGTCTGTGCCTTCAGGATCGGTCACTATGGACCCTGCAGCCACCAGCCTTCCAGCCACCCCAGCCCAGGCCACCTCTGGGGCCCTCGCCCCCACCTGGTACAGCTCCACGTGCTGCTCCACTTTTAACTTGAGCCTCAGCAGGCGCAGCTCTGCCCGAGAGAGCAACACAGGTTCGGGCACCGCTTCCCGGAGCTCCGACGTGTTGAAGAGCATATACATGCTGTGTGGGCTACGCTTGATTTTCCCATAGATTTCTAGGCAGGAGGAGTCGAGAGGGGGGATGTCAGGGTTTGACAGGGGCAGGGGAGCTGGCGCGCCCCAAGTCAAAGAGCCCAGGGTTGGAGTCTAACCCTAACACATTTTAGCTGTGTGACCTTGGGTGACTGGCTTCTCCTCTCTGGGTTTGTTTCCACCTCTTTAAACGGGATCTTATCCACCCTTCCCTCCCATCAACTGGGAAGTGGCCCCTCAGTACAAAGCTGGCACGGGGTGGGCACTGCTCTGCTTGCTTAGGCCTCCCCGGCACTTGGAGCCTCAAATGCAAGTTATGTCGCAGCACAGGGATCAAGGGCATTTGAATCGGACTGTGCCTCTACTGCCTTCTTTCTTGGGCAAGTCACAAGCCCTCTCGGAGCCTCAGTGTCCTATTCTTTGGGAAAGATCAACCTGACATCAAGTTCTCTGCCTCCCAACCCAGGCTCTCCTAACTGAAGCGCTGGAACTTTGGGCAAGTGAATTCCTCTCTGTGTGCCAGACTCTCACCTGTAAGACAAGGACTGATGACAGGATGATAGTGTGAAATAAGTGAGATGATGCAGATAAAGTATGTCGCACAGAGTCTGCATACAATGCTTACTCTAATGTGTGTGTTCAACAACCCCATGAGGAAGATACTATTAGTATACCCATTTTATAGATGGGAAAACTGAGGCAAAGAGATGAAACAATTTGCCCCAAGATCACGCAGCCAGGAAGCTGCAGAGTGGGGATTCAAACTCAGCCAGTCTGATTCCAGAGACTGTGCTCTTAACCCCTAGGTTATGCTGCCTCCCTGCTAACGTGACATTACTCTTGTTGTTCTTGTTATTATTGTTTCCTTCCCCAGCTGGTTAGAGAAGGCAAAGTTCCTTCTAGGTAAGAATGGCTTCGGGGGCGGGGGAAGGGGAACAGAGAAAATTAGGAAGAGTTTTTTAGTCTAGGAAAAGTTTGGGGTTGGGAAAGAGGCGGGCAAGCCATGAACTCCTGGATCAACTGGGACAGCTGCTTTAGGCCTCTGCAGTGGGGGCATGGAAATGGTGGAGACATCCCATGAGAAAGGACAGAGGAAGCCCCTTCTGTGGGCCTCCTTCCCCTACTCCTCCCCGCTCTAGCCGGGCCAGCCCCTGCCCCGCACAAAAAAGCCCTATCTTGGCCCAGGGGTTACTCAGCAGACCCCAA